>NW_004797333.1:1184456-1198686 GCF_000002075.1 Aplysia californica | reverse complement strand
CAAGGAGTGGGGTGAATATCAATTACTTAAAAGGCATTTATTCTTGTAGAGCGTACCCATCTCGCATTTGGCTGTTTTCATTATTGTCATGAACCGATGAAAACAATTAACTGAGGAGGAAGTAGGTGTGCTCTTGGTCTTGAGGGTTTAACGCTACACTGTGACGCAAGTGACCTTGGTTCAACTTCAGAAAGGGGTCTTCGCGTAACTTTTTATGTCTCTTAACCCACATTGCTCTGTAATGCCAGAGACAGGGTCAAATTGTTGGTCGCGCTTTTTACATAGACCTACAGTGTTGAAAGGACTGTTAACCCCGTACCATACTGGTGAATAGAAAGTATCACTTTTTCCTGACCCACGGATACTTGGGTTCTCTTTTTCTCGTAAATCTAGAGGAGCTGAATCCTTTATTTTTTATTTCACACTTTGTAAAGTCGATCTCGTGGTTAGATTTATCCGCGGATTTTTCGTTGGCGCGAAATTCTGTTTACATCAAAGAAAACGGATAACGTGTTATTTCACTCATTCGTTGTCTTTTTTTGCAGATAACTGTTACACCTCCTGCAAACACATGGAGTGCCTTTTTACTGTTCACTTTATTTTTCCAATTCTAAAAATTTTATAGGCAGAACAACTTTATGCTCGGATTTATGAATGTTCATTTCATAAGTATATAAATAGTTGGCCTGCTTTGAAGTGACGGGTTTTATGGGTGGAGTGGTGGAATAACGACAGGGAGTGGATGGTTAGCAGGCGCTCTAGTGTGGTCTGTTTCTTCTTGGCTATCAAACGTCTATCGTTTTTATCTCTCCTCCTTCTTTTCTTTGCATGCTACTCTCTAACAACACCAACAATACCTCTAATATCCGGCACTAACTATTTAAGTTGCAAATGTGTGTTTACTTAAACTAAAACGAAACGACATTGACCCGACCATCCCAAACTTAAAAGAAGTACAAAACAGCTGAAAAACAGTTCAGCTTCGATAAAATAACGATAGAAGCGTTACTAAAGAAAAAAACTACGACAAAAGCACTGGGAAAATGAACATTTATAAATAAACAACATATTATTTTACTATCCATACAAAAGCCTGTAAGTTTTTATTTAAGCTGTGTACTATACAAACAGTGGCACACTGATTCTCACATGAAAATAACACCGTTTTCTTCACAGTCCTTTAATTTTTACCTTTGGCCTTTGTAAACTACTTAAAAACTCTCGTTGACGATGCGTGTAGACTGTACCTCTCAAGTATTCTCTTTCACAGACTTTAAAAGAATACCTTGCTTTTGTAATTGGCTTAGGGGCCTGTCCAGACATATTCAGAAATACATTACCTGCACATTCAGATCAAATGGGAGAGAAACGTTATATAAGAAAACGGCTCCTACTGAAATATACAACAGAAATACGAAACTAGGCCTAGTCTTTTAGAACCTATCTAACCTATTCTAACACGTTAAGCTAGGCTAATTTCTTGTATCATGAGCCTCTAGGCTGTCCCTTCAGCTGCGTCACACTCGTGATGAATGTGACGTAGGTCGTTTATGGAATGGCGTCAATTAAGTGCACCAGAGTCTCAAATTCCACGAGTACGATTTACACGTTAGCACTGGGTCAAGCTCCACGCTGAGCTGACGTGCGCTGGTCCTGTTAATAGGTCAACTGTATAGACTTACACGTCAAGTTCAAACATGACACACACGAACTAATCTAACTGAACTAATCGAAAGCCCAACACAAAATAGAAAAGACGATTAAACCTTAAAAAATTACATGTATTATTTGCACGTGGACAGATAAATTATGATATAAAATCGACAAGTCCGATCAGTAAATTAATATAATCTTCTCACAACCAGCTCTGCTACAAAAAAGACAATACGGTTTAAAGCAACACCGTGAAATGCCTTCACATATAAAAGTTGTCGGGGTCATGCGGTTACACTATTCAGCATAAAAAATATCCACACACAACTTGTACACAGTAGATCTACTTTGCGGATGTTTAGGTAACCGTCTTTCATCTGACATATTCACTTATTTGCTTTTGTATGTTTGTACTATTGATGTACGGCGTATGTAAGTATTTAGGTTTGTATGTAACTAAGTAAGTATCTATCTATCTATCTATCTATCTATTTATCTATCTATCTATCTATCTATCTATCTATCTATCTATCTATCTATCTATCTATCTATCTATCTATCTATCTATCCAGCAAGCTTACACACTGTCGATCTTTGAGTTTAAACAATGCTGACTCCCTCGAATAGAATAAAATAGAGAGAATTTTAAGAAAAGCTGTAAGAAGACCGAAGGGAGAGCTGGACATGTTTTCAACGTCAGATGTTATTCTTATCCCCTTTTACTTTAATGCGGCATTTTTTTGAAAATCCAAGAAACGAGTTTGGAGCAGAAATGAGAAGAACCGGAGAGACGGAGATAGAACTGAAAATGGCTACATCAAGATAAATGATCGCTGAGGATATTCATGAGAAAAAAAAAGAAGCAAATTATGGAATGCAACCTGTACAAAATGACATTTTAGTGAAGGTGTTGAATGTTAACTGTGTTCAACGCAAGCACTACGTTGTATTTTTAACTAATACTTTGTTTCCGGAAGTGTGTAGACATAATAATGAACGTGTTTGAATATGCGCATGCGCTTTCTTCTATGTGATGGAGAGCACTCAAAGTATTTGTTATAAATGTTATTACTATAGAAGCCTCACGTTTTTATGTAAACCATTGTGTGCACACATGTGTTCGTGTAAGTATGTGCGTTTGTGAGTGTGTGTAAGCGTGTTCATGAGTGTGCATGAGTGTGCATAAGTGTGCATAAGTGTGTGTGTGTGTGTGTGTGTGTGTGTGTGTGTGAGTGTGTGTGTGTGTGTATGTGTGTGTCTGTCTGTCTGTGTGTGTGTCTGTGAGTGTGTCTGTGTGTGAGTGTTTGTGTATGGGACTATGTGTGTGACGTGTTCTTTTTTATATCAGGGGTACATTACAAAGCGGCAGCTTCTTTGAAGGTTTGAAGAAGGCTGCCTCTTTGTGGTGTATTTACTCAATCTGCTGTTCGATGATTTCCTTACCAAGCAACAGTCTCTAACTCTGGTGATAATCAGTAATAGGATTACCGCAGAACCATTCATCACACGAACACAGTCTGGACACAAGAGCGAAAGAGAAATCTACTACAATCGAAACCACCCGGCTGGAGTCAACCCATTTCTCGGGATATCTTTTGATCCGTCGTCTATAAACTATCTACTGATAGAAAGCTGCGCAGCGGACACGCTCAGCTAAGGAGGATTTCAGCGGTGCTAAACTATTGGTTACTAAGCTAATATTGTACGCCACCTTATCGATGGCGGCTAAGCTTGCTAGTCTTAGGATCAGTGACTGTCAAAACGACCTGAGAGTATTCATACTTGCCTTATCCTTGTTGGATCACAGGGCACGTTCATGGATCTTAGCGCCTATTCAGCTCCAGTGAAACGCCAGCTTAACCTATCCCTCGCTTGAACCGCTCACAACACTGTTCAACATTTTATTGTCTATTCATTTGGTCCCGTTTTTGGAATGAAGTGCCACGAAAAGTGTGAAACTCTAAAACATTGTTGTTTGAAGACATTAACAGTGGAAAATGGACAGAGTCCGCTTCGGAATGGGGATTGTAAATTGAGACGATTCAAGTACGTGGAACTAAGAGTTGCGCAACGACTGGAAGCCTCCGGTCTCAAGGCTTGGAAATCACGGATCAACTCCTGTGTCCCTGACTCGGCTCGGATTTCATGACCAAGTGGCTTTTATGGAGGCACTAGGGGCTGGGTCAACAGTGAATGGTGGACATAGAGCAGCTTTGTGCTCTCTCTTAGGACCTGTCAAAGTCGACGTAACAGGTGTTTTGTTGTACGTTGCTGTACATTTGTTTGCCAAGTAGTCTGCTACTCCACACACTCGATCTGTAAAGTCTATCAATTAATTCGTGTTTCGACTAGTCTCTTAATGTTATATATTTATGTAGAAACATTTCAGAGAACTTCGGTTGTGCTGCTAGGAATTAGTTTTTGATAGATTGTCGCAGCTTGTGTAGACACGTGACAGAACAATTTTATCCACACTGAGTCACGTTTTAGTTTGGATGTAGCCGGGAGACTCGAGTCTTGGTTGTGTTCCAGGGAAGAATACAACCTCGGTGGGGAAATAGGAAACAAACGCAAACACATCCATAACAAAAACAAATGCTCAGAGAGAGAGAGAGAGAGAGAGAGAGAGAGAGAGAGAGAGAGAGAGAGAGAGAGAGAGAGAGAGAGAAAGAAACAGAGAGAGACAGAGAGAGAGACACACACACAGAGAGAGAGAGACAGGGACGGGGGTGAGAAAGAGAGGGAGGGAGGGAGAAAGAGATACTGAGAACGAGAGGGAGAGAGAGAGAGAGAGAGAGAGAGAGAGAGAGAGAGAGAGAGAGAGAGAGAGAGGATGAGAAAGAGAAAGGGGGAGGGAGAGAGAGGTAAAGAGAATGAGAGGGAGAGAGAGGGGGGAGAGAGAGAGAGAGAGAAAGAGAGAGAGAGAGAGAGAGAGAGAGAGAGAGAGAGAGAGAGAGAGAGAGAGAGAGAGAGGCGTACAAAACAAAGTTAAGCTGTAGGTGAAAAAACTAAATCTCGTAAGATCTGAACTTCCGTCGGAGCAAAGAAACACACGAATTCTTCAACGGTCACGTTTATCTACATCATCTTTTTTTTTCAAAATAGGCAAAGTTTTTCTTTTAATCATAATCGCACATACAGGTGCACATTTTTTTCGCGGTTGTTATACGTTAGTTGGGGTTTTTTGTACTAGTTTAAGTTCCATATTTTTTTCTAGGATAAATGAATGCATGCCTTCTTTTTAAAAGACAATAATTTAGAATCGAAATTATTAGGCTCGGAAAGATATCAACCCCCAAGTTTGCCGTTTGTAGTGAGGTGGCAACCCTGATCCACACAGTCGTCATTATAGAGTAATAATGGCTGTTAAAAGATTTGTGAGGTTTATTATCCAATCCCAACATGCAATATCAAAATCAATGATACCACCCTCAAGCAAGTACAACCTCTTAAATATTTGGGGACCATTATATCATCAGATGGTAGATGTCACACCGAAATTAAAAGCCGCATTTGCCAAGCAAGAGCAACCTTCCACAAGATGAAACAGATACTAACAAACATCAATCTGTCACTGGAAACGAGGAAAAGAGTACTGAAAAGTTACATCGAGTCAATCCTATTATACGGGTGCAAAGCGTGGACAATCAATAAACAGCTGGTAAGAACAATTGTATCAACAGAGCTGTGGTTCATAAGACGCATGCTACGTATCCCATGGACAGCTAGAAAAACAAATGAAGAAGTCCTGGTTGAAGCAAATTATAGAAAACGACTTATCACGAAATAAGAAAACGACAGGCAAATTTCTTCGGACACACAATGCGGAAAGAATCATTAGAGAATATTGTAACAACAGGAAAGTTTGATGGAAAGAGAAGCAGAGGCAGACAGAGGGAAAAGAGACTGGACAATATGACAACATGGTTGGGAGCAGCAAGAACAACAGACACCATTACTGCAGCGCAGGACAAGGTGAAGTGGAGGTCCATGATCGCCCACGTCAGTCGGCAAGGCACCGGATGATGATGATGATGATGAGGTTTATTAAGCCCTATTATGTTGGGATTTTTTGTTTGTTATTGTCCCAGTTGTCCGCTCATATTGTGATATTGATTTCCCTACCTTTCGCATATCGAGTTTTGAGTAGGTTTCCATATTAGGCCTTTTGCATACATTTGTTTCAACTAACATACCCACCAAAGAACATTGCCAATCAAGTGGTTTTATTTGTTCTAGGAAGACAATCGTAGCTTATCACTTACCTTTATAATGCTTGTGCGATTAAATGGGCAGCTAATCTACTTTTTGTCTTTGCATAAACACAGCGAGCAGTGTGGCCATTGGAATATAAAAAAACCGTATTTGGGGTTTGGTTTTGGGGCGAAGTTGGAGAGAATTGTATGCACGGACGTTTAGGACTCAAATCATAGTACGGCCCTAATATTCCTCACCACCCCCCACCTTTTTAAAAAGTGTTTAGCTTCCTAGAAAGTGTGTGTTTTTTTAAAATCAGTGATATGTTCTAGTCAAATACGAAAGGGTCCAGAATACGAAAATATAATATGTGGCTAGTAGGTAGTATAGGGAGCCCACGTTTACTATCCCCTACGTCTTTGATAGTGTGTGGTTAAACCCGCTCAGGGTAGATTTAATTCTAACGGGCGGGGTGGGATTGAAGAGCAAAGAACTGGATAAAATAATGTTTTCTACAAAACTTTCCTTTAGTGTCATATTACCAAAGGCGATATTTCATGCGTGGGTTCCTGCGATTGTGTAATGGTAATGCCTTGTTATGGGGTTCAGTTGGTCTAAAGCTGTTTGAAAACGCTCCAACTTGCGTTAATTGCTATTAGAACGACATAAAATTATTTCGCTTGGATCCGCACCGCTTGTTATGAGACACAGAGATAACAGCCGCTAGAGACGGTGAGATTTGATTGTTGCCCCTACTGTGCTACCGCAAGGAAGATGCTGATGTCATTGAAAACCAAAGATTGTCAAGATGGGCGGGAGATATAAACATATAGCCCTCTGTTGTGCCTACAAAAAGGGCGCGACCCCCATGTTGGTGGGATCTCAGCCATACGTCGAAACCTCACTACTCTAGGATTACCAATTTCTATCTACTCAGTACAGAGTTTTGAGAAATTTGTCGCCAAAATTGTTGAGTGTCACAACATGTCAGAAATTTTCAATTGTACTTCTTTTAGTATCTTGATAGCGACTACGAATAATCTTACTTTTTTGTTGAGCCGATAGAACATTTCTGACCTCATGGACTTGGTAAATCAAAGCAGCCAAAAATATCAGATAGAGCTTTGTAATTCTAAGGTAGCGAGCTGTCTCACGGGGAGGTTGCTGTTGCTATTTATCCCAGTGCTTACTTGGTTGCCTCCTTTTTATCTCTGTCCTACCTATCTGTCCGCTGAAAACTGAGAGCTGGGGCTTGCTACGAAAACACACTTTTGAATTTAGTAACGTATGTGTGTGTGTGTGTGTGTGTGTGTGTGTGTGTGTGTGTGTGTGTGTGTGTGTGTGTGCGTATGTATTTACATGTATGCTCTCACATGCTTCCAAGAATATTCCTTTTCACAGTGCCGGTAATCAGTATCGTCAAGCAATAACGATTTTAAAAATCCGACGCCTTCTAGATACACATTTTAAAAGCTTCGTGATTTCGTGTCAAGTAACTATATCAACTTTGAGCCCTGTGCGATCTTCAAATTATGAGTTCACACTTATAGTAAATTCTGGGCTTTAAATCAGTTTTTAAAAGTCTTGAATAGAGAAAAAAATATGAATGGAATTTCATTGTACTAAATATGTGGTGACCCTCGGCTATAGGTAATGTTTAGCTCCATTTTGTTCGATATAGAATTACTCAAAACACGAGTTGCCCATCTCGAGGATGAGGGTGGTATTTGCAAAAAATTAACAAGAGATCTTGAAACACAGTAAATAAACCTTTTTGTTATAATAATTGACACATAATAATATCTAAACTAAAAGGTCCGTTCTTTATACAAGTCAACAGACACCGAAAAACAACGTCCCACACTGCACAAGGGGACGACCATAAGCTCAGTTCAAGGCTGTCACCTTTACCCCCATTCGGCCGCGCTCTGACGTGTGAGAAAATCCTGTAATGATTTGCCGTGACAAGCTGAGTCGTAACAAGACCAGACCAATTATTCACTCCAGACGAGCACCTTATGCTGGCAAAGACAATAGTGTCAACGTTAACTTTCAGATCAGCGACAAGGGAATGGAAATGTATTTTGGCAGCGATGGTGTATGGTTGCTTAGAGTCCAAAGCAGGGAATGGGAAAGTTTAAAAAAAAAGGATCGAAATTCCGATGTAGCGGCTGCAGACAAAGTGACGCCTTCTCCATATTACAGACGTCACAGTGACACGCAGCATAATTTGCAGGTCTTGGTATTGTTATAGACAGCATAGGAATGCAGAAAGAGAGTCAAAAGGATGTAATGAAATATTATCTAGGACAGGTATGATTATAGTCATTCCAGTCGACTGCACTTGATCCCTCATCGTTTTTCCTTTTTACCCTGTTTGTGCTTTTAAAAAACCCTGTTTAGGTATTGAACATAAACGACAATCCTATTTTTTTTTCAAATACAAAAGGCCAGTGTCCGAAATTGATAGAATAGAAAGAATGCAATCTATGCCCCATTCCCCACCTTCTTTCCACATACACACATCCACTAACATAGAGACACGCACAAACATATTTTCTGAAATACCGCCCCTTCTTCTCTTCAATTTAACCGCACCCCTCTGTCCGGGAAAGGCGTATCTGTCTCTAATGCGCGAAATATCTGCAAACTTGTCAGATGAAAAAGGTGTTTGACGTGAAGGATTTCGATAAATCTTGAAATAAACTTTTCCGCCCTATTGTTGGTGAATCCCATGGAGCGTTCCAACAAACCCCTAACTCTTCGATAAGCCCTGTCCACCTACACTTGGTATTTGAGATGATAAATGTTGCTCTGTAATGTTAGATCTAACTGAATTAAACCGATGTCGCGTCATAGTTGACGTCACTTCTTGGATAAAATCTATTCTTCTTTTCTCTTTTTGTTTAAACTGATGTGTGATTATTTATTTTTTTGTCTATCTTTCTATCTGCTGAAACAGGTGAATACACTTTATTTGCTTATTCAAACGCTTAGCCGAGACCAATTTACAGATGAAGTTTTAAAATAGTTTCTGTTCCTTTACTTTAAAATATATTTCCTCTATTGGTTTCTTTAAGTAGGAATAGGATCCCAGTAGAAGGATTTCCATAACGTAATCTCGTCATAAAACTGCTTACTGAAATAGAAACTGATTTATGCTGGTGCAATATACCAAGGGATAAAACATTTGTGTGTCCAATAATGAGAAACATTAATAACGGTCTCTGAAAAAAAAAGTCAGATCACTTTATATTTTTTCCTGATATCTCTATTCGAGAACACGTACCGTTTTTTTTACCAATATATTATGTTCCTAAGGACATGCCCCATAATAATAGTTATAGGTTTCTAGCAATGTTCGCACTTCAAGTGAAATAGAAATCGTACGACGTATCACACTTTTTATTCATTAGTTTTTTTTTCTGTCTTTAAAATCTCTATCGACCTTGCATAACCATATTTTATTTTCTGTTTAGTCTAACTAGATATATACATATAAAAATATACATGTAAATGCCCGAGAAACGCAACAGTATTGTTATCATAGGATTCTGAAAGAGGGTTGTTTATCTTTTCTATACAAATTCACCAGTAATTATTCTTTAAAAACGTCGTAGTTTATAAAACTACAGCAATTGTTATAATGTTCTTCAGAAGCAAAATGAATGGCAGATTCATTAAGAAGTCCTCCATTACCTTGTTGTTCTGATGGGGTATCTATTGTTATCAATCATCAGGTGCCAGATCTGGGACAGACATAGGCGATCACGGCTCTCCATTAATTACTTTGTTCCGATACATGTACTTGGAAAAATAAGATACATTATCCTGATCTGTCGGAGTCACCCATCTGAATAAGTATTCTGCCTACGTTGCTATGGGTCTACTCCAGCCTCATTTGCATTCAATTTTGTCAGTAAGAGCTAGATATTCATGGTTTTTATATCTATTCAATAGTCAAAGAACTGTATTTGTCTTTGTCTTTTTTATATCTATTGCGCGATGACATGTACATTTTGTAACGTAGATCAATAATATCATGTGTTTTTGGTTCTTCTTGAAGGCAACACATTTCCTCCTATGACGGCGGGTTAAAGGGGGGGGGGGGTTGCTTGAAAACCAAGACTCAATGTTTTAAGACTATATCTGTCTGTACTTTATATTCTTAATGATCCTTTATGTCCTGTAGGTATAGGTAGACGGGTATCCAGGGTAAAGCAGGCAGGGCATATGATGTGTGTGTGTGTGTGTGTGTGTGTGTGTGTGTGTGAGAGAGAGAGAGAGAGAGAGAGAGAGAGAGAGAGAGAGAGAGAGAGAGAGAGAGAGAGAGAGAGAGAGAGAGAGAGAGGGGGCGCAGGGATAAGAGGGGGGGGGAGGGGGTGTGCAAGTCAAACGGATGTTCTGACTACCTCTTCCAAAAATCAGACACGTCTTTTCAAGTGGCGATTTAAGACTGGTTTTGGTTGGTGCTATTTTCGGTTAACCAAGTAATGCTTTTAGGCACACCGAGCGTCAATTTTTCCTTAACAGTGTGATGGTAACCCACCACAGAGGTATACGGTTTGTGTTACAAGACGTGTACTGTTAGTACTACACAAGTTTGTGATGCGATAGAATACGTAGAAAGATCGCAGCATTTTAACCCTCATCCATTAGTAGTTACCGAGGGCAATGAGGTTGTGATAAAACAGAAAAAAACGTATTTTTTTTAAGCGACATAGGAGAAAAACCCAGAATGCAACTGAAATATCAGTTACTTTATGAGCCATGAACAAAATATTATGACGTGTGTATGGAAACGCTTTCTTTACTTCTAAAGGTCTGACTGTATCCTTTGGGCACGTCACGCTGTCTCTGTGCTCGGCTTCCCTCGTCCTCCGTCACGGCTCGTGCTGCGTTAAGAAGGGGGCAGGAAAAGGTATGAGTGGAGAAAACAGGTGGGGCTGTCAGGGCAAGTCATCGTCAGTGCTGGATGACGGAGTGTGCAAGTAGAAAACTAGAATGTCAGCATTCTCTCCAAGCAATAAGAATGGATATTAGAGAGTACGTTTTAATATAAATGTGGCGGTTTGTCTGTCGTTTTCCTGAAAGCAAGTTGAACACGAACATTTTCAGATTTAATGTTCCCAAGTTTGTGTATGATTAATTCCTCTGTCAATCAGTTGTCGTATCATTTCAAGGGCGTTTGATATTTGGTTTTGTACGCGCTATGGCCCCACTTGACGGAGGCGCAGGCAGAGTATTGTAGATACAACTCGTGCCTTCATTGCTATTCTATTTCATAGAGTACCATCGCCTTTATGCTGGGATACTGTATCATTCTCAGCCCTGGTATGTCCAGGCAGGATGGATCGAATCAGCTGGTCTTCTAATTAATCTGAATTGTTGCAATGCAGGTGTAAAATAATGAACAATTAAACAGGTAGACAAAGAGCTTGAGCGACGAGAGAATCATAAATCAAAATCAGATTTTAATCGTTTCATTTTAGTCACCCTGAGTCACTAATGAGCTAGGCTATGGTTTCATAATTTTCTTTTTCAAAGAAATGATTCCTCTTCCAATGTAAAGTACAATTATTAGATTTAGTTCCTATTCTGGATAATTCCCACCTTCACTCGTTAACCATATTGACGCAGAGACTAACCAGAGAAGTCAAAGCAATATGTCTTCAGTTAAAAAAAGTTTTTGCAAATCTGAACCATTTAAAGGCACTGAGAGAAAGGAAAGCAAAAAAACCAAAATAAAACGTTACAATGTATGGAGCACAAAGGTTTGACGTTGAGAGTAAAAAAAAGTCTTTATCAAATGGACTTCAAATTGTGTAATGGAAAGAACGTAATCTATGCCACCTCCCCCATCCTCTTTCCACACACATTCAAACTCAGAAACACGCACAAACGTATAATATTCTGAACAGAAAAAGAGTGAAGCAGAGACAAAAGGAGAGCAAGAGCGAGACAGAGTGAGGGCAAGAGAGAAAGAAGAGAGAGGGTGAGAGGAAGAGAGAAGAGAAAAGGGAGAGAGAAAGAGAGTGAGAGAGAGAGAAAGAGAGAGAGAGAGAGAGAGAGAGAGAGAGAGAGAGAGAGAAAAAGAGAGAGAGATTTTGAGAAAGCAAGGAAAACAAACATGGATACCCACAAAACAGTGTTTGGAGGTTTCAATAATGCACAGGTAAAGTCTTTGACAGAAAAATATATCAAGATGACAAGTTCATGATCCACCCATGTGTTTTTAGTGTCGGTAACACGAGTTCTTACTCGGATCTGTTGTGCCATAAAAGTTTGCAACAGGTAAAGGAACTTTTCTTGTTTTGCTTACCGTTCCTTAGAACCCTTTATTACCCCCTCCCCCAGGCCCAAAAATACAACCTCGCAAAATAAAACAGATGGGGAAAAAAGCAACAGACAAAGAGAAAATATAGACACACGTTAAACAAAATATGATAGATTCCCCCCCCAACCCCCAACTCTAATTAATATGAAATTGTGGAAAAAAGTAACAAAACAAAAACAACAACTAATTAAAACAAACAAACAGTATCAGCAGCAAACCAAGGAACAAACAAAATAAACAAACACAATTTTCTTTTAAAATATGACACAAACTGTCACCCCCTCCCAGTGATGAAACAGTCACAGACGAACAGTCGATTCGATTGAACTGTCCTACTGTGAACTTTGTGAGGGACATTCTTGTGGTTAGCTTCCTGCGTTCTGCCAGAACAGCTCTTGACATTGATTCTTCCCTGCCTTCTGCTATGTACATACGTGGGCTTGTTGAGCATACAACAAGGGTGCGGAGCCTCTCAGCTAGTATACGTTTTCTTGCACTGTCGTTAGTCTTTTAAAAGAACAACTACTGCTACACAGCACTGTGTGATAGTTACTTTATACTCCGACTTGGTACCGATAGGACAGCAAAAAGAGAATTCTACAAAGGAAAAAGAGAGGTTCGGAAAAACAAGCGATTGAAGGTGGGAAAAGGAGGGAGTGGGAGGGGGAGTGGGAGGGGGAGTGGTGTGTATAAGAAGAAGTAAAAAAAAACCATTGTAGACGTTCAGGGTTAAAAAGGAAATGTTATCAGTACGGAAAACGAAAATTCGAACTTTCAAACTGTATTGGATTTGGAACAGTATCATATATAAATAACCAAACATAATGGTACTTCAGAAAGTTCACGCAACAGTAATGTCTAACTTAAAGCTACAGACATCGATGGTACATTTTTCAATATTTACTTTCGGTATGAAGCGGCATTATTAGATTTTGTACATATTTGAAATGAAAACGAAAAAAAAGAACCATATATTGTGTAACGTGCATAATCGCATGAGAGAAAAACAGAACATTACTATCTTGTATACAACACTGAATTATTAGGTTTATTTCCGTCAGTTAGTGTCAAAATCTAATTATATTCAGATATTAGTTGTAGAAATGAACGCAGTTTTGTATTGCTTTTCGAACTATTGACTTTTCTTTACGGAATATTTGTCTCATTACGTTTATATTATGTCTATATTTTTCTAATTTTATCAACGTTTTAATAACAAAGCTAGACCAGAAGCAGAGTACGGTACGAATGCATCTACCATAGTTTTAAGTCTCATATATGATCAGTTTAAAATCGCTTTCTATTTGAACAGAAAACGTAATACTTACAGCTAACAATGCAGTAATTAAAACAATCTCCCGAAAACTAATCGAGAGTTGAGGAGTGCCAAACTACAAACTTCTTGTCGAGGACACACATTTTGATAAACAGTCATGGAATCAGATTTCTACTGGAAATACTCATTTCACTGGCATTGTCTATTTTCAGACTAACCTAAGAACAATAATTCTTTCTGCTGTCGGAAACTCCTTATCAACTGAAATGTCGGCTATCTTGATTTAACTGTCTGGAAGAGAATGCGGATACAGAACACGATATCACCAGGGGAAAATGACTTATTATTAGTATTTTCCTTCTGCATTAAACCCATGCCATTACCTGTCCCACGCAAGTAATTCTTTAAATGATCTCGAAAAGATTAACTAGGTATGATTAGTTCGACTCATTTTGAAAGCTTCTGCTTTTATCTCAGAAAGTGCCGCAGATACGTCATAAGAAATCGAATGCTTGCCCAGATTAGGAATCGTCTTCGTTTGAGTTACTTAATCATCTTTCTATAATCCGTCTGGTTCTTACCTGCTGGTGATGACTCTGTGTTGTTTGAAATGGTGTTCACTTATATGCTCGTGTATGCTCTTCTAAATTTAAATTATTCAAAAAACACTTGGACTCTGCCTTGTTCTTTTTAGATTTTCTCTTGATATGAGAGAATAAATAGTATTGTCACCGAGGATTTTTTCCACTAAGGCTAAACACACACAC
>NW_004797333.1:1177588-1184356 GCF_000002075.1 Aplysia californica | reverse complement strand
CAGACAGACAGACAGACAGACAGACAGACAGACAGACAGATAGATAGACAGACAGACAGACAGACAGACTGTCAGCGAAGTAGCCACGCTGTCTGGCCTCAGGAAGGGTTCCAGCTGGATCTACTTCACTCTCCTTGAGTCCTCCCGCGCTTGTCTACAAGATCTGTATACACACATACACACAGACAGACACACACACAGACACACTCACACATACACACAGACAGACGCACACACATGCACACACACATACACACAGACAGACACACATACACATACACACATACATATACACACACACACACTTACACACAGACTAGACAGACGCATACACACGCT
Organism: Aplysia californica; assembly: GCF_000002075.1. NCBI lineage: Eukaryota > Metazoa > Mollusca > Gastropoda > Aplysiida > Aplysiidae > Aplysia > Aplysia californica. The sequence goes on along the minus strand of NW_004797333.1, from coordinate 1,184,017 downwards.
CACACAGAGATAAACGCACACATACACACACACACTTACACACACACACACACACACACACACACACACACACACACACACACACACACACACACACACACACACACACCTACACACACTCACACACATATACACAGACACGCATACACACACATACACAGACACATACACAAAACATACATTAAAATATTTCTCTTTTTTTCTTCCAGATCTGGAAAGTTTCTCTTCTATTCTGCCCGCCACTAGTCCGTCAATCACATTATTTCTCTCCATCCTGGGAAAACCATTGTCTCAAACAGTCGCGGGACGAGCCATATTTTCTACTTCGTCAGGGGTCCCCCGAGCACAGCAGGCTCCGTCCTGAATGACAGTACAAAACATATCTCCTGTCGAGGTGGGCCGGCGCCCAACAATACCCAGCCAGATCATTCTCATGTAATAGGGGGCTCTTCATGTTGCAAGCTAGACAGTCCTCACCCATCATGTCTGAGAAGCGTCTTGCTGTTATCTCTGATCATAAAATAAGATACGGATAATATTCGTATCTGTCAGGACAATGCAACAGTTTACCCGGTGCTTTTGTTCTTTTCTTAGAGCGACGATCTATCAACGGTTTAAATATCGTTTGGGAAGTATACTGCTAGAAAAGTATGAGAAAGCGACGGGCGTTTAACGCTGTCTCTTCTATCCTGGGCTTGTCATCACAACGGACACTGCACGAGGCTGATACTTCGGGTTCATTTAACAGAACGAAAGTTAAATTTTTGGAAGCGGATAGTATAATAACTGACACACTCTATGGAATATCACAGCAACTGAAGAAAACCTGCACTTATCACTACATGGCATTGGACAGAAAGGCGAGAACCCAACAACTGCTGGATCGATAACAACAATAACAACTTTTAAAGACACAATGCAAACCTGCTCTGAGGTCAGTTTGGAACTGCCGCCTGTTTCCGACCAAGACTGATACTGTCCTTCTAATGCCAGTACAAAGATGTTACTGTATTTCGACTGCTGTAGTATTATTGCACATGTGTCCCACGCAGATACAGCAGTTGTATTGAATATGAACAATATCCCTGCCCCCTCTCATTTCAAGCCAGTACCGAGTATGTTCATAACATTTAAATATACTTTCTGTTTCAGTGTTTGAAGTTATATAAAAATCAGTAAAAAGGAGGCTTTTTATTAAGGCAAGATTGCTCTAAAAGGTTTCCCGAATTTTGAACATTTGAATGGTTAATAATGTAACTGGGAACTCTACTTATAACTTCTTACAAAGTGAAAGGTTGCATAGGGTGGATGTTCATGCGTAAATATGTTGATCAACTTTGCTATAAATGTCTTGACTTGACTCGGAGTGGAAAATGGGCAAGGAAAGAGGCTGTTGAAGAAATGAGGTTGAACCAACCCCTCCCCCTCCCGCAAAAACCTAGACTTTATCAAACCTTGAATCTCAAAGCGTTTCACTTAAGTCAAATTTATCACTGACGATAATATTGCGACCCTCCTTCAAACCTGAAGAGGCTTGTAGGTAGGTTGTGGAAAAAGGATTGAACAAAAAAAGAATAAGATTGGCACAACGCCCAATATACTGTACTTTCCGCTTTCATTTTAAGGAATATATAAATGCATAAGCTCCAAGTTTTATAGTTCATGTAGAGCATCGTCGATTTTCCCCCAGTCTTTTCCACCCCATTTATCAATATTTTGTTACATTCGCGAGATGGAATGTTTCACCCCTTGAGTGTCAACACACAAATTATCTGGACAACTTGAACTATCCTCCCAGAATAGAAATGTGTATTTTTTTACCTGATAGGCAACAAAAAAGTCGTTGTAGAAGGTATAAACAGGACAATATTTTCTTTTCAATATCTCCGTGGAGCACACATGAGGCTTTTGATCCGGCCACCTGGTTGATAAGGGAGCCACTCTTTCAATTTATCACAATCCGCGCCAACACGCTTCGAAAAAACAAAAACAAAAACAAAAACAGGTACACTGGCTTAGGAATTGAGTAGGTGGGAAGCCGGGTTGGGGAGTAGACAAAAGAAAACATGGAATGCTCTCTCTCTCTCTCTCTCTCTCTCTCTCTCTCTCTCTCTCTCTCTCTCTCGCTCTCGCTCTCGCTCTCTCTCTCTCTCTCTCTCTCTCTCTCTCTCTCCCTCTCTCTCTATGTCTCTCTCTGTCTCTGTATGTCTGTCTCTGTCTGTTTGTCTTTCTGTTTGTCTCTCTCTCTCTTCCTCTCTCTCTCTCTCTTTCTCTGTGTGTCTCTCTGTCTGTCTGTCTGTCTGTCTGTCTGTCTGTCTGTCTGTCTGTCTGTCTCTCTCTCTCTCTCTCTCTCTCTCTCTCTCTCTCTTGTTGCCCGTCTCTCTCTCTCCCACTCTATCAGACGCTTGGTCTTTCTATGCCTCTATCTGTCTGTCCCTCTTCTATCTTTGCCCTCTCTCTTCTTCCCAGTGCCTTCGTGCATGTTTATATGTGAACACAATAAATGTGTAAGTGTGCGCGCATGAACACAGGCACGTGAAGATATTTATTCATTGAATGACGTAAAATTGCTAGAAACAAGTGCAATTTACTGGATGCAGAGTTGATCTGTGAATTGATACATTTCGAGTTTACGTCGCATTATCCAGAAATCCCACGGGGTTGGGTTTTTTGTTTTGTTTGTTTGTTTGTTTGGGGTTGCTTTTTTTTTGGGGGGGGAGGCGGTAGTCCACTAAGAACAGACAGGAGGAGGTAAACTGTAGTGGCAAATGCATTGTACTTGCCCTGGATAATAATATGAAAACATAAGGAAAATTGTTACAGAAAGAGGCATCGAAAAGTAAACAAGCTAGGTATTGGACTAAGAAGGAGCTCAGAAAATGGCATTTTCTATAAGCAGGATAACCAATGTTGTGGGTTAAGATTGCAAATTTTAATACTACAAGGTGAGCGTATGTGAGTGTGCAAATGTGCATGTGTTTTTGTTATTGTTTTGTTGAGTTTTTTCTTTTCTCTGCTTTTTTGGGGGGAGGGGGTGGGAGGGGGGGTGCTGTCTCAGTAAACGACTGTGTGCATCAGTGCTTGCGTACATTGCAACCGAGAGAGTGAGACAGAGAAGGCAGACAGACAGACAGACAGACAGACAGACAGACAGACAGACAGACAGACAGACAGACAGACAGACAGACAGACAGGCAGACAGACAGACAGACAGCTTAAAAAGAAAAACTGATTGGAACAATGTTGTAAGAACGACTAGCTTCCCATTCACGCTTGCTTCGAAATAGAACAACAGTTTTGTCGCATGCTCATTTCATAGAAAAAGTGAAACATCAATCATGGAGATTTTAAATTGCACTGTTGCCTGTCGTCACTTTGTAGCACTCCTTAAGTAAAGATTAAGGTGTTTTGTTTTGTGATCACCCAAACAAAAAGGTCTATTGCCAGCACTGCTTAAGTTTTGCTGTGAGGTGTGAAGTGTGTTTGCTGGTAACTTCTTCACAGAGATGCCGACACAGATATGTTAGTAGACTGAGATGCAAACAAATAGACAGCACAAACACACACACACACACACACACACACACACACACACACACACACACACACACACATACACACACACACAGGGGCGAAGCGTCTATATAATCAAATAATCACTGCTTCCCTTTCTAATTTTGAAACATTGTCGCTGTCAAATTCATCCTTAAACGTAAACCTCATAAATTAAATGTAAAAAGACGTTCGTAACCAACAACGAACAGTATGCCTAACATTCAAAACGGTTTCACGGCCACAGAAATAGCCTCCTCACCCCTCTCGGGCCACTCCATAAGCAGTCGCAAGCTTTGATTAAGTAAGCTTAAAGTGAGGCTGGAATAGAGTTTAAAGGAACATGTGCATGGCAGTCAAAGCTGTTTCATTGCCACATATACCCTATTCACCCCTTTGGGGCCACAGTTAAAATCAATCACAAGCCCTGATTAAGTAAGCTAACTAACACTGGTCGAGTCTACCTCACAAATGTGAGGGGAACTAACTCTTAATAATCTCTTGACTGCTGCTTGTGCTTGTTTTTTTTCCTCGACTTTTTACCGTCCTACAATCAGATCGTGACCTCGATTATGACACCAGCTCCTGGCCGCGAAAGGCTAACAAAAACAGCCAAATGTGAAATTTAAAAAATAATAATTGTCATGTTCTACCAAAGAGTTAGACTCACTGGTAGATCTATAACATATAGATATAGTACTGACATCTCTGCTTCTTTGCTTTGTGTTCATGTATTCACATCTAAAGTTAAGTTTAATTTTAGTGGGAACTGATATTTAATAAGATACTTTACCGATTACTTTGGCGGTTGAACATACAATATGAATTCCGGATTTGTTTTCATTCACAACTCAGAGTCGCCGCCTCGAGTAAGATTCTTGTGTGATATCTACAGGCCATATCTGGTCCCATTTCACTTTGATTACCCTGTCAAAGAAGTCAGCCTTCGCTCCTGCACACACACACACACACACACACACACACACACACACAAACACACACACACACACACACACACACACACACACACACACACACACACACACACGCACAACCTCCAAATGAAGAAGTGAGAGAGAAAGGAGGGGGGGGGAGAAAGAGAGAAAGAGCAAGGGCGATATGTGAGGAGGAGGAGGAGGAGGAGGAGGAGGAGAGAGGGAGAGGGAGAGAGAGAAGGGGAGAGAGAGGGGGGAGGGGAGATAGAGAGGGATATGCTTGCAGTTAACACTAGAGTTGAACATTTGATAAGCGGCCATCTTACGTAAGTTAATCAGGACAATAATGTCGTTTGAGAAAACTACTCGAAACTTCCTTCTCGGAAAATGCAAACGGGAAGTTGATTTGAGACAAGGGTAAGTGGGCTACCCAGGTAACTACTACTTTCTAATGTCGAACGGGTTGTGTCTAACATTAATAGTACTTGTTCTAAACAAGACCAGAGCATTCGACATGGGGACGGGGCAAGCGGCCCAGGTGCAGATAACAGGAGCGATGACACGCACGGGAAGGCAGCTCCGATAAAACGTCCATGCCGGCACGCCTGGAATGTTTCGGCGCCAGGTCGTCACCCTGAGCGCCGGAGATTCACTTCCCAGCGGGAGGCGGGCGGAGGACGTACATGGTCCGTCTGCTAGACTACTGCTGGAAGGTCGAAAAATCGTAGTGTTAGGAGACATCCAACTGTCAGAACTTAAAGACACCAAGTGTCCGACTTGTGAGCGGTCTGAAATTGAAATCTTTTCATGCCCAGGGTGATTTAATGTTATTGTTGTTGTTGTTGTTGTTGTTGTTTTGTTTGGGGGGTTTTTCAACAGAACTCAAGAAAATAATAGACACATTAGGATTTTTATTAGACGGGCGCAAAACAAATAAAAATACTGAAAATAAACATACAAGTTTGAGAACTGAACGTTTGCAGGATAGAAGGAAGAAAACAAAAGTATCCCTTTCTGTATAAATGACATCTGACACTTGTCTCCTAATGTTATCATGAAATCACATTATTCCAAAATAAAAGAAGACAAACAAGTTTTGTGCGTAACGAATTTTACGACATCCATGAAAAAAAAAGACAGGAGCCATACCAGCAGATTAACTAAAAATAATGTTTAAACGGTAGATAAAGCCAGCCAGGCTACTTCCAGGTCACCCGCCAACCACCCATACCACAACGAAACCTTGAAAATACATCCAGGGGAAACATCTTAATTATTAGGCCACCGTGTTCTAATTAATGTTGTATCGCTTCACATTGTTGTTGGGTTTTTCTTTAGAGGGGTGGGGGAGGGGGGTGTCTGCATTTGCGTGTGTTGTCTCCCCTTGTGGACTGTCGCCTATTTTCCGTATGGGAAATGCAACAGGCAGAAACATGAAGCGGAACGTCGCTTTATCTGCAGGCGAGCGGGTTATCTGCCCTTGAAGAGGAGCTACAAATGGCCGTTTCCGATACAAAGTTAGTTTATGAGGCCTCTTAAAATAACGGCCACCTGAAGCATTTCGCTTTGACTCACAGCACGTATGCCCTTTGAGCATTTTGCGGGCCTTCACCCAAAACAAGAGAAGCAGGTAAATGCTGGTAAACCGCCTCTACACGATGCTCATCTTTTCTCTTTGAAGTAATACTGTAAGAAATAAACGAGGGCGTCTTTGACATAATGTTTACCCGCACTAACGCGATACTGTTTCTCACCGAGTCTTTGCTAGCTGGATGGAAAAAAGGAAAAGGTCTCTGGCATTTTCCCCTGATATATTCCAAACACACTTGCCTCTTCTGACGATAAGGGTCAATTGTGATGAAATTATCATTCAAAGACATTATTTTTTTCTCACCATTAGCAAAATTGGAGGAGGGAGTAGGGTGGGGGCAAGGAAGGAGGA
>NW_004797333.1:1161420-1176270 GCF_000002075.1 Aplysia californica | reverse complement strand
TCTCTCTCTCTCTCTCTTTCGATCTCCCTCTCTCTCTTTCTCGTTCTCACTCTCTCTCTCTGTGTCTCTCTCTCTCTCTTTCTATATCCCTCTCTCTTTCTCGTTCTCACTCTCTCTCTCTCTCTTTCTTTCTCCCCCCCCCTCCTCTCTCTCTTTCTCTTTCTGCCCGAAAACAAAATTTATCGCTTTCAACTCAACGCTGGAACGTTTGTTTACACTCGTATCACGGGCAGTCACACGCTAAGAAGACGAGGCAGATCTAGCGCCCAAGTGTCGTTCAGACCTGAAATAGGGCAATTGAAACATCTTGGTAGTTGTAGAAGTTAAACAATCTTTAATAACATCACGGCGCTACATTTCTATTGTTAGTGACTTTGTCACCGGCATTCCGACGAATGATAATAATTGAATAATTAATAAAGGGTGATAGATCTAGGGGATCTGCAACAATGTAGTCAATTCGCGAGGGAAACTTTGGTAGACGACAAAATAGATGGCGGAAAAACATCATCAGTGATCTATTTAGGGCCAATCACAGAGGTGTGCTAGGTGCTCTCAATAGCTTCATGTCGCTCGGAAGGCCGCGAGGCCGTGTTTACGCTACCTAATACGGGGTACCCACTACGGTCCAGCCGTAGTGGGCACCCCGTATAAGACTAAGACTAGATCTAGGTGACCGGCTCCGGGTGGGCAGATAATGCTAGCCACCTGAGGTCGCAGACATCCTCAAGCGTAGCCTGACGCTAGCCTGACGCTAGCCACCCAACATCGGGCGAATAACAACGGCCTTCTTGTAATTGCCAATATGGATCATTAAAGAGGAAGCTCAAGGGGGAACAATTTGCAGATTGACATACTTAGCTCGTTCTATGTACTTTTATAAAGACTACTATACTGATTACTATAAAGAACCACATCGCCATAAGGCTACTTTTATCTCTGCGGTTGCGTGCAATTTCTGCATCGTTCCTTCTACCAATTTGTAAGAGATCCTTTCATTAATATATTTGTCTATTTTTATAAAAAGAGACGGTAACTTTTATAGTGAATGTCGAGAATCTTGTCTACACAACAAAGCTTAGATCTATGTTTTCAAGCCTCGTTTCTATCCCAATAATAGTTTTATCACCCCCCCCCCCTTTCCCCTACCGTACCGTTTGCAACACGTTAGACAAGCATTAACACTGAAGGCCCCTTTAGACGTGCAGTTCATTCATCGACAAACTAACAGTTTAACCGACGGATGCTAGATCTGGGTCATAGTTGAACCGACAGTTTGTCGACGAGAGACGTTCCATTTAGACGTACAGTTTAAGAGTTTTTTATCCTTAAAGTGTCAGTCCTTGGATTGTTGTAGCTAGGTCAAACATCAACGAAGTGGCTGAAGCAAGTTAACTGGACGATTTGACTGCATGTTGTGTTCTCAAATCAAAAACGACATTATAGAAAGAGGATCATCTGGCCTACAGAATTGCTATTATTAAGAAAGGGTATCTATACACACAAATACTCTAGAGGAATTACGGGCCTACCCGACGGACTTAAATAACTTGTTACACATGGATGAACCGGCATATCTCTATATTCTACAGTGTGGATCAGACCCATGATTGAGCAACAATCAACAGTGATGAGAGAAGCAATCTCTCCACATAAAGACTGACAGCAACATTTGGGAGGGGGGTTGCAACAGGAGCAATCTAAAAAGACCTCAAACTCACATCTAGTATTTCTGCTCAGTCGAATTATTCCATAGACATGCTCAGCTATTTATGGTACTCTTATATGAAAGCATGCCATTCAATATCTGGAATATTTCAATGTCTTGCATTATGTTTTGTTGTTTATGTTACTGAAGGTTATGTAGATTTTGCTATTAATCATTCAGTTTCATTCATTGGCTTACTTAACGTAATTATTGTTTCCCAAAACATACAAAACACACACACAAAATTTACTTTGTAATCCGCCATTAAATTGTGTTATCCGCGTGATTTTGATTAGTTTCGGGTCGCCGATCACGAAAATCTTTTTACATTTTTTAAAATTAGGCCAATATGTAGGGAACTTTTGGAAGACATTTTAACTTCCTCCCCCCCCCCCCCCCCCCCCTCTCTCTCTCTCTCTCTCTCTCTCTCTCTATCTCTCTCTCCCTCGTCGTCATGCCTTCAGTTTGCCGGCCAGAAAATATCTGGCTTCGCAGATACCTGGTGGCTGGACTGAGAACCTTTCAATATCGAGAGGATTGCTCGTTTCAACGATCAGTTATACCAGAAAGTTGACAGGATCCTCGCCTTCCTTTCGATATCGTACAATTTGTCGATCAATGAACTGCACGTGTAAAGAAAGGGACCTTAAGCTGAAGTTATAGTAGACATAACACTCCCAGCAGCCCTGTGTTTTTCTACAAAGCTGCTTAAACGAAAAATATAAGTTTGCCCACTTATCATGGTTGTTTTTCTTTCCCTTGCTTATGCCTGCTTTTGTTTAATATAATATACATATATATATATATATATATATATATATATATATATATATATATGTGTGTGTATATATAATACATAATATAGATGTTTATTTATAGATCATATTTTATTTAAATTTAATTTAATGTAATGCAATTTTATTTTATTTTTTATCATTATTATTTTTTAAAATAAATTGTTATAATTATTTTTTCTTTATTTATTTTATTTTTTGGGGTGGGGGGTAGGGTGGACGGTGGGGGTCAGGGAATGGACTGTAATAGAAGAATTATTGAAAGATGTCTCTGAACTTAACAACGAAATAGCAGGTGGTTGTTGGGTGCTCTGGTGTGGTTTCCGCTTTCTTTCCTACCAAACATCTATCGTCCTGAACTCGCCTCCTTTTAAAAAATTTTTGTTACTCTCTTGTGGCACCTCTAATCTTCTGCACTTATACGACCGCATTGTGTTGCAAGAGCCGTAAAATTCTCACTAAAACTAAAAATTAAAAATACAAAGAAATCCACCGCTTTAATCCCCCACTCCCCCCCCCCCCCCCCACCTCAACCCCCTATTATTTTATTTGTCTCCTGAAAATGGTTTTAAAAGTCAGATATCACCTCTTTTTCGTCACAATCCAGCACGTAGACACGGTTTACGACAGAAGTAGGTCAGACCCTGGTTGAGAGCTGAACTGTGCACGCGAAACCAACAACATATTTGTCAGAATTAAAGTCAGACAGTATTATCGTAAAGATCAAGATTTTTTTGGAATTTGCACCTAATACTATTATCCTATTTTGGGCAGTACATTGTTTAAGCATTTAAATGGTTTATTTGCGGTGTTCTCTCCTTTTAATGTTCCATTTCACATACAACGCAATTCATAATCTACTACCTCTACTACCCTCCTCCTCGGCACTTCTTGCACTTTTGACCTAAGCTTCACTTCTTTTCAAAAGGTCAACTCTTGTGAGCCGAGAGTCAAGAAAATGTTCCATCTACGATAATAAAGCGCAGATAAAACTTTTCGACTTGGCGTTTACGATTTTGTTCCTTCTTATACTAAACGTCATCCTACTCCGTCTTATGTGGGATGTACACCTGTTCTGACTATCAAGTGTGTATGATCGGGTCGGACCAGAATGTTCTGGTGGATAGAGTAGATTGGCAAAGCAAAAATTGGCAGGAACTAACTATTCGCTCTACGGGGAAAAATTTATAGAGCTATTGTTCTGTTGGTTCAATTTTTTAATTATTGTATGCTAGAGAGAGACAGCTTTGATGAAATAATGTGAATGATAGATGAACGTTAAAAACATTCGTTGCTTTTGTAACGACAGGCTGGAGGAGTTCACCTTTTACGATGCTAACGATGATTGTTACAAAGACTTATTTACAGGTCTCAAGTTATATTATCTTTGTGAAATTTAACTTTCTTATGAGTTATTCCACCCTCAATCAATTTCAATGACATCCCCACCCCCTAAAAATAATTTATAAATGATTGAACAAAACTTTTCTGTTGATCGAATCGAGTTGTGCTCAACGGAGGGGAATATAATCAGTCAGAATATTTGCAGTCACTGAGCAGATCATGCAAAAGTGAAGATACAATACTAAAGGGTGCACCCTCTTTAAGCCGAGAATTCGTCTTGTAAGTATGACAAAGTGAGAGGCCCCAGCGCTAAAATCCATGTTCCGTCGTTTCGACCACTGCCCCAAGACGAGCTGTCCGTCTTGTCGCCTGTCCTTCTCTGGCCCGCCATTCATCATGACATCTCGTGCCCGACCAACCCCTGCAAAGGCAGGGCAAATAATATTTCACGGGTAGGGTCCATTTTCACCATCTGTATTTACATTCTATCTCCAAAATGTTTGTTATTTTTAAAAATCTTGCACATCGATGTGTTTTAACTTAAATTATTTCTTTCTCTTTTTTTGGATGCAGGTGTCTTTATGTCCCCCCTCGACACAATTTAGATAATTTAGGAGCCAGGCTTCAGACCCTGCCTGTCAGGGTAAACCCGTGCTGATAGGGATACATCCCAGCAGAAAGACGGAGATCACTCGATTAAAAATTTCCACACTCGGTTATCGAACTCGGATATCGTGCTCGCGACAGGGAAGCACCCATCCGCTACTCTGCAGGGCTTGTGTTTTGTTTGAACATATCTATCTATTCAAATTATGAACTTCAGTTCTTTTGAAATTTTGAGCCTTTTTAAAATGTTTACCAAGATCATGAAAGCAATTTTAATGAGCTACGGCTGTTTAAAAACTTGCTGTTATAGAAGTTTTACGCCTTAAGCATACAATAGACTGCCTGTAAAACAAGGACTTTAGATTAACAGCTTGTGATGCTAAACCGTGTGAAGTAACACCCATGGTATCCATCTGTCTGACACGAAGGGTTAAAGTTGCCGAGAAAAGTAAAATAAACTAGAGAAAAACGAAGACCTATTGTTCTAAAGAACCATAATCTTTTAGAAGAGACCTACGGCTGTCAAACCACCATACCTGCGAGGAACACACATTCGTACCATTTTTTAAATTTATTTATTTGGGTTTGTTTTAAGTGAGAATCCCAAATGACAAAACTAGCGAAACGGTGTCCATGAAATCACCCAGAGCTGCTAGTGTGTATACAAGAGCAAAATCTTCTTACAAGAGTAACCCCATGAAGTTCAGATTCGCAGTCCGCCCTTGCACTACGCCTGACCATTATGGATTGCACAGAGCCAATGACTAAACCCTTTCCTGTGCAGTGAGATGCCAGTAGAACATTCGCGGTAACAAAGACGCATTGTGACGAAGAGGACGCTAAATTTATAAAAGTAGTGCTCGCGTCTCATCTCCTGACAGGGACGTCCCTAGGGCAAGGCAGGTCGCTTGCGTCCGTCGCAAGGTACGCGTCACTCGTCACTGCAAACTGTGCACTCTGTCACAGACAAAACGGAATGGACGGAATGTGTATGTTTGGTAGAGGGTCACTTACGTTAGTATAGCGCGGGAGCCTTGGGAAACTTCTCGAAATCTGCTATTATATAGAACGTGCTTACGAAAATACTTACCCCAACCCTAGGCCACCTCATAAAGATATACCAGACAAAAGGGACTGTTCACGCTTTCATTTCCCCTTTTCTATTTCTAGGGTTTGGTCAATGTATATTTTTAGAACCTGCAAGGATGTAAATTTGCGCTGCTCTACAAACTGACCAATAGTATGATCTATGTCGAGCGCTTACGGCAAGTTTTCCGTTGTCTTTTTCAAGACATTGGAAATGTTTCAAAAAGGCCAAAATACAGTAATCATTTTCTTTTTTAAATAAGCTTACTTTTAATGACAAGTTCCACTAAAGGGTTAAAAAACAAACACAAAAACGGCAAGAATCATTATCATTTTACTTTAAATGTTTCAGTGTCTAACCTTGCTCAAGTGAGTGTGTGTGTGTGTGTGTGTGTGTGTGTGTGTGTGTGTGTGTGTGTGTGTGTGTGTGTGTGTGTGTGTGTGTGTGTGTGTTGTGAAGCGCTTTGTATCGATGAAACTATTTCAGTTTACTTGTGACAAGAAAGCACCAGTTCCTTTCCCAGCAGTCAAAGCAATCTTAGGTAAAAATAAAATTGGCTTTTCCTTTCAGGAGTGTTTCTCTCAAGACTGATGCAACTCTTTTACTTAGTTTTTCCGCGTCCCCGGTTTAGAGTCTCAAGATCTGTATCAAGAATGTACTGGGACCGATACCCACTCCATTAGCACAAAGCTTTAAATCCTTAGAAAAACGCCACAATCTCACACACCAATGCCCGATAAAACCAAGAAAAACACTAGTTTGCCTGGATGCGGGTATTGATGACGGCGTTGTCGCCCCGACTCAAAAGAAACGATTCTACTCGTGACAACAACAAAACCTTTGGACCAAGCGGAGTTAATTTCTCCCTGCAGCCCACCTTTCTTGGCGAGCAACTTCCCTAAAGGCGCCACTGGAAGTCAAAACAAGCCAGTGTATTATGCCGGTCGCGGGGCGGTAACTTTAACCATCAGTGTTCAAAGAATGGTAAAGTTGATTGATGCGGGGGACAGTATATTTAGAAAAGACCTTCCAGAGAAACATGAGCCGGGGCAGCACAGGTTGACGCGTGTCCAGGCGTTTAGAATTATTGCTCCTCGGCGGGCCAGGAAGACAGCAAGTAGTAGTGTAATACATGGGAGTTGTGAATGAAAGATGGACGTACAAGGACAAGGTTCAGGTAACTCCAGATGCTGCAGTACATTATTACATTTGCCTAAGCGTGGAGCACTGGGCCAATTGTACATAACACAAGAATTATTGATCTATGACCCATAGTAAAGTCGGAAAAAACAATAAGTCCCAAGCATTTTTACTCCTAAATTTTGGATTTTGAGAATTCAGTTTATAAAATTCCAAAAAGAACAAAAATCAATTCAAACATACAGATCTAGCCCAGACTAATTTGTTTGCTTCTCTCTAAATAAGATCATGCTGGGTATACCGTACGCGGTTCGCTTACACAGCGGTCTCATCCGAAGACGGCATGGGATTCTGTACTCTTGATAGTGCAGACGAGAACACATAACCAATTGTACTTCTTGCACTTTTGACCTAAGCTTCACTTCTTTTCAAAAGGTCAACTCTTGTGAGCCGAGAGTCAAGAAAATGTTCCATCTACGATAATAAAGTGCAGATAAAACTGTACTCTTGATAGTGCAGACGAGAACACATAACCAATTGTACAGCTCACATTTTAAAAGTTCAAAAAATACTTAGCAGCATGCGGCTCGCCGTTATGTAATAATCTAGTTGTCCGTGAACAAGATCTAAACAGTTTAACAACTTTCAAGGAATCCGGATATCTTGTCAGGTTGCTGAAAACTTTGCTAAGGCCCGTTTTTGGATTCACTTATAGTCACAGTATGATATGATATGATTTGAGTTGCTACGTGTCTGCACAATGGTGGATTGGCATCCAGGGGCAACGCGTATCCCCAATCATTTTACGGAAACCCTTAATTCCGAGCGTTATGCCCTACATGTATATATACTTTAGTCTCTTCATTTTGTACTCAGTGTCTTTTCGAGGCGCAAATAATCGGGTAGTGCTGGGCAAAGGGTATGGTGTGTGTACTATGTATGAAGATGATAAAGGGAAACGTAAAGGAAAAATATTTCTTGCGTGCAATCATGGTATTGTGACCATCAACATAGTAGATGAAGAGTCAGGATTTCTTCTATATTTGAACAACTATCATGTCACAACGCTACCTCCCCTACCCCTAGTTTGCTGGCACTGATACACAACTCATTGATACGGAATTATACAGATTATTTGAACTATTTTAAACTCTAGTCTGTTCACTTTTCGTGTCCATGTTTGCATGGCAAGATCAAATAAGAAAAAAAGTCACCCGTAAGGTTGTTTCGTTGAAATTGATACGCTGTTTCCGAATTGGATATTTTTATGATAGGACGCAATTTTTTAAAAATATTTAAATATAATATATATATACGTCAGATACATTTTACTAGGCACATCGGTCTACTCGTGTTTTGCGCCTAGTCAGTGTGTTGTGGTTCATTAATTTTTACGGCTGCTGTAGAAATGTATGAATTACAACACTATACAGGAGAATCCTCCGAGCCACAGGCGGTTGATGGATCAAAATTTGGGTGGGGCTCAGAGATGATAGTAAGTCGAGTTCAAAGGTAGGATGTTGTCTTTTCAGAGGAAAGCATCCTTTTGTGCGAGAGTATAAGGGTGTATGTGTGCGTGTAGAAAGTAAGGCTTTCCTCATGGGATCAATGAGCATCTCGGTTACTAGGTCTGGTAGGCTGAGTGGGAGAACACAAAGGCAGCCGATTTCTGTCACCTACCATTAAGCGCCGTAGGTTATAGGAATCCATCTATACAATTTCTACAAGTGCACAGAGACACGGCCTACTCTCTTCGCCGATCGGCGGGATCGGCGGCGGCTTATTTGATAGGAATTAAATTTGTATTCCTACTCACAGAAATCCGCTGCTTGGTGCGAAGGAGTGCCCCGTCAGAGGCCCGTCACCGGATGTGTGACGTCATAGGGCTGGACTGGGGACTTTTTCAACTGACCATTATCTCAACAAGAAAAGGTCGTAGACAAAATCTGATTAGATATTTGAAATTAGCGATCCAAATTCTACAGGACAGGCCCACAAAGGAGAATTTGAATTTGTGAAGTATTTTTAAAAATCAGTAATAATGTTTTTTTTTAAATTCACAGACTGTAGTTATTGAGTTAAGAAGTGTGCTCAGTGTGTTGTGTGCTCTGTGTGTGTGTGTGTGTGTGTGTGTGTGTGTGTGTGTGTGTGTGTGTGTGTGTGTGTGTGTGTGCGTGTGCGTGTGCGTGAGTGCGTGCGTACGTGCGTGTATGTTCAAGAAACACAGTTGTTCACATATTTTGTTAATTTTACAGTGAAAAATGCCTTGGTTTCCGTTGTATGCAAACGGTCTCCCGTATGAGATTAAAGAGATACATTTTAAGCAAATCTACATTAAGGTTAAAACAAAAATTAAAGTAAGTAGTAGCATGTGCATGCCATTTCGTTTCTTATTTAATTTTTGAAGAAAGCATGTTGGAATTTACAATACGATAGTCGTTCACAACATGACGCTTAAAGTAAAAGCCTAACTGGTCAAATCTAGATCTAGTTCAGAGGAACATCTTACACGCGCTGAAAATATGTGTCCTATGTTCTACTCACGGAAAGATCGGCGCCGAACAAATATGTCAATGATAGTGATAGTGATACGTCGAAACATATTCGGTGGCCTCTCTGTCCCCGCCCTAATACAGACTTCAACATAAGTTAAGGACCACTTGCAAACACTCTGAGTGGTCTTCTTGGGTCGACCTGCACGTGGGTGTTCTTGGACTGATCGAGTGGCATGATGGCGCTGCCTCAGGCGGACAATGACAGAGTTTGACTCTGCAAGCCTTCTGGCAACTTCTCGGGCTCCAACCCCATTTTGCAGCCATGCCATAGCTCTGGCACGATCAAAGTCTCTCAGCTTTCGTCTTGGTAGCATGTTGAAGCGATATTGGATTTTGAGCAAACGGCGGCTTATATTGCCACCAAAGTGAGCACAGCTCGAGACCGTCTGTACGTCCTTTTATGACGTGCACCAGAAGTTTTAACAGAGGAAAGTCTGTGGTGTCGCACACAAGTCGATAAAAAGCATAACATTTGGCTAAATTCCCCGAGGATTTCCGTGCTGCACGTGGTGATTTTGCCCCTTCAGGAAGTTTTGACGTACACATTGGTATCCCATTAACACTTTCAGAGCAAAAATTTTGAAATATTCCTCACTGGTTTTTTTCTGATTTGGCTAGATTCTATCTGTCAAGGTGGTCCTTTACTTATGTTGAAGTATGTAGCAAATTGAACGCCTCCATTTCATATGCATATCAAGGGACACCTCTTTGTTTACTTTGTGCGCAATATTTTCAAATTTTGGATATTTTTTGGTCTCTTTGATAAATCCCTCCCCCGTTTGTTACCAAGGCAATTTATCGCGACAAAATTATTAAAACTAGATTACGCTAAGCCTCATTGCTTCGTAATTTTCCACGCTGTGGAATAATCTGCACGGTTTCAGGGGGGCATGCCCCTACATTTTCTCCTACAGGTTGCTATTTCCAATATTAGGTATGTAACTTTCTTGGAAATAATTTGATTGGTAACAACTGTCCTTGAAGCCAGTTACTTGTACAGGGGAGGGACAAAAGATCAGCTGGGCTAGGCTAGGGCAACAATGCCAATATGCGCAGAAGTTCGTCGAAGGACGCTCTGGACTTAACCCTGGGTATGTGGGAAAAGTGTGTCAAACTTTTACCAAATGTCACTGTCAGAGTTTAGATTATGGGTCCTGGTCTCTTGTACTACAGCTTTCGCAAGCTCTTATAAAATCTTACCTTAGACGAGTTTTATAAAGAAAGGACAGTGGGAATTGAGATCATCCTTTGCTGCACCCTGAAGACGTCATTTGATTGGTTGCTAGTATGCAATCGTTCTTAACGTGCCGACAGATTGGAGTCACCTTCTCCACACCTTTTTCCCACCTGGCCCCAATTTTGGGAGCGGCAGGTTTAATTTACAAGAAAAGCTTTGCGAGCGACAGAGTAGAGTCACCAACCTCTCACCTCCCCTTTTTAAAGTGACTTTCCTCCAAGCCCCCCAAAAGGTTGGTGACGGAATTTTAACGAACGACTAAAACTTCTCGCACCTTTATTCACCAAAAACCCTCACTCGGTGTGTGTACTCACTTGCATACGATAAAAAGGGCTTGCTCCGTTAAATGATGATAATATTCACCATATTTACTACGATGCTGGTATATTTTGTGAACCCAGTAACAGCGCCTGTTCAGCCTTCATTTTCTCAACCAATATAAAACCATCCACTGAAACTGAAATATTTCTTCGTCCGTCTTGCATACACAGGGCTAGGCCAGCCTCGAAAATATGTTTACGTTAAGAAAATTTACGGTAATATTCTAATAATCACGAACACTGACTGATTCAAAAGAGTGAAGATGTCACCTCTTAATAGGGGACGTCGGGGGAGGGGAGAGGCCTTCACTCTGTCGCCGACTTTCCTCTCCCCTTGCTCTCCGCAAAAGGGGAGTGGAGAGGCTTGGGGCTAGCTCCAGAAATCTGACTACTCTACACCTTTAGCAGGAAAAACGATCAGAGATACGAGTAAATGTGTGTCAACTGCGTACAAATGGGGGTGGATGATGCTAAAGAAAAGTTTTAATGGTTTCAACTGATTATTTCTTTAATTCAAGAAACAATACGTTAGAAAAGAGAGAAGGGGCCGCTTGGGCCCTTTAGATTTTTACTACACCCTGCCACATTTCAAGAGTTCACTGGTTTCACTGTTTAAAATTCTGCGTTGTTATGAAAATTATGTATCGGTGGTCAAGATAAAAAAACCTCGCAATTCATTGAACTTGAACTATGCAGAAACAAAGGCTTTTGTAATGTTCAACAGACCCATCTAGATTTCATCATCCATCTACAAGTTGTAAAAGTCATCGAATGCAACCAACTCATTGAGAAGGTTGGTATGTGTGGAGGCATTTTGCTCAAGAAGCCATTGGATTTTTATTCGACCAAAAAATCCTTTGAGTCCCCGGTTTTTAATATCTAATTTATTTTATTTTGTTTTTCTTTCTTTTTTTCCCAGGGAGGGGGGACGGTACATCAGAGAAACCCACAGACAGCCTTTTGTCTGTGGCAAATGAGTTTAAAAACATTTCTGCATTCTGTATCAACTGCGTAAAACTAACCAGACAAAGTGGCGATATCCATAGTTGTGACCAATGCGTGTGCGTTTAAAAGAAAGCTCAGGTATGGCTCAAGGTTAGACTACTTGCGTACCACGAACACCATCTTACCCCCTCCCCACCACACACACGCACATCGAAATCCCATCTGCCACTTTTAACCATCAGAGGATGGATTTCAGGTCGCAAGTGCTCTGGTGTGGTTTGCTCCTTTTCTGTCAACCATTTATCACCCTGATCTCACTTTTGGTGTTTTTAACTCTTGGGCAATACCCCTAATCTTCGGCACTAATGACATTGTGTTGCAAATGCCATAACTTACTAAAACTAAAAACGATCTCAGGTCACCCACATAGCGCCCACCCACTCTTGTCTATGGAGATGTCAAGACTCAGTTTCAATCACGTCATATGCGGCTTGTGGGCGGGATCAGGATTACTGCACAACTAGTAAAGTAATGTGATCATAAAGCGGAATCATTTGATACCATCTGACAGGCTTGTTTTATTGTTTTACTAAAGAGTTTAAAGGCACAACACAAGGTCAAAAAGTGCCGAAGATTAGGTGTTACATGAGAGTAACAAAAACAAAATAGAGGGACGGTAGATAAGGACGATAGACGTTTGATAGGAAACAAGGAGTAAACCACACCAGAGCACCCACCAACCACCCACTCTGACGAGCTGCAGTTTAATCAAACATCCTAGTGTACTATTTCAAAAAAAGCTTTGGCACAATTTCAGTCGTCGATTTTCAAGACAGAAGTTCAAGGTAACGTACTTCACAGAAAAAGTCCTTTGTCTTGAGGGCTAAGGTACGATTCCCACTGATAAGTTGTACAAGTCGTCACTGGCTTGGACATTCTGTTCAAAAAAAGCTTTACCTTATTTTGTACAAATTTGCTGGGTACCTACCTTGTTTTAAGGGCTACAAATACAGCCTAAGCTAACTGATCATACCCGATCAATATCTTTAATTTTA
This sequence comes from Aplysia californica, assembly GCF_000002075.1. Classification (NCBI taxonomy): domain Eukaryota; kingdom Metazoa; phylum Mollusca; class Gastropoda; order Aplysiida; family Aplysiidae; genus Aplysia; species Aplysia californica. The sequence goes on along the minus strand of NW_004797333.1, from coordinate 1,163,479 downwards.
AAAGTGACCGTTTGGTCTCCCTCCCTCCCCCTGTCCCCTCTTTCCACAAAAGATGGGAAAAACCGTCAACTACGAGTCAACAGAACTGTTTAGACCCGAGAACACTGCTTCTTCAGTCAAAGTATATTGAACAAGTAAAGCGTGTGTTAATTGCAATATATAATTTATTTTTTGGAAAATGAACAATTTCATTAAAGCAGAATGCAATAAATTGAACACAATCTCACTTCTTGGCTTTCTTTCCTCTCTTTGGTTGCTCGACAGGCTGAGGAAAAAAGAAGGTACACCAAAGGCTAACAGTGATCAAAGGAAAACAAGCATGGGAGCAAGTTAATGTATGCGTTCAGATAAGAGCTCTTTTAAACAAAATAATACACTAATGTATACATTTGGAGGTTCAAAATTGCCTAATGAAGTACATACAAATACAGTTAAAAATATACTTTAAAAATCCCGAAAGGTTCCCTACAGCACACACACCCCACACACGAAGCACACCACACAAAGACACAAAGACAAAAACGCACAAAGACACTCACACAAAGACACTCAAACAAAGACACTCACACAAAGACACTAACAAAGACACTCACACAAAGACACTAACAAAGACACTCACACAAAGACACTAACAAAGACACTCACACAAAGACACTAACAAAGACACATAAACACAAAACCACAAAAACACACTTGTATTTAGGACAGAAAAGCCTAGAATTTCGACGTCAAAGTCACATGATAACGAACAGATGACCAAATCACAAACTGGAAGAAGCATACTACATGTGTCAGTGAGTGACATGCCAGATGGTTTTAGTAAAAAGAAGCACATCGAAACAATGGTCTTTATTTTAGTGCTGAGGAAAGACAGACAAACACAACAGAGAAGGAAAGTGGGACCTGCCGATGGCACCCTCCAACCACCCGCATCCCAGATGGCCACACCGACATCCTTTCAAAGATTATTCGTTTCAAGATTAGCTCGCACTGTGAGGCTAACTTAAAACGAACCATTCAAACACAAAGGTACACGAGACAAGTCAACATCGGTTGCTTTGATCTGCTTCAAGAGCAGGGGTGGACATTTCAAAGGCCTGTCACTGGCTGCCGAGTGCCTCTGGTCGACGAAGACATACCAGACAGATCGTAGGGAACACTTCACTTCTTAGTTCAAGTAGATGGGTTAAAAACTACAATGTAGATTATAATGAGAGCGCATCCGATAAGACTTGGCGAAATCGTAAATCATGCGCGTGATATTTGGGCATGGTACCAACATTTGATGAGGACTAGTCCTCAGAGATTTCATTACTGAAAGACGGCCAAAGCACACATATTAAACATTACATAAGCAATATCGCAATTAATAACAGTCTGCATCGCGGTAACACATCTTACCGTTTTCGCTTTCCCTTTCTTGGCAGTTTCCTGCGGAAAGAAATACGATAAAATAAAACATTGCATTCTTTAAAGTTTTAATTGGAGGAAATAGCACTAGGTTAAAAGTAAAATAAGAATTTGTGAAAGAATGGCATTCTGCGGTGAGACCACAATGCTTTCAATAAGGAAACAAAGCGTTTACAAAAGCAGATCTAAATGCCGCTCTGACCGGGAGATGGGGAGATGGCAAAGGTTTACATTTTTGACTAATACAAATCAAATTTTAGCTGTCCAGGTTCTCTTTCTTCCTTTTCGCTAGTTCCATGACAACGAAGAATTAACACTGAACAGTTGAGATCTTAATTCTACGTCCATCTAAAGAAGAGACCTTTAGCACAATCATTATTATTACCCGAGGCAACCCCAATCTAAAAAAATATGCGGACTACGACACTTTGATCAGGTTTCCAGTACTTTACTGCTGATGTAAGCCATTATTCCCGAGGAACAGAAGAAACGTTACACATGTCGTTACATAGGTTTGAGGCTTGTTTGTAGGAAAATAAACACAATGTAAAAACTGAATAAAGTTCCTTCGGATAAGTGGTAAACCAACATTCATTTGCTGCAAATAGAGAGATAGAGAGATAGAGAGATAGAGAGATAGAGAGATAGA
>NW_004797333.1:1159161-1159873 GCF_000002075.1 Aplysia californica | reverse complement strand
GAGAAAGAGGGAGAGAGAGAAAGAGGGAGAGAGAGAAAGAGGGAGAGAGAGAAAGAGGGAGAGAGAGAAAGAGGGAGAGTGAGAAAGAGGGAGAGTGAGAAAGAGGGAGAGAGAAAAAGGGAGAGAGAGAAAGAGGGAGAGAGAGAAAGAGGGAGAGAGAGAAAGAGGGAGAGAGAGAAAGAGGGAGAGAGAGAAAAAGAGGGAGCGAGAGAAAAAGAGGGAGCGAGAGAAAAATAGGGAGAGAGAGAAAAATAAGGAGAGAGAGAAAAATAGGGAAAGAGAGAAAAAGAGGGAGAGAGAAAAAGAGGGAGAGAGAGAAAAAGAGGGAGAGAGAGAAAAAGAGGGAGAGAGAGAAAAAGAGGGAGAGAGAGAAAAAGAGGGAGGGAGAGAGAGAGAGAGGGAGAGAGAGAGAGAGGGATAGAAGGATAGAAGGAGAAAGAAGAAAGCGAGAAAGAGAGGGCGAGAAAAAGAGAGGGCGAGAAAAAGAGAGGGCGAGAAAAAGAGAGGGCGAGAAAAAGAGAGGGCGAGAAAAAGAGAGGGCGAGAAAAAGAGAGAGGGCGAGAAAAAGAGAGAGGGCGAGAAAAATAGGGCGAGAAATAGAGAGCGAGACAGAGCCAGAAAGAGACAGAGAGCAAGAGGGGGCTCTCGTGGCCTAGAGGTTAAGGTGTTGGCCTCTCATTCAAAAAGTCACGGGTTCGAATCCGGGTAGCGA
>NW_004797333.1:1152024-1157482 GCF_000002075.1 Aplysia californica | reverse complement strand
ATAGAGAGAGATAGAGAGAGATAGAGAGAGATAGAGAGAGATAGAGAGAGATAGAGAGAGATAGAGATAGAGGACATGCAGCGAGATGGACTTATCTCATAAAAATATACAAATATACTCATCCATCTCTACATCTATCCTTTCCTTCCTTCCCCCAATCCTTTCCCCCATTCCTTTTTTCCTTCCTTCCCTCCTTCCTTCCAACTTACCTTCCTTCAACTATTCTTTCCTTCTCTTCCTTCTTCCACCATTCAATGATTTATTTATAGAGGCACAAGCCATCCAGATCCATGTGCTGTTTTAGCCCTTCCTTCAACCTTTCATGCCTTCATTTATCTGCTCATCCATTCATCTGGTTTTTTTATCTGTCCATCCATTCATTCCTTCAACTATTTATCCCTTCGTCAATTCATCTGTCCATTCATCCATCCAACTATTCATCCATTCATGTATCATGTAAAGTCTCTTGTCTTACAAAACATTGCGGTTTTCAGACAGCTCATCCGTGTTAAAATATTACGACCCGTTCATCAATCACCAGATCCAACACATGAAGCATGAAGGCAGCTATAACCCCCAGTGCCGTGTCCTTTCTATGCTCGGTTGGTCTCGTGAATGTGTGCAGTTTGTACCCCAATTCTGTCTATAGATTCATTTTCTTGATAATACGCCACAGACCAGGTAGTATTTCGCTACCTCAGGACCTCAGAATTACAAAGTCTTGGTTCTATCTAAAAATTTTGGCCGTTTTGAGTTTCTATGACGATGTGGTCAGAAACGAAATATTCTGTCCTATAAAAATTGAAAGATAATCGTTATCAAGATATCCACTGAATTACATTCTTCTATCGGAATACCGGAAGATCTCAGAATTACAAGTTCTATCTATCTGCAAGAGAAGAACTGCGTCACGATGCGTTTGAATCAAGCGCTCGTCAGTGTTGGGTCTTGTAAAGCTATTGTTATCTTAAAGTCTATTTACCTTGTTTTTTAAAGGAAAAAATACGCATCTGTCTTGAATACTAATCGAAGTATCCGCGATTGAAGAAGGCGAGGATTACCTACTATCAGAGGTAAAACGAGCGTGAAAAAGGGTAACTAAATAGAAGAAAAAAAAACAAGCGAAGACAATTCCAAAGTACACACAAAGATCGTACATAAGATAGTTCACTCAGCCAAAAGAGTGTCTGGGGAAGTCCGCGCATTTGGTTCGGATGGCGCTGCAGTCTTTGTTTGGAAGCTCGTTTTTCCAGAAGAAGAATAGGAATAGCACAGTTTGTTAATTTCGCTTTTATTCTTTTTCACACAAGTAGGGTAACTATTCGCAAAGTCCGCACTTTTTCGAAGGGAGGAGGGTGGGGGGGATAGTAGAGGTTTTACGGCGCTCGCAACTACATAAGGTCATATAGCGCCAAGAGGTGGATGTCAACAGGGATTGAAGTCCTCACAGGGAATCAGGCTAACTCTGCTCTTCTCTCTAGCTTCAACAGCACAAAGTCTGCTTCGACTATCAAGGCAGATCGGAAATACCGGGTCACAAGATGGTGACAAACATACAAAAGAAGTAGAGGATAAATGAAGATAGGTTTAGGAAAGAAAAAGCATCAGTTCCCTGTTGCATTCAGGCACAGTTATGAGCATGACAATGAATCAGCCCATTTACAATACTACTCTGCATGTTAATGTCCCCCCTTTGGGGATGGCCTGAAGAAACTTCAGTCAGTAGCACCGCCCCCGGGGTGGGGGTGCCAATTTTGAGGACGCCTTTTTAATTGGCTCAAAGAGAGGAGTGAACTATCTTGTTATGTATGATCTTTGTTACACAAACTAAATACACACGCGATTTTTCGGGATAATCCGGTTTAGGCCCCAACGATAAAGACCCATCTTTCCGCAATCCTTTCCCTGCCCCATCCCGTGCCCTTACTCCAACTCCATAATAAAGTTACTATTGGTATGTCATTACTCTAGGGCCCCAAACCGATGATTCCCGATTTTCCAGATAAAGCTTTGTAATTCTGAGCGTAGCAGGTTTTGTTGAAAATTACAAAATTATGTCTGCAAACGGAATATTCTATATCTGGAAATAACCAGTCAACTTAACTTAAAACTACCTGTAACATCTCAATTTGCATGATGTAGTATAAATAATCTAGAAAATTGGTGCATTCGAAAAAGCTTGACTATGTTGGGAAATTCAAAGTTTTCAACTTCGACTTTTATCAAAACTAGGTACTGTTCAGATAGAACTTTGAAAGTCTGAGGAAGCGAAATGCTCTATCTGTTCTATCAAAATTGTAATGTGTGGAGTTATCAAAATATTCAAACAATTGCGCTCGAAAAGCCTTGACAAGTGAAATAATTTTGATGTCAAATTGATCAAAACTGGGTACTAAGAAGATTGAATTAATTCAGAGTTAGTGAATTTGTCCAAACAGTAACAGTGCACCTTTAGATTTAGTCAGAGTTTTATGGCACTTACAACACAATGAGGTCATGTAACTGCCGAAGATTAGAAGTGTTACAAGAGAGTAACAACAACCACAAAAAGAGGGGAGAAAGAGGGGATTTTTTTTTTTATAGGAAAGAAGGAGCAAACTACACCAGAGCATCCGCCGACCACCCACTCCAATGCACCTGCCCGACTGCACATGTCGCACCTTATTGTCATATTACCCAACGACCTCACCATACTTGTACATCCTCTTTATGAGTTAGATTTCAGAAGTTTTCACTTTTTTTTTTTTTTTTTTTTTGGGGGGGGGGGGGGGGGGTGGTAAGTTTCAGGTCGCTCGCAACTGCATAAAGTCATTTGAGCGCTCCCGACACATTAAGCATTTCAAATTGGAAGGAACTTTTGAATTTTGCCCGGGTGGTGACCGAAGCCTAATCTTATTTTAGACCAACAAGGGATCTTTAACGTGGGCACATTACAAACGGGATCTTTGAGATTTTCGCCCTTATCCGAGACGTTAGATGTAGCTCTTTCCCACCAGAAGATCACGGGTGTGGTTGAAAGACAGCAATACGGAGGAGCCAAGAAGTAACAGTAGAAAGGCTGCAGAAAGATTCAGGATCCCAGAGGAAGGGGCAAAGGAGAGGCTTTCTCTAAAAATAGCACCAACCAATTGATAGCAATAGCTGGTGCCCATCTACAATAGTCTGGCAACAGGTATCCATCTACACAATTACTGAATCGAGACCCAAAAAAAAAGGGCAATTTTTTTCCGAGCCAATAATAGTGACAATCGACCAGGGACAGCCCGAAGTAAGAGTATCCGAAGTAAGAGTATCCGAAGTAAGAGTATCCGAAGTAAGAGTATCCGAAGTAAGAGTATCCGAAGTAAGAGTATTATTATATTCCTCGACTTGGAACTCTTGCAGGTGAAACACGTGATTACTTGCGGTGTGTGGGATTGTCCCAGTGTACAAACCCAAGTAATGAAAAAAATAGATATTGCTACGGCAGCTGAGCAACTTCAAAGCTGAGGTATGACGCATGGTAAAGTCATAGAGGCTTGCAGTCTGTGTGAACGGATGGGATTCAGAAAGCTAGAAAGTCGGCTGTCTCGCCTGAACTTTTCCGTGCATGATTTAAGACATGGGGAATGTATGACAATGTATATATGAAGAATGTTTTACGCACTATCGACATAATTTGGGATACGGGGGAATAGTTTGCACTTCGATACACAGACCTAAAAAGACCAGTTTAAAAAAACAGCCGCGGCAGAAATATAACGTTGCTTTTAGGTGTTTTTTTTAAGTTTTACTAGTGATTAAATCTATTTGCACCGTTTTAACGCGTCGATATACAGAAATGGCTATCTTAGCAACCATGTGCCCCCAATATGTAAATAGGAATTGGCTTACGACTCATTCACCTCGTAAACGCTCCTCTATTTTGGCTGAAAAGCCTGCGCCATAATGACCACTGAGGAATGTTGCTAAAACAGATTCCCTCGCTTTGAACCAGAGCCCCAGGATCGCGGCAAAAATTACAGGGGCTTTGAGCGTTGTCAGTGTCGCGCTAATAGCGGCTGGCATGCTTGTGTTATCCACGCCTCATTCACATACCACTACTCGACCTGTCTCGCTGTATAAAAAAGCGCCAATCTTGCTTTCATGGTTGGTCATTTAGATTTGACGAGGTTCTTTTTTGCGATAATATTGGACAAAAATAGCGTACGCCACTTTTCAGTGGCTTTTCCGGTCTGGTGACGCTTCAAAGGAATGGCAGAATCTGTTCCTCAAATTGGAAAATTGTTCATCATAAAAAAGTAATCCTGTGGAAGTTGCTCTCTGGGAGACAATACTGTCAACTGCACGGAATTCCCGTATCTCAGTTTTGAAAGCTATGAAATATTGTAATAGCAAAGTAAACGTTCGACCTTTGTTGCGTTTCACTGTGTCATTGTGAATGGTTGAAAGGAATTGCTTTACTTCTAATGCCTTTTTTGATACACCCTCATAACATAAAAAAGACTGAAACTTTCAAGTTGTGAGTATCTACACTTGAATTTAAACAAACAAGGGTGAAGTGTGAAGACGTAAGCGATATATAAATTGGACAACAGGACTTTTTAAAAATAAATACCCCCCCCCCCCCCAACCCCAACAAGAAAAGAAAAATTTAAAACATTTGCCACGTCCACGCGATCTTGATCAAGATTGATGGCAAAGGTGTCCGGTATCTTGTGTTATTCATACTGATAGATAACGTGGAAAATTTAGATTGCGAATTTCCAGCCTGCCTAAAAGTATGGCTGTGGGAAAGAAGTTCTGTTTCGTAATTCATTAAAATTAATATTATAAAAGCTATAATGAAAAAAAATCCTAATGAAAACCTACGTTGGTTAGAAGGTCAGGTACAGTAAATGACATAATTGCATTTGATTTTGTTGTGTACCTGTAAAATGTGTCTTTCTTTTGGAATCTACCAAAGGAAATCGTTTTTACTGTCACAGCATTGAGGGAAATATGGTCAAAGGGAAACAACCAGTAAATATGGGGGCTTTTTTACTTGTTACTTCCCCTGATTGGCTGGCAACCCACAGACGCAACTGAGTTGCTCAAGCGTTGACAGCCATGTTATATAATTATTATACCGGTACGTTTTGTAAATGTTTTTGCAGGTTCTGGGAATTATTTGTTGTAGTTGTTGTCTTAGTTTTATCTTTTATTAAAAATGTCTAGCTTGTTTAAAACAGTTGCCACGTCCACGTGATCTTGATCAAGATTGATGGCAAAGGTGTCCGGTATCTTGTGTTATTCATACTGATAGATACCGGTGGCCTAGTGGCTAGGCTCTCGGACTCGCAACCGTAAGGTCGAGAGTTCGAATCCCGTCAGGGGCCCGACGTTGTGTCCTTGGGAAAGGCACTTTGCACAAATTTTCCTCACTTCACCCAAGTGGAAATGGTTTTGATTGATTTGATTGGGTAGATGTTTTACGGCA
>NW_004797333.1:1128781-1150094 GCF_000002075.1 Aplysia californica | reverse complement strand
GAGAGACAGAGAGAGACAGAGAGAGACAGAGAGAGACAGAGAGAGACAGAGAGAGAATGAGAGAGACAGAGAGAGAGAGACACAGAGAGAGAGAGGGAGAAACAAAGACGGAGACAGAGAGAAATGTACATTTTTAAAGTTTCTGCTATAATATAGATGTGTTTGTCAAATTGTCTGTCGGTACTTGAACATTTTAAAAATTAATCTCTTATGAAAAAACTCGCTGAAATGTTCAGTTAGAAATTGTAATACACTAACAAGGAAATCTAGAATGTATTTTTATGATGAAAATGTACTCACGAAGATTTTTCTTCAGAGTCCTCGTCCTGTAAAACAGACGGGTTCAATCAATAAGATAAAAAAAATACAAATTATTTTAAAAAACTAGAGTAAAACACAAGTCAAAGCGAGCTGAAGCAAATTACTCAAGACCATCAAATAATTATCTTCCAAAGTTGTAACACGTATTCGGAGAACAAGCGTAATGGTATAATAATTGCTTAGGGGTAATCATCATAACGTTAGTGGACTTCCAAAACGTATAAACTTTGTAAGATTCAACTCATTCAACTTAAAATAACGAGTACTCAAATCCATATCACGTTCACGGGCATGCTGTTCCAAGTTGTTACACAACGACAGCGTCATTTAGTTGCCCAAGTCAGTTTCTGAGGGTTTCTAGAGAAACAGTATTCGAATAAAAGGTACCAAAGGACATGTCGCTACGTAGTTGTGCTTTGTTTCGTAATTTCCTTCTTAGCTTTCATCTCAAATGAGCTGTTTTATTCTTGGCTCTGATTTCGGAGCTCTCTTTTTGTTTAGTTTGATTTTAGGTTTAGTTTGAGTTTCACGGCACTTGCAATACAATTACGTAATATACGTGCCAAAGATCAGGCGTTACAAACGAGTAACATACAAAGAAAAGGAAAGGAAGACAGGGTAGTCAAGTTGGTCAAATCGAATTTTTATGATTACAGAGAATTCAACCGAAATGTTCGATCTGTTGAAAAAAAACACGAAAGGTCTTTCACGTCAAATCCTATATAGTAAATGTTTGTACCATTATGGGAAAAGCCCATATTTTCTTCTTCCACCCCCACCCTAGTTCTTCTAACTAAGCCTTTCTCCCCAATGAAGAAAACCATGTCACGAAGTAGCTAATATTATTTTAAAAAATATTCTACTGTGTAAATAGCCTCCAACTCCATCTGTAAGAACTTAAAAGCTACACAACAAGCGTACACGATACAATGTTTACCTCATCTTCGTCATCAAAGTCGTCTTCGTCTTCATCATCATCATCCTCTTCATCATCTTCATCGTCATCCACATCCATCTTTGCTTTCTGCTAAATTTAAGAAAAACAAAGAAAGTGTAATTGAAGTTACTTTTATGTCACCTAAAAGCTTGAAAATGTTAACATAAATCTTTCAGGTAAAAAGTGTGATCGGCAAGGTATGCAAGAGAAACATAATACCGGAAACATTTTATTATCTAAATCATCAAGTCAGTGCTGTCGGAGTTTAAAACATTTAAAAATTGTGATGTCTGATATGGACCTTACGACTTTCCACTTTAAGAAACATTTCGTATTTCTTAAAGTTGAAAAAATGTATGATTACATGGGTTCGTTTTGAAAAGAAAAATTACCTTCAGCTTATTTGATTTTGGTGTTCCTTTACGTTTTGGTGGCTTCCTTCCTTTCACAACAGCCACTTCCTCCTGCTCATCCTCGTCATCCTCATCCCGACCATTTCTATCATCTGCCTCAAGCTCCTCGGACTCGTCACTTTCGGTCTGTGTGTTGTCCAGATTTTCCAATTTGGGATATTCTGAAAAAGTAACATTCGCACAATTTTCTTAGCTGGGGTAAACAGTTTTAAACAGTCACGAGAAACGTTATGCACCCGCAAAGTTACAAACACTAGACACTTTCAGTTACAGAGTTAATGTAAGTCGGAATATAAACAGTTAACAAGTAACAGACTAATGGCACAACAGTCGTCGGTTTTCCGCCGTTGCGCTGTTACGGCGTTATAATCCGCCGGTTTTGTTTCTGTTTTATTTCTGTTTTGTTTTTGTTTTTTGTAATCTGACACCACACTCGTTCACACCAATGTATGGAACTGTTCTATTATATCCAGAATTAGGTCGTCTTCTATTTTCAACCGTTTTAGGTTACATTTCGCTGTTTGAAGACGCACAAAATCTTGATGTGACGCCAATATTTTTGTTTACAAAACAGCTAGACCCACGTCCCAAAAGTACCATGGTTTATGATTTCAAAGCAAAATAAGTTTCATTTTCTGACAGACCATTCACTTTAGAATAATCCCCCCCCCCCCTCCTCCCCTCCAAAAAAAAAACTGCGGCTTTTCGTGCTTTTGATGATTAATTAAGTGATTTACTGCACTATCGACTCACTCTTCTCGTGCCTCATGTTACAGTTTTTAATAAAAAAGATATTAAAAGGTCATGAAAGGCCAAGGTCAAAGTCATTTCACGGTTCAAATACCAAAATCACATTTTATTCATAGCTCATTCAATCTACTTTCAGACAACTATGTTTACTAGACCAAAAACAGTTTCGGCAACCATATAAACTGATCTAAAGTGACACTTTACGGTAGGGCAAGAATATCCAAGTAAGAGAAAACCCTGTATCAGGTAAAAACAAATGTGACGATAAAGTATTGCCGAATACCATAAAACTATATATAAGCTGAACGATGAATGAATACGCTTCACTAAAAAGTAAAGCAATTAGTTTAAAACATGTTATTTGCGCCTTTTGAGTATACGTTTTCAATGATAAAACGTCACCAGCGGTCAAGGTCTTAAAAAAATATTTAAAAGAATGCTCACACCTTAGCTCAAAAAATATCCTGAAAAGGTATGATTATAGGTTTCATGCCACTCCCTAGTATTGTTTGAAGCCTTTTCTGAGCAGTAGGACCCCCCCCCCCGGGCAGCACAGGGACAAGCACTGACAGCTCTTGGGTTAAGTGCAGTTAGTAAGTTACGGTACGGGAGCATGATACTGGCTGCATTTCATCTGGAATCGATTTGGCACAACTGTAACTTTGGGGTAAATGAGAAACTGCAGACCACTCCAAAACGCCTTAAACCAGGCCCAGAAACGTTGGGAGAGTAATAACCATTATACGGGGCACATCTTTAGTATTGATTAAGGTAAAGTGGGGAGTCAGAACATTGACATCGTTCTGAAAAGGGGGTGGGGATGGAGGAAAGATTAAAAGATCTGCTGGAAACATCAGATTGTTCAGTACTATTACCCATCAACAACACCCCCCCCCTTTCTGAGAGCTAAGCAAAGTGAATGTCAGGTACAATAATAAGCTATGGGACCATCAACTGTTTACTGACTGTTGATTGTTGAGCTGTAGTCTCCGAGCAATCGTGAAAAGAACAGTCAGTTTTCACCCGGTACAGATGGCAATACAGAGGAGCTAACCACACCATACCACCTCAGGTCCTAAGAACAACCTAAATTTCGCCTTGAAATGATTGCATAAGGTGCATCTAAGACAGATGAAAGCACCTCTTACCCATAAGATAGTTCCCGGATAGATGCACGGGTCCACTTCCAGATACTAGGTTGAAGGTCCCTCCAACTTTCCCGCTCAGAGCAAGATCCATATGGCCCTGAAGATACAGTGTACAGTCAAATCAGAAGCAAATCAGAAGGTTCAATCTTTTGTATCACTAAGAAGTTTTAAAGTGTGTGAAATGTTTTAACATACATAAAAAGACCAGTCGTGCTACGCCCGTATGTTTACAAATAAAGTTAATATATCACATTGACATTTTTATTTTAGTGTTTATTTTAATGTAGGTAACTGTACGTCCCCAATAGTTTAGATAATTTAGCAGACGGGCGTCCACCCCTGCCTGTTAGGGCCAACTCGAACTGAAGGATAAAAAAATTCCAAGCAAAAAGACCTACTTGATAAAAATGTCTCCCTACTCCGAAATGGAACCCTAGTTTCCTGCGTGCGACATCGAAGCATCTTATAACCTAACCGCTACACCACAGAAGCCGGTTTAATGTTCATGGTTTAATGTTTTGTCTGATAAATTGTTCTCAGTCATTACACAAGATCTTCAGAATACCCACAGCTGATTGTACCTATCAAAACCACCTTTGGGACTAGGCTACGTGGAATACACATTCCAGCTTATATAATGGATGTACTCCGTAAAATAAGGACTGCTGCATGGATATACCACATGAGTCTAGCTTTCCTTAGCGAATATTCTAACCAAACTGTCTACATAGACGTCGGCAGGATCAACTGTGTAAGAATTCCAGCAACATACTCAAATACCTTCATCTGCCCATTCACTACACATCTATGCCTTAAAATGAACGAGATTTTACCAGTGAATTGGGTAAACCAATTTGCATACACAGGCACACCACCTTTTAATAACTTTAAATAGTACAATGCTGTATGGCCAGGGTTATTATATCGAAATGATGAGGTACAGAAATGATTTGCAAACTACGTTTGTGGAAGACAAGGGCATGACCTCAGTGATTTCTTGTATCTCCATTTTTAATAACAGTGAAAATAGTTCATAACAAAGGGTGAGCTTAAGAAGAAGTCACATTTTCATTGTTTAATAAGTGGAGTTACAAGAAAGCATTGAGTTCGGAGGTGCTCCCTATGGTACTTCTGAAGGTGGGGCAGGTTTTCTTTTCCTACCGCCCTAATAGATAGAAACCGTTCCCTTCAAGAAAGCAGGCTGAGAAAAAAAACTGGGAATGATAAATCGCTGCCCCCCCCCCCCACCTCCTTGTATTCTGGTTTCCATTGTCCCCACTTGTATTCAGTCCTCAAACTTCTGTTTGGTAGATTATAATAGTCTTCTGTATTGCAGCAGCTAGGTTTGTTGAACTGTCCAAGGCAATAGGATGACGTAAAACCTTACCATATTGTTGTTCCCACAGGTCAGATTGACGATGGCGCCCTTCTGCACCGAACTGCTTGCGTCCATAGACTCAAGGGTCACGATGTTCGGCTCGCCGGGCACTGCGCCATCACCCAGAACAGCCTGGAGAGCGTGGGAAGGAACACTTGTAAAATGGGGTTTCTTTTCGGCATCACTAACTGCAAAGCTCTACCAAAGTCATTTCGAAAGCTGATATTAGCCCAGTAATTTTAAAATAGGTAAAGGGGTTGTTGCGAAGTGAAATAGTCATGTGTCATTTTGAATATACGTCACCATTAAAACTGGCTGCTCCTGTTCATGTGCAGTAGTTAGATTGCAATCCCCATTCTTGTCGTTTCCAGCACTGTGCATTTCGTTGACACAGATACCATTTAAGTGATGCACGTGTTGCCTTAAAGGCACACAGCATATTTTGTTTTAACACCTCTTAACGCTTAGCTTTTAAAAAATCGTTGACTAGGCGCTCGAACCAGGGTCATTCCCATCTTAGTCCAGTATGATACCAGCTAAGCACGCAGCATAAACAAAACATTCAAAGCGTCAGGCTAAGCAAGAGCAGGAAACCTGGACACTAAATGGATACCTACACAGCACTGGGTACTATTACATTTCGGCTTTCAGAGACGGTACTATATCCTCTTCAGATTAGGAGTGTGGCCTATGCCATTAAAACGCAAAACAGCCTACCAGTTTGAGGAAGAGAGTGTGGTTGACAAAGTCTTCATCATCATCTTCCAGCTCATCGTCCTTCGCAGTCCAAATGTGCGAGCGGTTGTCAGCGTTAAGTTCAACAGCTGGAGAAAACAGTTTATACACAATGCACGCTGGGCTGGAAAAGTGGTTCATTCAAAATTGAAGGCACTACTAAACTTTATATTGGAGACGTTTAGTTAAACTGAAAGTTACGATATTTGCAACAAATGGGTCATATAAGCGCCGAAGATTAGTACAAGGAAAAGGACAGAAGGACGATAGTCGTTTGAATGAAAAGGAGTAATCCACACCAGGGCGCCAACCAATCATCCCCCTTAATCGTTGGACAAGGAGTAAATGCATACCAAGACAAGTACACTGAGCAGAATCGTGCAAAGCAATTTTGGGAAGGAGTTCCGAAGAGGGCCTACCGACCAATAACACACAAAAGAGGATATTTTATGTGGGGTATACCCTAACCCTATCCCAAACCCTAACCCTAACCCTTGTATACATATAGTTCAGCGGACCTTGTCACGGTAAGTGCCGGTCCTCTGCGAAACAAGAGGGGAAAATCCCAATCCACGAAATTATCTTTTTTGTTGTTGCAGATATGACAACCGTTGGGGGGTGGGATGGTGGTCAAATTCTACCAGCCTGAGATAAACTACCAAAAAAAATATAATTTTAAGATGACTACGTTAAGCACAGTGGCAGGGGTTGGGGAATTTTGGTTTGGATAAAGAGACGACATTGTAACAAAATATAGATCTAGCTCTAACAAAAATGCTTTAAACAATAAGATGATCTAGGTCTAGATCTAGTTCTAGATTAGATCTATGATTTTTTCATTGGGGCCTTGAAATTCCACATGTACAAAGCGAACAGAGTAAAAAAAAGTTGGCTAAATAGGCATACGCTCCAAGTTTCACACACATACGATGCATAACATTTGAAGTTTAGTTTGTCTAGTTTTCAGGGGTTTCATGACTGAGTAGATCTTTTACGGCATTACCGACAATCTACACAGTGTGTAATGTACACGTTCATGCAAGCGAGAACTTTGAATAATGGGAACATCAGAGGTAACTTAAAGTATACGTATTATACTTACTCCAAAAGTATTCAACCCCAACGGCTTCAGAGTTTGCCCCCATTCCACTTCTGTTAAGACTGCTGCGGGAATGGTTAGCCATTTTAGTTTCAGTGCTGGGTTTCTTTATGGATATGGACAAAACGAAAGCTTTGACAGCCGAGGTGAGGAGCGAAAGTGGAGATGATGTGGAGCTCATGAGGGCCAACTAATAAGACAGACTTGACATTCTGAGGTCATGTGGACACGAGTCACGTGGGGGTGAGTAGATAGCCACTTGCTCCTCGTGATGTTTCTATGCTGTGAGCGTTGGAAAACCTCTTTTTCCGCCTTGTGACAACTTTTCTGTGCTCCTAAAAGCGGCTGTCGAAAATGCTGAACGTTTTGTTTACGAATAAGAATAAACGTGTTCATTTGCTTGGTTAAATTATGCGTGAGTACTCAAAATGAAACGTTTTATTTTTTCCCTGAGCACTGTAGAAAAAGAAGAGTAAAGTGGATCGTGTTTTGCTGGGTGCGGAAGTAAACATACTAAATTTTGAATAGCTCTAACAATTATGTTAAAAAATAATAATACAACAATATTTTTCCTTTGAGGCCTTAAACTTTACAAACTATGTCTGTTATTGGCCTCACACTTTGTGTTCATTCAAAAAGATGATAACAAAAATACATTAGATATCTTATATCACTTTTTCTTAAAGAGAGAAAACATAATGAACAAATATAATAAAAATTAAGTTATAATACAAACCTTTCAATGGCACAGTGGTTTATTATATTACATGCCCCTCTCCCCCACACCCCCATCCCCACCCCGGATTAGAAAGGAAAAAAAATCAAATCAAAGCGAAAGAAACCAAACTTCTCTCACAAGACCTAAGCTCGCACTTGATCCAGCACCAGAAAACATTGTGGAACAAACTAAGACATATTTTTCCTGATACTGTGCGATTATCTTTGGCTGATCGTTCAGAACAGACACCAGGGTAAACATTCACTACTTATTTAAACCCTTTTACCTTACACCAAGAAAATTGAATAGGGCTAGGATTTTTCTCTTTACTTTTTCTCCGCCTTCCAGCAGAAAATTATACAACATCATGAGCATCAATAAGCTGATATACTTTCATTGTGATATTAATGTTGACCGATCATTCTCTGTCTTTTTTCATAGCTTGTTTAATCTAACCAGTGTCTGTGGTGTAGCGGGAAAGAGACTGACAAAAACAAAACGCTTACAAAACAGATCGAAAACAAAACGAAAGCAAAACCCCCCAAAAACAATACTATATTATAGTATTCCTAAATCTTCAGGGAGCACCAACTAGACCTTTTGCATGTGAACAGACAGTGGGACCACTGCAATACTGAAACATCAGATATGAGCATAATATAGGCACAAAATACGTGCTGTTCAATATTCACAGTAGTAATTTGTCGTGCCTGTTGTTTTTTATGGTCGCGTAGTGTTCCGCCTTTAACGCGGCCTTTTTGTGACTGTTAGAGTGTTAAATAATACTAGAGAACAAAAGAAAAGACTTCATTGAGGTGTCGAGTTTCAAATACAAGTACGACTTGTCATTGACTAAAACCAAGCCGTGCTATGAGCTGTTGTGAATGTAATCAACTTGTGTTTCGCACGCTCACATGACTTTATGCAGTTGCGAGTATCGTTAAACTCTTACTAAGTAAACAAACAAACAAGAATGACTTGGGCCGGGTTATCACTTACCTTTTTCCTTCTTTAAGATCGTTTCTCCTTGGCCCGGGAACAAGAGCAACTCACCAGGAATGTATCAATTAGTGTTTAGGCTTAAAGTAGCACAAGGCCTGGATGGCAGGCACCTCTATAAATACGTTGTCTAGTGGGGTTTTAAACATCTGCAAAAACAAACAAATTATGTCATGTGGGAGCAGCTGCTTCAAACAAATGTTGCCAAATGTTCTCCATTCTTTTAGAAAAGTATATTTTTTAAATTATGGGTTTAACAATACTATATCAAGAATATTAAGTTATTTAAGAGGCGGCCTCTCCGAAATTAAAGCCAGTTTTCGATAGGACTGAGCCAAATGGGTTGAGAGCCTTGAAATCTCGACAAAACGATTTGAATTCAAGAACATCCAGACTGGGATTAGACCAGGCCATTTGCTCTAAAGTCCAGCTTGGCATCAACTGAACTAACGGAGAGCTCTTCCATCTTTTCACTTCGAAAATATTTCTAGAGTTCTTAAAAACTTTATAAAGTAGAGGTTGCCCCTCATTGATGCAACATGATTTATGAATCGGACAGAAGTAATCTTTTGGGATCAAGCTGATTTAAAAAGTTAAAATTATGAAACTTTCGAGTACAAATTATGGTATAGAAGCAGAATCATATTGCATATCAGAGTCTCCAAATTTGCTCCCGTAGCCTTGATGTTAAGGTGTTTGCCTCTCATTCAAAGGTCCCAGGTTCGAATCCGGGTAGCGATGAAAAAAAAATATTTTCTAAAATTGTCTCCTTTTACCTCCTATCCTGCTCTCCAACAAAATTCTGTTGTCTGCTTTCGTCTCTAATTCTGCCTCCTTCCCGTCACCTTCTTTGCCCCCTCCTCTGGGCTCCTGACTCTTTCTGCAGGTTTTCTACTGCTACTCCTCAGCTTCTTCTTACTGCTGTCTTTCAGCCACACCCCTCATCTTCTGGAAGGAAAGATCTAGATTCTATACCTAGCCTTCTTGAACGATGGCGAAAAATCTCGGAGGTCCCGTGCGCAAGTTGTGCACATTAAAGATCTCTTGGTGGTCTAAACCCGATAACAGTAGGCTTCGGCGGCCACCCCGGTAAAATTCAAAGTTTCCTAACAATTGAAAATGATCGGCTTGTCCCGCGCGCTCAAATGACCTTATGCAGTTTGTGAGTGCCGTAAAACACTTTTTAAAAATTCTCCAAATGTAGCACAAAATACGTACAGCAAGTCAACTAAAAATGCCACCGATTATTTTCCCTCCCACATTGGTATTCTTTTTTTGTTTGTTACATAAGATCATATAAGAATACATAGGGTAGTGCTGCTTTCCTGTTTTTATCATGAGCGTCATTAAATCTGTAATGGAAATAAAAACCTTTAGAAATCTAAATGAAATCGCTTTCAATTTTCAAAACAGGAAACGCTATTGGATTTTTTTTAAATACGCCGCCATACAATGCACTTTATAGGACTTACCTTTGCTTTTGTCACTGGTATATTGCAGCCCATTGCTGCACACTCCGCCCCCCGCCCCCGCCCCCAGTTATTATAAGTCAGGCGTTAGTAATCTAGGCGAGATATTTATAGATGTACAAAATTATTCAGCATGGCAGTTTCTTTTTTCATTTCCCGCGTTGTTTACGGAAAAGAAATTCATTCAAACAGGAGCTCTTGAGTTGTCGTCTTTATACGACGTACACGGTTCAGCATACTGTCAAGCTTTGACTCGAACTCCGTCCTTCAGCGAGTTGATAATTCCGCTGCTAACGGTTCCCAACCTGTTAGCACAGTAGGAACGTTGCAAGTGATTTTTGGTTGAAGCAATTTAGCCCAACACCTGTTTTCTACGCCCAAAATATTTCTTTTCAATTATCTGAGTCCGAAAAGTTAAATGTTAGTTTTTCTGCTTTTTCAACGTTTGCCTTCGAGATAATTTACTCGTATCTCTTATGTAGATCTAATTTTATTGGCGTTGACATCGGCATCAGTACTTACACGAAAGTTACAATTACACAGATCACACCTTTTTTCCTTACAGAATAAGTGTCAACGGCGTAATTCGGGTAATTATGACTCCTTCATCGCTCTGCAACTACATAGCTTAACACCCATTACAATTTGAACGTCATAGACATTTGACTCTAAACATATTAATATAATTTCTATCAGTCTGAGGAACATTACCTCTACTTAGTCCCTGTCTACGCCATTTAACCCCATAATAGACCACAATTACATTGTCGGGGGGGCTAAAATGTTCATTCGTGACAGTGAGCGTCAAGTGGTTTTTTTTAAGTTTTAAGAGTATTCATCGGCACGACAGGAGGTAAAGTAGTAGGGCACTGGCTGACTTTTACGAAGTGCTAATCTTTATTCCTGGGTGTTATCAGTGGTGTGAATTGATCCTGCTTAATCAAGATCCAAAACGTTCAGGCTCAGCAGGCAAGCAAATTATCCTACGATTTGATTTCAAAGTCTTTGGATGAGTAAATTGCGTGAAAAGAAGGCTGTAGTTCAATATTCCCTGCAATATAATTTGTGCGCTTCTCCTTATACACAATTTCACATAGCTCAAAAGTGTTGCAATATTCCAGTTTCATTAGAAAGGAAAGGTGCTATCTTAGTTGTTTCTCTGTTAATGCTATGCTATGCTGTTCCTTGTCTTTTAGAAATGGATTTCTGTTGCAAAGTAGGAGTCAGGTGAACATTTCTCAAGCTTTCGTATAAAGAAAGAACATTCAATAGGTGTGTTAGTTGTCTTGAGTGTGCCTTAACGCACTGAAGACGGCTAGTAAGATATCTGGTTTGAGATACCGAAAAGTAGGGTTTACATTGCACAGCTTGATGAGTATTAACAAAACTTATGTCTAACCAGCGCAGATATTACGTCCTAGTTCAGCCTTGGAGCAAAACGAACATATTCTAATCAATCAGCTGTCACAATATCCTGGATGCCTTTGCTTTTCTTCACCTATTATTTTGTTTTTCTTTCATTAATGAAGAGTTGGCACTAGATTTTTCGTTTCTGGGTCTAGACACATTATATACGACTCTGCTGTTGTTGTAAATGAACTGCTCAAGATGTACAACCTGACCAGAGAGCATCCCAAATTGATTGAAGATCATGTCGTCACTATTCTCATCTTCACCAACTGGGTTTTCGGATGTGGTATTATCAGCTTGTTTGGGGTTATCACAAATGCCATCAACATCGTCATCTTCCTCCGTCTGGGACTCAAAGATACCGTAAATATCTCGCTATTGGGCTTAGCCATAGCGGACCTGTGCGGTTTGGTCTTTCTTATACTCATCAGTATCTTCTACAACCCTCTTTTCTACGAACTCGACCTACCCTTCAACGCTCCAGAAGTCGAGTACTTGGCTTTTGGCTGGCCACGTCTCATCTTCACCCGGACCACAAGCTGGATCACTGCACTCGTCACCTTCGAACGATGCTTGTGCGTCACATTTCCTCTCAAAGTCAAGACTCTGATTACACCTAGACGCGTGGGCTGCGCCGTGCTAGCTATTTATTTCATAATGGCGTGCAGCATCACCCCAACTTATTATAGCAACCTACTCGGATGGAAATTTGATGTTGAGAGAAACAAGACAGTTTTCGGTCTCATTTACCGCAAAGAAAGGCGGGCGGTCGACGGGGTGTCCTTTATTGTCGGAGTTTTGATTACAAGTGTTTCCTATATCTTTGTTGTAGCCTGCTCTTTAGTCCTTGTTTTCAGTCTCAAGAGACAGACGAAAAAATTCAGCACAATGGTTGGACAGTCTTCTGAAAGTACCGGAGCAGTGAACAAAGATGTGGTAGATTCCAGAACTGCTAAATCTCGGCAAGTTACCAAAATGATCCTAGTTTTATCAATAGTCTTCATTGTTTGTTACATCCCAAGCAACCTCGTGCAGCTTGGCATGGCGCTCGTCAAAGACTTCAACAAAGGGGGACGCTATGCCAACACCCATGTTGTAGCCTGGACCATAGTTCATGTGATGGAAGCGTCTAACTCGTCTGTAAATATCTTTATGTACGTTATGATGAGTTCTAAGTTTAGAAAAATATTCAATGAAATGATACTAAAACGAGCATGAGTTTTAAAGGATGCATTATTTTTTTCATTTTTGTGCACTGGAACATGTTGGCAAACGTCTTCTTAGGCTTCTACTTGCCATAAAGCTCTTACAACCCTGTGATTGCTCATGTTTGTATTCGGCGTATTCCAAATACGCTTTTCTAATATTAAGAAAATTGGTTAAATTACCAAGGCTCTGTGCCCTGTCCATTTAATAAGGTTAACATTTGTTGTTTTGTTTGTTTAGTATAGGGTTTTACGGCGCTCGCAACTGCATTAAGTCATATGAGCGCGAGGGACACACCTAATACTTTTTCGTTGGTAGGAAATTTTGAATTTTGCCCGGGTGGCGGCCGAAGCCTACTCTTATCGATTTTAGACCACCAAGGGATCTTTAACGTGCGCAACTTGCACACGGGCCCTCCGAGATTTTTCGCCCTTGTCCGAGAAGGCTAGGTGTAGATCTTTCCTACCAGAAGATCAGGGGTGTGGCAGAAAGACAGCAGTTAGGAGGAGCCAGGGAGTAGCAGTAGAAAGGCTGAAGAAAGAGTCAGGAGCCCAGAGGAGGGGGCAAAGGGGTGAGGGGGTGGGGGCAGAAAGTGGAAATGAAAGCAGACAACAGAACATTGTTAGAGACCAGGAAAGGATGTGAAAGGAGACAATTTTAGAGAAGAAATTTTTTTGGTCGCTACCCGGAATCGAACCCGGGACCTTTGAATGAGAGGCCAACACCTTAACCTCTAGGCCACGAGAGCCCCGGTTAACATTTAACTAGATACTAATGCGGGCGGGTGGGGAATGGGGCGAAGGAAGGGGTGAGGATGGGTGGATGGGAAGCTATAGAAGGGCCTCACCCTTACCAAACTGTCATGGATTTGAATCTTGAACTTCTCAAATAACATTCGTGTCTTTCACCAATGGTCATGTTAATATATTATAAGGAGGCATCTCAAGCAGCAAAGCAACATTTCTGTCGTCGAGGTGGCACATTTCTCAGCACTTATTTTGTCTTGTGTCCCCGCACTGAACCTTGTCAATCTGTCCCTAGAGAGACCGATCTTACAAAAAGGTTAATGGACTCCAGATACCTCTAAGTGAGACCCGCCTCTGAATGGCATATCTGTGTTTAGTGGGATGTTTGTTGAGTCATACGAAAACCTCCCACTACCGGTGATTTCTTCAATGACATTAACCCATAATCGTGTCTCTGAATGCAAGTTTTCAGTTTATATTCTTTCTGCTGTTGACACCGATACCGCAGGCGGGACCGAGGGGAGATTATGCAGTGCACTGTTCTATCAATACGGCGCCCTCACCCCCCGCCCCTCTCCCTTCCACTACAATTTTTGTGGTTCGGTCTCTTGAGATTGCTGGAGCATTCAATGGGCCTTAAAGTCAACTCAACGTTGGCCAGAAGAAAAAGGGGGTGGGAGCATAAAAATAACCTCGCGAGTAAGAAACACTACAATCGGGCCGAAGACATCAATTATTTTTCAGAACATTATTTAATTGTTAAAGACATTGCAAAATCTCTCTTAGCCTCCTTTTCATTGCTCAGTTATTTCAATCATTATGTTAAAGATAGCTAGCAAAATTATAAACTGTACATAGGGGCAGCAGAGTGCTACAGATATAAACTTTTATACATTGGAGTGTATGCTGTTTAAACGGTAGATCCAGTTTTTCACATCCATTTAAGTATTACTACTTTGAAGTTTCTAACTACTTTTGTTAAAGTACACACGTACACAATAGCAAACAAATTGCCTACCTTGGTTGTAAATAGAAGACTATGGCGTCGTGAAGATATTACAATACCAGTCCCATTAAAAAATGTTGCTTTCGGGGGGAGGGGGGGGGCTTGGAGGGGGACATGACCTTTCTGAGAAAGTAGGCTTCAGGCACATTATGATTTAGCCCCGTCTCTTTTTTTTTTGGTTTTTGTAAAGTGTTTTACGGCGCTCGCAACTGCATAGGTCATATGAGCGCGTGGGACACACCTAATATTTCCAGTTGGTAGGAAATTTTTGAATTTTGCCCGGGTGGCGGCCGAAGCTTACTCTTATCGATTTTAGACCACCAAGGGATCTTTAACGTGCGCAACTTGCACACGGGCCCTCCGAGATTTTTCGCCCTTGTTCGAGAAGGCTAGGTGTAGATCTTTCCTACCAGAGGATCAGGGGTGTGGTAGAAAGACAGCAGTAAGGAGGAGCCAAAGAGTAGCAGTAGAAAGGCTGCAGATAGAGTCAGGAGCCCAGAGAAGGGGGCAAAGGAGGTGAGGGGATGGGGGCAGAAAGTGGAAATGAAAGCAGAGAACAGAACATTGCTAGAGAGCAGGAAAGGAGGTGAAAGGAGACAATTTTAGCGCCCCAAAAAAATCCGTTCGGGTTGTTGGTGGGTTGTCTGGTGTGATTTACTATTCGCCTATCAAACATCTATCGTCATGATCTCTCATCCTTCATTTTGTATTTGTTACTCACTTAAAACACCTCTAAGCTTCGGCACTAATATGACCTTATTGTGTTGCAAGTGCTGTAAAATTTACAAAAAACTACAAAGAATCCTTTACCAACGCGGTAGATAATATTATAACTAGCATTATTAGGTGAGTTTTTACAGATAAACGGGCTTACGTACGTCGGAATTCCCATGGGCAGAACAATCGACTCGGTGATCAGCGTCCTTTTATTCAGTGGAATTAAATGATTGTAAAAGTGAAAAAGAACTTGTAAATCGGAAAAAAATCAAATAGAAATGAAGAAAGACTTGGTAGAAACACACTCAAAACATTAATCGTAACTCATAAGTGTGGCATTTACATTACATTAGCGTAAACTATGCATACTTGGTTAGTTACCATTTACAGAGTATCTACGTTTGAGTGTGTGTGTGGGGGGGGGGGGGGGGGAGAGAATGAGATGGCGTTCTATATCAAGCTCCATAGTCTTGCATATTTTCCCTAGTTGTAATGATAAAGACTATAACAACTTTAATATTTATTTATCTTTTTTTATATATAATATTTATTTTATATTATATATTTATAATATGTATTATTATTTATATTTATATCAACTATTGTTTATTGGGACACAAAAATTTCTTCTGTGTGAAAAAGAATTAGAACTCACCCGAATTCGAACGACCAGTTCACGTGAGTTGGCCAAATTCATTATTCAACGTTCCTAAAAGATATGTATCACACTGCACTTTTTAGTTGTTAGACTTTTTACTTTGACTTAGCGACCTGGCAGTCCGGCGGCTGGTAGTAATACATGTATTAGTGTTCTTTTGGACTAATGAGGGCTCAATGTCTTCACAGTTTCTCTGACGTTATGTCTGCCATCTGATTCTGTTTGAATTTTCGCAGCACTAAATGACTTATTGAGACGATATTTTTCTACGTTTCTCAAAAGTGCAATCGAGTCGTGTCGCTGATTCCGCAAATTCACTGATGTGAACTGGATGACTCTTGTACTAAATACGCAATCTCAAATTGACTGTTGGCTACTTTGAACATTAAAGTGAGAATAAGCTGCAAGCAAATTAATATTTTATTCTGTTGTACCTATTTTGGACAGAGTTGCACGCTTGGGCGTTAAAGTCGTTGTACCAGGAAACACTTTCTTCATTACCATCTCAATTCCTCGTGAGGCATTCCACTGGCAGCAATATATTCCTCTTGCAGCTATCTTCCAAACCGGAAGATGAGATATTCCCCATGGATATGAATAAAATGCGTGTAACACCGTGGTGAAATCGGGTGCTCATCAAAATAATGCAAATGAGGAAACACACTTTTTTCCGCCCGTTGGACATTTTCTGGGTGACTCAACACCTTTAATGCCCATTGAAAAACACATTTCAGTGACAATTTTACTGAATTTTTTTTTGTAAATTTGCAGTTTCCAGGGACACTCAACCTTTAGAAGTTCCCAAACTCTGGGGGTCATTTTCTCACTGATTTTAGATATAACACCAGGTGACCACACCTCGTTTGATCATAAATATTTCGTTCTCTTCAAGATAGATGGGTATTTGTTCATTAAAACAAGACAAATAAACACGCATTAAGATTATATCAACACTTCTCAAAAATTGATGAACGGCTGATTCCACCTTGTCTTGACACAAATGGTCCCCCTTTCTTTCTTTCTTGATACTCATCTGCCCATATCTTGTGAATTCCTCGTTCGACTGAGAAAATAAGATAGCAACCTGGACTGAGAATCTTTAGAGCCATTCTTAGTCATTTCCCACGAAGCTTGAATCAATTCTTTCTGACGGAAGTGGTGCGCCATTATATAATTATTATAAGCAGAAGGCTCAGTTCGAATCTCACAGGGGTTCGACTGATTTGTCTCTTCCTTTCTGGAATAGTTTACTCTCATATCAACTTCCAGCCAGAAGAACAGAAATTCCGTTTTCGAGAGGACTTGCGCTGTGTCTACAAGGGGGATTAAAAATATTCCTCAAGATGCTGATTTAAGATAAGGAGCAGCTATTACATTGCACCGCCTGCGATGATACCTATTCTCCAATCAGGTAACTAAGTAACCAAATAAACATGTGTTATATTATTATGTCTGCCAGTTGCTCAGTTGGATAGACGAATACTATGACCTATGAACTATTCAATAACATCTATTTAGCCTACTTACCTTTATAAACTTGCCATAAAACAATGGAAACATTCACATGTATCTGTATCTGAAATGAAACTGTAGTTTCAATGTTCTTTGTAAAGTAGGCGAGACAAAATCAATGGTACTTTATTTAAAATTCAATTATTGTGATATCCAATCAAAAAATCCCTGTAAACGAGAAGAAGTACTGTAAGCAAGATAAGAAAAACAATAACTTTGCATGAAGCAAAATAATAGATCTATGAGGAACATCAGTAGAGTATAAATGGGGGCTCTCGTGGCCTAGAGGTTACGGTGTTGGCCTCTCATTCAAAGGTCCCGGGTTCGAATCCGGGTAGAGACCAAAACATTTTCTTCTTTAAAATTGTCTCCCTTCACCTCCTTTCCTGCTCTTTTGCAATGTTCTGTTGTCTGCTTTTATTTCCACTTTCTGCCCCCACCCCCTCACCTCCTTGCCCCTTCCTCTGGGCTCCTGACTCTTTCTGCAGCCTTTCTACTGCTACTCCTTGGCTCCTCCTTACTGTTGTCTTTCTACCACACCCCTGATCTTCTGGTAGGAAAGATCTACACCTAGCCTTCTCGGACAAGGGCGAAAAATCTCGGAGGGCCCGTGTGCAAGTTGCGCACGTTAAAGATCCCTTGGTGGTCTAAAATCGATAAGAGTAGGCTTCGGCCGCCACCTGGGGCAAAATTCAAAATTTCCTAACAACTGAAAATAGTAGATGTGTCCCGCGCGCTCATATGACCTTATGCAGTTGCGAGCGCCGTAAAACACTTTACAAAAACAAACAAACAAAGAGTTTAAATCAACCTGAATATGGTCTGTGGTAAGAAACCATTCTTTCTACAGCGGCACAAAGGACAATAAAGCCTAAAAAATAACCTGAAACCGGATGTTTTCTAAAAAACAAATTACTGCAATTCAAGAAAATGTATTGTAGTCGGCGACATAATCTAACCAAGCCTCGGGGATCATTGTCTGTAGGGAAGCCCAGAACAGCTGGTATGGAAAAAATAGATCAATACGAAACATTTCAGTTACCAACTGAGCCTGCGACTTGAAGTGTTCTTATAGAACTTCTCTGAAATAAGTTAAGGGTTTTTGTTTGCTTGGTTTTCTTTTTCCTTATTATTTCTTTTTAAAAAGAAGACAGTATTTTGCTGTCGGTTGGGATATGTAAATGTTGTTGAAATGGTATTTTCTTGAATATTTCCAGCGACATGTATAGTGTAGAAAGAACAATTGTTCCAAACTTGTCGTGGCATTTATTGTTGAGTGGAAGAAAAATAGAGAAAGAAGGGTGAGGGGATGGGGGGTGAGGGGATAGATAGATCTGTAAAGAGAGAGAGGGATGGATAGAGACAGACAGACAGTGTGTATGTGTGTATGTGTGCGTGTGAGAGAGAGAGAGAGAGAGAGAGAGAGAGAGAGAGATAAACAGATTCATTGTCAGACAGACAGACGGACGGATGGACAAATAGGAAGATGGACAGACAGATATACAGAGAGATATCATTTCTTAGTGCATTTGAGTAGATTCTGTTGGGTTGGGGGGTTTTTTTGTCTCACAAAAATTTGTTATCGTCTCATAGCCACGAGAAATAGAAAAATGACACAAAAAAGTTGAGCTGGAAACCCGTTATGTTGGGGGTGCGGTGGGTTAAGAGCAAACATTTTTCACATTTTGGAAAACGAAACAGAAAGCAAAGGAGGGAAGAGTTGCAAAGAGGAGAGTGTTGAAAGAAACACAATAGCCTAAGCGACTAATAATCGCAGAGAAACGTCAGAGGAGAACCAATGTTAGTATATGTATATAATAATATTATATATTATATATATATATGTGTGTGTGTGTGTGTGTGTGTGTGTGTGTGTGTGTGTGTGTGTGTGTGTGTGTGTGCGTGTGTGCAATACGTATTTTATAACTGTGACTTCAATTGTAAGCCTGCTGCCTTTCTCTTTGGATCAGTAGAGATTACAGAGAAGACGAACACAAAATTAACAGAGGTGCTATGATGAAAAAACTTTGGATGATACATTAGCGTGGGGTAGCTTTATTGTTGGTCTAGTAGCAAGAATCTTACCAAAGTCTACGATCTAAAATTCAATTGTACCTGTTAAAAAAAACTGTTTATTTTGATTATATCTGCCGGCATGATTTGGTTGGTTTTTATTCAAACTGATACATAATATATTATACGTGAAGACGATTTGTCATTTAAGGCATATTAACGTTGCCAAAGCCTCTTTATTTAGGAAGTCATGCAGCCTAATTAAGAATACGGGAAGCATCTGAGTTGCTTTTGTTTTGGGTTCTTTTTGACGATACTCCCAGCCCAAAGCTGGTTTCCCTTTGGTTAAAGTTGTGCTAGCGATATAGACAGGAGTCTTGTTTACAAACACTGCTTGTTACATACGAATACAAACGTCAGCAAGGCTATGGATTAAAGTTTTACCGCGTATAGCTATATCAATAACATTAACGATGACCGGAATTAAAAAGTCAGGGCATGGAATTAAGACATTGGTCTTAAAAGCGTAATTCTGCTAATTCGATCGTCTGATTCAGCTTTGAAATGTGTGTGTGTGTGGGGGGGGGGGTTGTCCTTGAGAAAGATAACTGTCTTATTTTCCCCTTTTCTTTCAACTGTGTTTTGATGATGGATATTGAACATGTGAAGGACATCGTCTCAGACCTTAAATTTAAGGTACTCTGGAGTATGTCTCCGCTGTGAGATTAAGAAGACAAATTAAAATGAACATTCTAGCCAAGGAAGTTATTATAAATTCTAGCTAGGCCTAGAAGCACATAGAAGTAAATGACAGCCGACGACCACTTCGGCTTTGCTAAACGGTGTTATGGTGAAATTATTGTAGAAATTCGATCGTCTGATCCATGCCCTATGAAACATAACAGTTATTGTTCTCAAAATCCTGTGTCAAGAGGATGAGCGCTGTGATCTGTCTCTGTTAATTGATCAGCCAGATAGCGTCTTAAGGCTCAAAATCGAAATGTGACGCGAATTATCTTCCCCTCAGCCTACCGTAGTCAGGAGGGGGGTGTTGATCCGTTTTCAAAAATACACAACATTCTGTGTGGTCGGGCGTTTAATTTCAACAGCTATAAATATAATAAGAGAAAGATTATTTTATCGAGTAGAGGCGATTTGCCTTGAATTTTTGCTGGTGGGTCTATGGAGAAGGAAATCATCATAATTGTTAGTGTGTTGACGTATAATGCATCGTGTATTAAAACAACTTGAGCATGCACAGGCGTGCTTTTTCTTGCAGAACGGAGGCAAATGTCCCTCTTCATCGCTTTTCAAATCCAAGTATGCCTTAAGCATGATGAAAAGCTGCTCTTGAAGGAAAAAATCGACAAGAGTGTGTAGTTTTAATGACTAGCTCATCCAAGTGCTCAGCTAGGATTGGCACTCGGCACCTTTTTGCTTAAGATAGAGTTTGGAGAGTTTTTACACTTCTTGCAACCAGTTAGCTGTTTCACACAAAGTCCTCCGAATTTCCGTTTCATTTCAAAGCCTAATGGACTTTGGCACTTCTTCCCCCTAGAGCAGTCTGCAAGTGACGGAAGGATTTACCACGAACTCGTAAATTCCTGTGAACGGATCTAAAAGGTTCTTTACAGGTCCTCAGCCCTCGGGGGAACGTAAGGAACTTTTTTGGGTGGAAAGTTAGAGAGAAAGAGAGAGACGTTGGTGAAATGAGAGAATGCAAGATATTGAGATACACGACGTGACTGAGTGTAGAGTCTGGATCTTTTTATCGCTGTAGATTGTTTTCTCCATCGGATGGATATAATGGTTTGGTTTCGAACTGACTCAAGAAAAACGAATAATCTCCCAGAGACATCTGGTAATAAAGAAATTAGAATGATGATGATATAACAATGATGCATACTGGTACTTCGACTTCTACAACAACTACAATTCCTACTCACACTACTATTCCTACTCCTACTAGTTTTCCTACTCCTACTCCAACGTCTCCTCCCTCCTCCTCTCGCTCCTCCTCCTCCTCCTCCTACTCCTACTAGTTTTCCTACTCCTACTCCTACTCCAACTTCTCCTCC
>NW_004797333.1:1122247-1128138 GCF_000002075.1 Aplysia californica | reverse complement strand
ATAATAATGATACATATCATGATGGAGTGATCCTTGATAAGTTTAAACCTGTTTCTGAAAACTACATTAAATCTATAATTCCAAAATCCCCCAGCAAGCATTGTGATCTCGGCACTGTCCCTAGTTCTTTGTTGTCTTCCTGCATTGACGAACAGATCCCATTTATTACTAAAATCATAAATAATTCTCTAGTGTGTGGATCAGTACCAGATTTGTTTAAAATTGCTCTTGTGAAACATTTGCTAAGAAAACAAAACTTAGATCAGAATGTCCTAAAGAACTATAGACCTGTTTCAAATCTACCTTTTCTGTCTAAAATCCTTGAAAAGGTTGTCATCGAGCAGCCTCGTCATCTCTTACAAGAGAACAATCTGTTAGAGCCATTCCAGTCTGCTTATCGAGTTAAGCACAGCACAGAAACAGCACTTCTTAAAGACATCTTACTGACTGTGATTCATGAAAGGTTGTTTTGCTAAGCCTTTTAGATCTATCAGCAGCTTTTGAAACAACTGACCATCATATTTTATTGAAGCGATTGGGAGCGTCTTTTGGGATATCCGGGACTGGTTTTGTTCAAATCGATATCAATCTGTTAAGGGCTTACGTCATCAGATCATGCTCTTTTGTATGGGGTACCCCACGGCTCAGTCCTCTTTCTAGTTTTGTTCATCATTGATACTCAACCACTCGTCAAGGAAGTAATTGAATATGACTTAAAGTATCATTTCTATGCTGATGATACCCAAACATATGGTTCAACAATGTTTACCAACTCAGATGAACTTGTCCATCGAGCTGTAAATTGTATTGCCTCAGTGAAAGACTGGATGAACAAAAACAAATTGATGTTGAAAGATGATAAAACACTGGAAGGCAGTGCAAAGTCTGTTCGTGAGGTTGACCACGATCACATGACAATTAATGATGCAGATATTGCATTTTCAAGAAAAGTTAAGAATCTTGGCATCTATTTGATTCCAGTTTGGCAATGTCGGCTGAGGTAAACCATCTGATCACCTGCGTGTATTTAGAAATAAGAAAAATTAGTAAAATACGTCATCTAATAAATACTAAGTATACTACTTTACTAGTAACTAGCTTAATTTTATCAAAACTTGATTATTATAACTCCTTGTTATCAGGAATATCACTGGAGAAAGTTAAAAAACTTCAAACTGTCCAAAACAATGCTGCACGTTTGATTTTACGGACAAGAAAGCGAGACTCTGCTGAACCTCTTTTACGGGTATTGCATTGACTTCCTGTTGAGAAAAGAATTTTGTACAAGTTGGCCAAAATATGTCACAAATGCTTAAATGATAATGCGCTATCATATTTATCAAATCTGTTGAGACTATGCTTTCCAACTCAAAGTTTAAGGTCATCAGCTGACAAAAAGAAATTTCTTTTACCATCTCTATGAAACTTAAAACAATGGGTGAGAGGGCTCTAGAATATCAAGGCCCCTAAGATCTGGTATGCTTAGCCAAATACTTTAAAGGAAATCAAATCTTTTGGTTCATTCAAATGTCAGCTGAAGTCATTTCTGTTTTTAAATTAATAAGATGAATATTTGGAGTGATTGTCTCTTAGTCAGAACACAATGTTTTATGTTACTGTGGTACATTGTATTGTATTGTAAAGCCCTCAGAGCCTGTGTACTTTAATCGGAGTTTAGCTCTATATAAATGTCATTTATTATTATCTAATAATAATAATAATAAAAATAATAATAATGATGATGATGATGATGATGATGAAGATGATGATGATAATGATGATGATGATGATGATGATGATGATAAATTTGCTATTTCAAGATGGAGATTAATGACAGTTCTATTAAAGAGAAATAAAAAAACGTAAAGGGTGTTAGACGGAATACATAGCAGTTGAGACATATACTTTTATTAATGAGAAGGTCGAGGTAAGAGAGAAAGTTGAGCATTGAAGAGTATTGGTAGAATAGGATAAGATAGAAGAGATGTTAATGGAGAGTGTTAACAATCCCCGGCCCAAGGAGATAAACTCCGCTTTTTTTACGTTTCACTGATAGGTTAAAGTTAAGCTACAGCAAGTGAACGACGTGTATGATGTATTGTGAATTCAGGAGAATAGGTCACAGATGTATTGTGAATTTAGGAGAATAGGTCACATTCCTCACCCGATGGATCAGCATTCTCTCCAGATTCTTATTTCAGTATTTCTTTTTCTCAGGCTTGATTACTGTAATTTTGTCCTTGCCAATATGAGTTTAGAAAAGAAAATACTTTATCACGTCCAAAGTAGAGCTGCGTGATTGGTGCTTTAAAATCTTTTTAAAAGCCCAGATCACACCTTAATTGATAAAACTACATTGTTTTCCAATTGAAGTTAGTATTGAATACAAAACGTCTCTATTACGTCACGAATGAATGAACAACAAAAACGCAGAGAATCTTAAAGACCTAATGAAGTCATACACACCATCGAGACAAAAGTATTTCTTTCTACCAAGAGGATCGAACCCAGTTCTTCCGTGAGCATAGTGCAGAGCCTAATAACTTCAGAACAGTCACCGGTCAACAGTTTCTAGACACATCAGACCAAATTATATATCAGCCTTAAAGAACCTTGCTGAAAAAAATTGCAATAGAAATGCGTAATGATAAGCAAGCAGCCTAGTGAAGCATGATATCTAGATCATAGGCTTCAAACATCTCGTAGGAGCAGCAACACTTTAGTTGGGATTTTTTTTTCTAGCAGACATTCTTGAATGTTTTCCGACTATGTGAAGACCCTGGGGATCTGTCCCTCGCCGTTTGCATTAATAAGTTGCCAACTACAATTCACAAGATACTCGCACGCGCGTCTGGCTCGCGACAGTAAGGCGTTGGCCCCCGACTCTCAAGGGATTCTGTCTTGAAAGTTGATGTATTAGAACAGCTGCTTCTCCACCAGAGGGCCGTCTTCCATAAATCATACAACAGCGTCTAGCGTTCAAACTTTAATTTCCAGGTCGTGTATCTCAAATCCTCATTAATCCAACAAAATAGCAAAGAAACAGCATATTATGCTGATAGCCGCTGCCATCCTAGGCAGAGATTTGAATAAATGTACATTATAATTTAAGGAAAAGCCCTCCAATCAACCACATTACTCTCGGCGCCACTGGTAGGTCCTATTTCTGCCCTTTTCCCCTGTTGTTTCTGTATCTTTGGATTGCTTTTTCCGAGCACTTAATGGCCGCCCTTGTGTCGTCTTTCTTCTCTTTACTCATTACCAAAATTTGCCCCCTTTTAGCACCCAACATTGAAACTAACTACTTGTAATCGTAATATCTGTATAAAAATGGCTGTCGAATAATTATGATTTAACACAACTGTAAATAATTCACTGTGATACATCATTAAAAAGGCACAAAATGTCAAACAGGTACTCGTACAATTTTTTTTTTAATGGAGTGGCATCACTCACGTTTGTCCTGTCTTCGGGTATCTGTGATTTAAACACAAGCGAACGAGGAAACAGGGAGTGTACGAAATTGTTTGTGGAGTTATCATCTGTGTCACGCAAACCTCGGACACTGACGAACGAGGACGGTTCCATCAAGTAAAACATATTATGCCCTTTCGTCGGCGGGAAGAAAAATATCACTGTTTTTGTTCAAACGCGAATTCTATCGAGTCAGATTCTCAAAATTAGGAGACCCTGATTTCACGACAGAATACTTCAGACTGAGGTCATAACAGCACCTCGAGTCGTATTCTAGCATACGTTTGACATCTGGAACCAACTGGGATGACTTTGTGATTCTTAAAAAATAATACATTTTGTCCCTTAGCTTTGATGCAAGAACATTTTTGTTTGTTTGTGAGCACCCGAATAGAGATTCTCTCTGTCCTTTGCAGGTCTTTGATCCACGAGTGTTTATCATTGCCACAGCCTGAAGGAGGCTGGTATCGTATGATTTAGACGTGATCGTTTTGGTTTAACTTTGCTTTGTATAAGTTCAAAGATCTTATCTCGGGTTGACTCTGGCAGGTGGGATCGAGGTTGCCTGACTCCTATTTGATCCAAATTGTCTTGATTTCGGGGGGGGGGGGTAAAATATTCATATTAAAAATGACAATCTGGATTGAATTCAAATAGGCGCTCCGATTGTGCCAATGGACGCACAGATTTGGATCATCATCATCCGGTGCCTTGCCGACTGGCGTGGCGATCCTGGACCTCCACTTCACTCTGTCTTGCGTTGCAGCAGTGGTCTCTGTTGTTCTTGATATTCCTAGTCATGTTGTTATCATGTCCAGTATCTTTTCCATCTGTCTGCCTCTGCTCTCTTTCCATCAAACTTGCCTTTTGTTACAATATTCTCCTATGCTTCTTTCCGCATTGTGTGTCAGAAGAAATTTGCCTGTCACTTTCTTATATTCGTCTTAAGCTGTCTACAGATTTAGAAACAATTCTTTTTTGTCTCGAGTTAAGGATGTAAAAGTACAACACGTACATAAAATGTGAATATGTGATAACTTAATATGGAAACGTGTAAGAAAGTCGTATAAAGATCCAAGCTGACAATCAATACAAGAAAGGTACATGAAAATGTTATGTTGTATCTAGAAATAGCACTTGGGGTAGTCTTTCAGCGTGTCTGAAAAGAACTCAGACTCAGTGTGTATTATTTTAGATCAGTTACATTATCTATGCCATCACACTCGCAAAAATTAAAGAAAAGGATAGAATGAGGTCGTGTGTGTATCTGTGTGTGTGTGGGCGAGACTGATTATGTGTATGTTTGTACACATGTGTGAGTGTGTGTGTGTGTGTGTGTGTGTGTGTGTGTGTGTGTGTGTGTGTGTGTGTTTGTGCGAGCAACTCAGTGAATGTATTATTATGCTTTAGCCTTTTGTTTTTGTTGGTGAATTAGTGTGTTTAGGGTGGTTGGGGGTTGGGGGAGGGTGGAGTCAGATACACAGAGCGATAAGAGAGAGAGATTGAGAGATAGATAGATAGATAGATAGATAGATAAATAGATAGATAGAGAGAGAGAGAGAGAGAGAGAGAGAGAGAGAGAGAGTTTGGACGACATTGAAAAAGAGACTGAGAGAAATAGAGACCGTGAGAAAAAAGGTAGAAAGAGAGAGAGAGTGAGAGAGAGAGAGAGAGAAAGAGAGAGAGAGAGGGAGAGAGAGAAAGAGGGATGAGAGAGGGGGGAGAGGGAGACAGAGACAGAGAAAGCGAGGAGAGGTGCGATGGGAGCTGGGGCATGAGTACAAAAAAAAGGAAATGAATGTTCACCGAACTGCTCTATTCATCCAAAACTAAGCGATCCTCCTCGTAACTCTCGACGTCGGTTCAGGAAACAACCATGGTAAGGTCGAAGCAAAACAAAGGCCTCTGGAACTGACCTACATCTCCGCTTTCTCCTCGGGAAATCAAAAGAGACTCAGTGAAGACCAGTCTTCACCTCGGCCGCCAGTGGACAAATATTTAGGGAATCGATTATACCAGGAATAATTACGTTCTCCAACCAGGAGGACAAGTCTCCATTTCGTCCAGAGGCTGGCACTTATGAGTGAAGCACCGAATGACGCCCTGGCTTCATGCACGTCGCCCGTCAATTAATGTCCGTGGTCTGGCTTCAGGTCTCGAGGAGTTGACGTCTCGGAAGACAGGAAAGAACATGTTGGAAGGATGATGACAGGGAATAGGAGAAGTAAGAGGAAGAAAAAGGAGAAATAGTAGTGGCGCAGAGAGTTTTACTTAAAATGGTTATCTCAAAATAACTTATAACGATAGCCTTTACACTTAATCTCAAGATTATATTTGCAATATGTATTTATGTACACATATATGTATATTTATATAATATGTAATATATATGTATACTTGCCAATATGAGTTTAGAA
>NW_004797333.1:1120781-1122147 GCF_000002075.1 Aplysia californica | reverse complement strand
GTGTGTGTGTGTGTGTGTGTGTGTGTGTGTGTGTGTGTGTGTGTGTGTGTGATATTTAATCGTATTATTCCCGTTTGTTTTGTCTTTACTAAAATGATGTACGGTACAACAGATCATTTCCAAATATGGTCGTATAAATACTACATCAGCACAAATAGTTACTGGTCTCTGTACGTACTTTTTAAAACTCCTTGAGGAAGAAATGGACTCATGTGTCCTATCAGCAGCAAGCCGTAAGCAGCTTTGGGGTGTAAAGAACCATAATACCCAGACTAGTAACACGAATTTGCATTTTTCATTTAGTGCCTGTTGTTGCCTGCCTTTTTTAATTTTAGGTGAGGAAAACAGAATTTAAAAATGAAGTATGAACAAGGAAGTGATGCTCAAAAACAGCGAGTTTTGAAGCCATTTCAAAAAGACTAAAATACATTATGAGTTAATAACAAAGACACGCTTTTTTACTCGAAGTCATATTAGACTGTAGTGCCTGCAAACATTAATTTAAATTTGGCATTCTTAAACTTTGACAGTTATGGTTTATTTTCTTCATCTGAAATTACCGTATCCACTTAGTCTACCAACTTTTGCTCTTCATTCTTCAACCCATTCAATTTTTCCTGTGTCTTGTGCACAGAAAGAATCGAGTCATAGTTGTACTCCATCCCTTGTTCTCACAACTTCAATTTCTTTTAAAAAAACAGTGCCAGTTTTGGAACCAGCGACTTTAAATGGGGGAAAATGACAAGTCTCAACTGACAGCAGCGGGTATCTGAAGCCTGCTCTATCAGTTGCCATCCGAATATAAATACTATTTTTGTAAGTCGCCAAATCCTATACGGTCTGGCAGTTTTTTTTCAAACTGTATTTCGCTGTTTTCAAACTGTATTTCAAGACAAAGCTGTAGAATGGCGACTGTCATGTAATGTTTGAACAGTCTGTTTGCGTGGATAATTTCAGCGCGGAACTGTCTGGCCGTGACAGGCAGGATCGAAGCAAACCTATTCCAAGATCACCTACACTGCGTCGATGGGAACGTTAATCATCAACAGCCAGTGCGTGAGCTGTAACAATTGAATCTTGCCAGAGAGGTGAAGCAAAAATAGCCCCAAGTGCTACCTCCAATAAAACTTGTTCTTTGATTAGATGGAGACCCCTGACTAAAAATCGACTATGCTATCATGTAAATGGCTATTGATTGTTCTTCTTTAAAATGATTTCGCAAAGTACCCCTCAATCCAACAGACAGACACAGGCACAAATGCACACACATGCACACACACACACACACACATTGTTCTTCTTTAAAATGATTTCGCAAAGTACCCCTCAATCCAACAGACAGACACAGGCACAAATGCACACACAT
>NW_004797333.1:1119135-1120273 GCF_000002075.1 Aplysia californica | reverse complement strand
AGGGAGACTACTTTGGTACGTTGTCTCTGCATATCTCATTAAAAAAATAAGCACACATTTCCAAACCAACAAGAAGAAACAAATTCCATTTCAGATGGGTTAACGGTTTTTGACGGTGTCAATTGATGATTTTTGCCCAATGTCAGTTTAGATTTCTCTCCTCGCTGGGAAATGTCAATATAACCAATGTGCTCAAATACATCAGATCTAAATATCGCACGCCTTGGCTCTAACCACAATTTTTCTTTTTAAAACTGATCGGATTTCTGTAACAATCTTATCCAATCTTAAGAAATATCACTCATACCCTAAATTTGGGGGGGGGGGAGGAATTAAAAAATGAATGAGTCCATCATAGAAGATTCTACTTTTCTAGTAAGGAAAGTAATTGCTTTTGTAGTGAATACTTTTTCACTGCTGGTGAAAAGGCAGTACTGTCGAGATTTTGGCAGCATTCCAGAAGAAGCGTTTAAGAAGGAGTAACTGCGTTATCGAATTGGCCACGTCTAAAAAAATAATTATTGAAAACCCACCAAAAAAGCAACATTTATGTACAGCTAACTTGAAAGTATGGATTTGTCCTGGGGCAGGATAAGGCCTTAATTTCTGTTCCGCATTAGAGGAGGCAGTTTACGTCGACAGGAAGACGAATATATCCCTCAGTAATGGGGAGAAAGAGATATAATTGGTAAGTATTACGTCAGTGTGCCAGACAAATCGACACGTTAATGCTCAGAGAAGAAAATTGATTAAATGATAAGCACCTGGGATGACAGACAGTCAGACAGACAAAAAGACAGACAGACAGAAAAGTTGTGAGAAAGATATGTATTTATATGACCCATTTCACCTTGAACCAATCTTCCTCGACTACTATTCAACAATATTTCGGTTTTTTTTATTCTGTACAATTTGCGGTTTGTTTTTTATATGTTCGTTATAGGTTTCCGCATAATCAGCCAATCCTTATCTGAGACTGCTCCCGTGGCAGGTTAAAATCGTTAGCTCTCCACTTAAAGACCTGTAGACCTGGAAAACAGGAAAGGCAGAGGGTGCGTGCGCACGTGTGCATGACAATCTGTGTGTGTGTGTGAGTGTGTGTGTGTGTGTGTGTATATGTGTGTGTGTGTGTGTGTGC
>NW_004797333.1:1114904-1117048 GCF_000002075.1 Aplysia californica | reverse complement strand
TTTCTGCCCCCCCCCCCCTCACCTCCTTTGCCCCCTCCTCTGGGCTCCTGACTTTTTCTGCAGCCTTTCTACTGCTACTCCTTGGCTCCTCCTTACTGCTGCCTTTCTGCCACACCCCTGATCTTCTGGTAGGAAAGATCTACATCTAGCCTTCTCAGACAAGGGCAAAAAATCTCGGAGGGCCCGTGTGCAAGTTGCGCACGTTAAAGATCCATTGGTGGTCCAAAATCGATAAGAGTAGGCTTCGGCCGCCACCAGGGCAAAATTCAAAATTTCCTACCAACTGAAAGTATTAGGTGTGTCCCCTGCGCTCATATGACTTTATGCAGTTGCGAGCGCCGTAAAACACTTTACAAAAACAAACAAACAAAAGAAAAGTTACAGAAAAAGACAAAAGGAGATGGGAAAAGTAATCAGATTGGAGAAGAGTTGAGAAGAATAAGGAAATAAGAAGAGAGCTTGAGAAAGAAAGAAGACAGACAGACAGACAGACTGGGAAAGGGGTAGATGATATACAACAGCAGAGGTGCGACCCCAGTGTTATAACTTATAACTACCAGCTACTCTGCTTAACGGGATAACTACTGCAGAAATGATGCGCACCATCTATTTGTTTGCAAAGAGACTTGAATGTTTACTATACATTTTGGTCGTTCAGGGCGATGACTAAAAAGGAGTATTTCATTTCATCATTTTCAAGTCTATGTTTTAAACTAAGCAAATACCGGTAACTAAAATTGTTCAACGATGAAGTGTTTACTGGAAATCATATATGCACTACTTCTCATAACGTTGTCACGAAAAAACAATTTACTTGAGTAATTGGATAAACGTATATAACAGTTCTGAGATCTAATCGTAAGACAATAGCATTATGGCATTACAGGGACATGAGATCCATGTATGCGATCGCTTCTGGCTAAAACTATGTATCTTACGGTATGAATAATTGATGAGGGGGGCACTTTATTCTGTTTGACACGTCTACAGCTGAGGTGCCTGTGGCGCCTCTACTCAAGCGTTGTCCAGATCTGGACAGTGTATTATAGAGCTTTTTGTGTAGGATCAAAACATGTTTTAGATCTAAAATCTACTTTGTGCCGTTGTCTGCATTATCAAGTGCGAGATAAAAGTTGGAACCGGCTGTGCGGTGTGCACTAACCAAGATAGAAGTCTACTTTAGTCCCCCGTTATCAAAAGAAGTTAAAATCGTCTTTCACGTATATCATCACGGCTATCCTCGTATAGAGTGGAGACCCCCGATGTGCA
The DNA here is from genome assembly GCF_000002075.1 of Aplysia californica. Classification (NCBI taxonomy): domain Eukaryota; kingdom Metazoa; phylum Mollusca; class Gastropoda; order Aplysiida; family Aplysiidae; genus Aplysia; species Aplysia californica. Next base: position 1,115,779 of record NW_004797333.1, on the reverse strand, counting down.
TAGCAGATCAAGTAGCTTCTGCAGTGGACCTTTACATTTTACCAAAAAAGGATAGATTTATGCGAAAAAAGATTTACCAGCAACAGGATAAGGGCCCTCGGGCAGTAGGTTGGGAGCAGCTGACTGTACCAAAGCGTGGCAGCGTTGGGCAACTCAAAAAACATGTAAACACCTCAGATACGAAAGCTATACCGATCCAAGGGCTTGAGAAAAGCAATAGGAAGAGAGTCGTTAATGTTTATAGGCTTAAGTAAACGGCTACATAAGTTCTCTCTTGCAAAATACAGTCATTTTGAGCGGTATTTTTCCTCGTAAATTCGACAATGCCCTTACTTCTTTTTTCCTCCTCGTCTTCCGAAAAATAATTATAGACTATTTCTGTCTTTCTACTGGGATGCTGCATCCCTTCCAGCCCGGGCTGGTCCTGATTGGCAGGGTCGGAGCCCGAATCCTTAATGATTTAACGTGTGTCGATGAAGGAGAAAAAAAGCAACCACAAATTTAAAGAACACTTGTCAGTAATGATTACTGTTGGGCAAGTCCATAATGTTATGTCGTATGTGTCAACATTTAAGACAGGTTATCCAACACAAACTAGAGATGGTACAATTAAGGTTAAAACAGTCGTACCGGGTATCACAAATAAAAAGATAACCTTAAAAAAATGGACAGACAAGAGAAGCTGTCAAACGCGCATTCCAAACAAGATTGTATGAATGTGCCGTTGGTTTAGTGGTAAGGCGACAGTACAATGTAAGTATCTATCGCATATTTGACGACTGTCCTCTCCGAAAGGTCGGCACTTAATCCCTTTTTGCATAGCGCGCGTGTGTGTGTGTATGTGTGTGTATGTGTGTGTGTGTGTGTGTGTGTGT
>NW_004797333.1:1110214-1114386 GCF_000002075.1 Aplysia californica | reverse complement strand
CACACAAACACACACACACACACACACACACACACACACACGTGTATGTATATATATACGACAAAGAGATTTATTTTTTAAATTAAAGATATTGAGATTTTCGAATCATTTAAAATGAGTTCAGACCGGGAGTAACATTTTCAGCTCAGAACGGTTTCTACAGGCCAAATTCGTTAAAAAGAATTGTACGGTTAAAAATATCATTATTTAGATCTCTGAGAACCTGACGTGTTTGAATATACCCACATACAGCCCTTAGATAATAATCGGGTGCGGGTTTGGAAAAAGTTCTTGCATGTTCATAAATATCATTTTGAAAGCTAAGATCAGAATCTGGACCAGCGTCTGTGTAATAGCAGCTAGGTGCTTTTTTGTCGCAAGAAAGAGACGTGAGTTCGATTCCTGAATGGGGAAAAAATTTGGTCGAGTATCTCGGTCTTTCTACTGGAATGTTTTACCCCTCTCAGCTCGTGTTAGGCTCATTTTCTAAATCTTCTCAATTGCGTCGATGAAGGTGTAAAACCACGTACATTTAAAAAAATCAGAAGCTGGCACTTGTCAGCGGCACATCTAAAAATGCAAAACTTATCTTGTCTGGCGTCACCCTAACCTCACGTACACTCTCAGCACAGACAGCGCTTAATGTAATGACATGGAGCTAGACGCATTGATTTGAGAAGAACGTTTAACTATTCATGTCTTTCTCGGTGCCAGCTTCCGATGAAATTGTCATTGTGACCCACAGCTTCTCACCGTGCACATTATTGAATTTCAAAAACGGTTAGGAGTGAGACGATTGATCTATAACGTTAAGCGTGTATAAAATTGTATAGCATTGTTCACTGGAAACATTGTCGTAATTGTGGTCGTCATTATTTTGTAATTATTATATGAGCCCAGTGCAAACCGATTGCATGTATGCAATTATTGGAATACAACAATCATGAATTATGCAGAATCCAACTCAGATTCACGCGCGTTTACTGTTGTGAGTAGACACGCGATTAATCGAACAAAATACTGTGAAAATGAACGTGGATAACAATCTAGATTATGTTCTGCATATTGCAGAGATGTAGATTTTTTGGTTGGATTTTCTGCTCTTGGCAACTGATATTTTTCCCCTTTATCTCTTGTATGTACGATGCATTGAAAATTATTATAACTGTTACTTACTTAAAATTCAGATGGACTGACATGGCTTTACACGTATTCATTTTGTTTTAACAAATTTGTAACGTACATTAGAAAAATATAAATATATGTGACACATCTTACAATCTGAAAGAATACACTTTCTCCGAAAGTGAAAGGTGGTCTTTTTTGCAGATTAGCAGTGAACGAAGAGCTTTAACGACATTAACTATGAAATTGTCTATAGCCATTTATGGATGAATGCACAAATCTGCAAATCCATTCAATATGTTTTATTATTTTCCACTTTTACGAAAAATGCCGCTGGTACAGTTGCTAATAAACCAGGATTCATCTATCCGTGGTTTCATCGATCTTTTAAGAAAAGACTTAAGTACAAGAAGAAAACATTCGCAGAAAGCAGACACGTTTCTTTTGCAATTAGACACACAAGCAAATCACAAAAAGATACTGCTTGCTTGCAGTAATTCTTTCCACTGCAAAAATCAAAATAACGTGTACGTAAGATATGTGAAGATGAACTAGAACACTTTCGTGTAAGCTCCCTTTGAACTGTTCTTTCGCAATACAAAATACTTTCTCAAACGAAACATTCCTTTATCGCCCATTTACCTCTGACGACCTTTTTTCACAATGTACGGCCAATTCTCTTCATCTCAAACGGTCTACTGGGAATTGCTGAGGGATAAGTCTTAAAGAGTTGTTAGCCCATCTTTTCCCCAGTTCGCCTCATTCGTCTCCTTGACACAGTTCTTTGCTCAATTAGTTGGGGGGTTTTTCCCCGTTCCTTTTTTTAAATAGAAAGAATGGTTAATCAGATGACATGACCACACCAACGTTGTCGACGTGCGATGACTACTGTGTGGAGGTCTTCATATCCAGTAAGGCTGTTTTTCCTTTCTTAAAAATAAACTGAAACGTATGAGAGATATAATCTTCCAGAATATTTCTATTCTCTCTCCCTCTCTCTCTCTCTCTCTCTCTCTCTCTCTCTCTCTCTCTCTCTCTCTCTCTATCTATCTATCTATCTATCTATCTATCTATCTATCTCTTTCTCTCTCTCTTTCTCTCTCTCTCTCTCTCTCTCTCTATCTATCTATCTATCTATCTATCTATCTATCTATCTCTTTCTCTCTCTCTTTCTCTCTCTCTCTCTCTCTCTCTCTCTCTCTCTCTCTCTCTCTCTCGCCCTCTCGCTTTCTCTCTCTCCCTCCCCTTCTTTCTCAAGTTTTTAGCTCAGAATGATCGAAAACATTGAAATATTTTTTAAAGTTTTCAAGACGTTCCACTGCACCTGAGAGTCACAAAAACTTACTCAGCTGTCAAACTTTGAAACAGCGCCAAAACGGGATTTCCATCTGAACCTTCACAAACAAAAAATATAATTATTGAAATATTTAGAGGCAAACTAAAGGGTTGGGCATCAGGAATCAGAGAGGAAAGCAAGCCGGGCAGTTGGGATTTTAGAATTATGTGCCCTCTTTAAATAATGACCCTATCGCTTTCAAAGTGACCAAAATAAGCTTATTTTTAAAGAAGAAAATAACGTACAATATCCCAATTCTGAAAGAGCTACATATGCTGCCAGTTTAAAGCCATTCCTTGTACAACGTTTGTGTCACAGGTTAAAATAAGTTCAAATAATATCTTTCTAACATCCTTCAAAAATGTGTACGAACCATAAGGATATTACAAGTTTTGTAGACAGCGCTCCTTTTCGTATTACGCTCCTCTGATGCAGAACGACTGACCCTGATAGTATTACGTTAGAGACTCGGTGTCCTTCGAAAAGGCAGTTAAAGTTAAAATCTCATCTTTTTACAAAGGTACATTTTTAGTTTTCTTACCGTTTTCATTAACGAAATGTTAGTAAAATTGTAGAGTGAGAGTGGGAAAAGAAAGAGAAATGATGAGCGAGAGAGAGAGAGAGAGAGAGAGAGAGAGAGAGAGAGAGAGAGAGAGAGAGAGAGAGAGAGGGGGGGGAGAGAGAGAGAGAGAGAGAGAGAAGGAGAGTGGTTAGGGCAGAGACTGGAAGGATCTCAGGACTACATGCATGGTCTTGTATTATTTTAATGCGCATTGGGCACATTCCAAATGAAAACTTGCTAGATAAATTCTGTTTTTTTGTGTGATTTTTATTTATTTATATTCTGAAGTTGGCTAATACTCTTTTACTTGCCATTGCATATTCGGCAAATAGCAACGCTGTCAGTGATGCTCCAAATTATTTTTTGAAAATGTATAGAAGGCGGACGTTTAAAAGACTTACAAGTCCTTCGGATTAAACATTATACATTCTGACACTCTTTCACTTAGATATGAGGCAACGGATCTTAGATAATCAAAGTACCTACACCCTTCTGTCCTTATATCTCTCACTTTATATAAAACATAAATATTTATTGTGGAGGTGAGAACGGCCGTTTTAAACAGGTGGTCATCTTACACAGTGTCATTATAACGTTACTAAATACCCAAGGGAGATGGTAAATGAAACAGCTTCTTGAATAATGTTGCTCTCTAGGATTAGCATATTTGAACAATATATCATATTAAAATTATTCTCTATTATTCCCTCCCTACTTGCCTTTTCTCTCTCTCTCTCTCTCTCTCTCTCTCTCTCTCTCTCTCTCTCTCTCTCTCTCTCTCTTCTTTTCTTTCATGGAGCTACTTACTGGGGCACTTTAATCGAGTTAAAAGAAAAATGTCGATCCTTCAGAGCACAGACATTAATGGGTTCTCCAAGCACAATTCTGGCATTCTCCTCGCCTTTTCGACGGCTCTCGAGGAGCAAACCTCCAGAAATAACAGTGTCAATTGGAGAGCTCTCAGAAAAGTCTCGCTAAAGGCTTTTCACAAAAGCGAGAAGCGCCATCTCATTACGTTCGTCATACTCTCTATCTATCTATCTATCTATCTATCTATCTATCTATCTATCTATCTATATATCTATCTATCTATCTATCTATCTGTCTATCTATCTATCTATCTATCTATCTATCTATCTATCTATCTAT
>NW_004797333.1:1099183-1107592 GCF_000002075.1 Aplysia californica | reverse complement strand
CCCCCAAGCATCTGAACGTACGTGTATTGTCGGGATACTTTATCACCAGATTATACATTTGACTTCCTATTTTCAATGAAGACTTGTTTGTCACTGACAGTGTATGAACAGGATGATTGGGGAAACAAAAGGGGGAGGGGGAGTAAATCCAAAGATAGAGTGTTTAAACATTAGCTCACTTATTGATCATATTTCTGAGTAGAGATAAGTTCTATGGGCGCCTTCTTCTTTTCTGGTTTTCGCCATATACAGGGCAAGATTTTTAAAATGCGTTCTTCTGAGCTAAGGGTAACTGTTTTCTAAAAGTGCTCTTCTCTTTAAATAACGATGAAAGCTGTTTCTAACTCGAAATGTGTATATATTTTTACGTTTGATATAGACAGATACTTTTTGTTGTATGCTTTTGTTTCTTCCCCGAATATTGTGAAGGAAGTAAAGGTTTTGGTGGCAACAGAATTCTCACTGAATGAACCTTTGAATAGCTTAACACGCTTGGATGCTGTTGATACTTATAAGGAAGGTTGAAAACATTTGTTTAAGATCAACAGTTGAATCATTTGTAGACATCCACTCCAAGAATCAGGAAAAGGACCAGTAAAAGAAGACTCAGTGTCGCCTCATTCATTTTTAAAACCTTCTCTGTGGAGAGTTTCAATCGACTTTACCAGCGTAATATGGGTTTAATTCCTCTACAAATATCATCAGAATAACTTTTTTTAAAGGGAAAGGGACATCAGGTTGAGGATTTTCCACCGGCTGAGGTATCCCACTGGGCGAGGATTCGGCGTATAAAAAAGAAAACCTCGTTGAACAACAGGATTAAGATTACTCCCTTAACGCTTTCATATTTGATCTTGTGTATTGAATATGAAAACCCCACTGCGGCAGGCATGGGTATCTGGTATTTGTTTAATATATTGCTATATACATTTTTTATTGAATTTTAACTCTTCCCTCTTATTTCCTCGCCTTTAGTTTAGTTCAAGTCTGGGAGTTGCAGGACTGGGATGTTTTTGTTGTGATGACTTGATAAATAATGTTGAGGACATGATTTTGTTATAGAGTTCTAAAAAGGGTTCAGGTTATGTTTACAAGGGATATCGAAGCCCCTCAATTTCTGGGATACCGAGCACTCTCTGTTTGATACATGTATTAACGTTAATGCATGGTACTAGCCTCTTTTCTTCCTTCTTACTTTGCGTCGAGCGTCAGTAGTACCACATTTGAAAAAAAAAACTATTTACGTCCTGCGTTAGGTAAAACGAGAAACAGTGAAGAATAATTATGTAAGGAACTTTGTGTTGAAATAATATTTTGACGCGCTGAAAGACACACATGAGAATTATTTGAAGTTGATTATAGGAAGAAAGCATATTATGAAGTGTTAAACTAAAAGGATAGATTTATTGTTAATTATTCTAAAACAATTGCTTGATCTATTTGTACATACATAAGACTTTTCTTATTTCCACTAACTTATAAGGCTGGTGATTATCTCAGTAACCAGCCCAAAAACGGACATTGGCCAACGGGGTTTCTGAACTAAAGTTGCTTGAATGACGTTATGACTTTCTATCCTGCTCAAATGGAAATTGACGTACATTTGGAGGTCTCTCCTATTATGGCTGCTTTGAAAGAGGATGATATATGCAAACTCCAACCCAGAACTCACTACGTAATAACGGAACAGCAAGGGTTAAATGAGTAGGAAGGCAGTAGGGTCGTATTTCCCTGTCCTAAATTTCACACTCATCCTTTGTCCGCCGGTGTCTGGCCAGGCTGAGTGCATTTGACGGTTCCTCCAACACTGGTCGGAGCAAACAAGCGATCCTCTTTCCCTATTCTGCCTTCCCAACACAAGCCTTGTCCGCGTTTCCCCCCAAAACCGTCTATCAGCCTCCCCTTCCCTTTCTCCTCTCGCACTTCATATCGATCTTGGGCACATCATCGGAGCGGTTGGGCCCAGAGTACAGGGCGCTTTTGCCTGTCAGATGAGAATATTCAGTCTTCATCCTTTGTTGGATCTCTTGTTGTGTGCGTTTCTTTAAAAAAGTCATTTTAATCAACGTCAAATTCTAAGGGCGATTTAAGTGTCTCCACAATATTTTCGCAAGAAATATAGTTATTCCTTTTTTTTTCATTTGAAAAAAAAAAAAACTTTAAAAAATATTATTTCCGCTACCAAAACCTCAGGACTGATTATGAGATTTCTGCACAAGATCTGAGAGCGCAAATAACTTTATATTCATTGGACTACAGCGGTCATACAGTAAGTGGACTTTTGATGCTCCTAAATAACTTCCTAATCCCTGTGGCGCTCGCATATATTTCAATTCATTTTTCCTATGTTTCTTCCTGAACCAAGACCTATTTAGTGACACAACCACAGCGTCCTTTTTCTTTGTGTTGTATATATATATATATATATATATATATATATATATATATATATATATATATATATATATATAATATATATAGATTATTCCACCTAACTTTTGTGACATTTCCATTCTATCGAGTCAGTTCGTATCATTTTTTTTATCCCACTGTTTGATACAACAAGTGGAGGAAGATAATTTGATTTTCTTTTCCTGAATGTTTAAAATAGAAACATTCACTTAAAACATATTCCTTAAAAATACGGTTTCCTGCTTCGAATCCTTATAATATGATATCTAACGAAACTTGGACAATTTACTCGTTTTTTTTGTTGTTGTTTTTTTTTATACTGCGACTGGGATTAGGTTCTTCTTGGCCATTGTAAGCTGAGCCAGTTTGACGTCATTCAAAAACCCGACACCTCGGGAGTAGGACGTGACGTATTCTGCACAAAGAAGAAATTGTGGTCCGCAACGGAGAAAGGCTAAAAAAAATAAATAACCACTTGCGATGCACCTGACATTTCCTTCTCTTTTAATATCAGATAATACTGCCCATTTTCAATTTTGTTTTTATTTATTCTCCTTCATCTTCTTCCTGATCTACTGTTTTATTTTTTTTATAACAAAAAAATCTTGTAGTGGTCGTAAATATAGCTATTGTTATGAAGCTGATGTTGTTGCTGTTGTTGCTGTTGTTGCTGATATCCTAGTTCTTGTTTTTGTTCTTGTTGTTGTTCTTTTCCTTCCCCTTCCCCCTCTCTCTCACACGCTCTTGCTCTCTTGCTCTCTCTCTCTCTCGCTCTCTCTCTCTCTCTCTCTCTCTCTCTCTCTCTCTCTCTCTCCCTCTCTCCCCTTTCTATATCGCATACCCAATTACTCTCGCTGTGTGTGTATTTTCCAACCATTCTTTCTCGAGAATATTTACAGACCAGTGAGTTCAGGATTTCAAACTCTTGCCAGAGGGCTTAAATGATCAAATTGAAAAAAGAGAGTCAGACAGATTGAGATTGAAAGCAAGTGAAACCCTGCGAGACATAAAGAGAGAGAGAGAGAGAGGGGGGGGGGAGAGAAATGGAGAGATAGAGATAGAGAGAGAGAGAGAGAGAGAGAGAGAGAGAGAGAAAGAGAGAGAGAGAGAGAGAGGGGGGGGGGTTGTGGGGATAGGGCGAGGCTGGAATAAACGAAATAATTTGTTTCCTTTTCTATGGTACCAATTGTATTGACACCGTAAGTACATCTAGTATGATGCGCTCTTACATTGGTCGTCCAGAAGTCCACGCCCACTGCCCTTCCCTTTTATACCTATACACATACATATTACATATATATATATAGATAGATATATATATATATATATATATATATATATATATATATATATATATATATATATATATATATATATATATATATATATATATATATATAATTAATATAATCCAGTGTGGAGTATTTTAATTCAAGCTCTTAGGTGTACATGACGCTTTTGTTCCCACAAGTTGGAGCATATTTGTCTATCTTAAACAGATTTTCTATTTTCTCATTTTGATATCAAAACGTTGAAAAAAACCTTGTTTTAATAGAGAAGGTTGCAATATTTTATTTTCTGGGCACTCGATCACTCTTGAAAAATATACCACTGCTTGATGCACTGGAGCACCCTGTCCGACATGTGGATAAGTTCGTGTCGTACAAATATGAGCTTCTAAAGTGCACTTGGCTTTTTCAAGATATGCAGTTCAGAATCGTGTCTTTGTCGCTTCTTCTTCCTTTAAATGTGTTAGTGCGGTAACAAAGAAGCATTATTTTTGAGTTTGGCTAAAAAGGATATCTCAAGTTTGAAAAAAACTTCCATTTCTCTTGTCCTTCCAGGCATTGTTATTTCCGCAGACCGTTTGCTTCATTCACAAAAGAGTTTCCTTTTCGACGTCGTTTTCATTTTGTCTGGAACAGTAACAACGTTTTGATGTTGTTTTTAATACGCTTTGCAGTGATACTATTATTAACTTAAGCTGAGTGAACGCACAATGTAGTTTTAGATAAACCTCTGCCTCACCCTATACAAGAGAGAAGAAAAAAAGACATGGTGACTGAATTATGGGATGAATGAAGGCTCGAAGATCAAAGAGTCAAAGAATACAAAATATAAACGTTTTCGATTTATATGAATAACAACAAAACCCCATCCAAGGGCATTTTCTTGCAAAGCCTCTTGGTATTATTTGATGTTCCCCAGATCAATAGAGACACCGTACAAGTGCCTATAAGCAGCATTTTAGGTTAATTGGCCCCCCCTAAATATTTTTTTTGAGTATTCAAAGTTTTCCACCAAACCATTTTCTCAGGCTTGGTTGGCTGAGATCCGGGGGAAAATTCCTTTTATAATCTCTTTACTTTAACTTTAAGGAGAAACTCGTAGATATTTTTAATATGGTTTGGTTGCACAAAACGGCCCTGGACTCTAGCTTGGGCATGGAAATAGAAAAACACACACGAGAGTCAAAACTCGATCGAAATGAGAAAAAAAAGCCGGCCTTTGTACCCAGACAAAAATCCATTTAAAGCCTCCTAGATACAGCAGGAAAGAGACTGAAGAAGTTAATTAAAGAGGTTGTAGAGGTTTTTGAGTGTGAGAAGTTGGTGCAGAGAGAACAAGAGAGATAGAGTGAGGGAGAGAGAGAGAGAGAGAGAGAGAGAGAGAGAGAGAGAGATAGAGAGAGAGAACGATAGAGAGAGAGGGGGGCAGATAGAGAGCGACAGAGAGAAAGAGACAGAGAAAGAGAACGATAGAGAGAGAGGGGGCAGATAGACAGCGACAGAGAGAGGGTGTGAGAGAGAGAGAGAAAGAGAACGATAGAGAGAGAGAGAGTGACAAGAGAAATCCCCCGTGACCCTGGTTTGTGGCCAGACTTTTGACCTTAATCTTCTTTAACACGCACAATGACAATTAAGTACTTGTAAATCTATGCACCGTCATATCCGTTCCCCCTCCTTGCATTTCTTTCACACACCGCCCTCTCTCTCTCTCTCTCTCTCTCTCTCTCTCTCTCTCTCTCTCTCTCTCTCTCTCTCTCTCTCTCTCTCTCTCTCTCTCTCTCGCTCTGTATCTCTCTGTATCTCTCTGAGTGGCGTAGGTAGCCTCGCCTTAAGACTATCAGACCCGTATTCGTGATATTGTGGGTTTGGGGGTTTGATCCTCAGCTCAGCCCGACGTTGTGTCCTTGGGAAAGACACTTTACACACATTTCCCATTTGGCTTGGTCCTTTCGGAGATAGACGTTAAACTCGGAGGTCCCGCCTCTTAAATAACCCAAAAATGTTGTACCATTTCACCCTTTCTTTCTCTCTATACATCCCTTCCCCCCCCCCTCTCTCTCTCTCTCTCTCTCTCTCTCTCTCTCTCTCTCTCTCTCTCTCTCTCTCTCGCTCGCTCTCGCTCTTTCTCTTTGTCTCTCTCGCTATCTTCCCCTTTGAACTGCATGAATGTGTTTGTGTTAATATGTATGAATGTGGGTGTATACGTGTGTATGTATATGTGTGTGTTTGTGAGTGATTGTGTGTGCGTTGATGATCCTGTGTGTAATTTGAATAAGAACTTGCACTGTCTCCATTTGTAAATGAAGTTTATTGCTTAGAAAATATATTAGACTTACACAGAGTGATCTGCCGCTGTGAAATTATCTGGCAATGTTCATCAACATATGACTTTTTCTTCTGCAGCTTACAACATGAGGTTGCGGATGCTCCCAGCGGCTGTGATCCTCTTTCTACTTCCGGGGCACAATTCTGGCAGTAATGACCTCACTTCCACTCGTCTTAGAGACGAGGTCTGTGCCAAGTTACAGAATCTGAAAAATGCTCCAGACTTCTCCCCAGAGAGTGCGTCTCACTTAGCTTCAGTGATAGTCCTTGACTCCCAATCTGAGGGTATCAGCGTCTATCCACAAGACTGTAGTGAGTCGCAAGCACTTGTTGGGATTCGCATTCGCCCTCATGGAAAACGATTCGCTGGTAAGAAAGAAATGATTAATTTTGACTTATTCCCTACATATTATAAAAGAGGAGAAGAAATCAGTCTAAGGCTAAGAAGACTTGAGAAGAAGAAAAGATTACGTGCAGCGTTAGAAGTGTCATTGTTACTGTAATGTTCTTTTTACTCAAAATACATAATTGAAGTTGAAAGATACAAAAGGTCTTTTGCTTGGCTGATGTGTTACATTCCAACAAGTATTAATATGTGCGTTAGTGTGTATGTGGGTATGTGAATGTGTTAATGTGCTTGTCTTCCTATGTGTATCTGGAAGGGCTGTGGGGGTCTAGGGGGAAGAGGAAGATGAGTGAAGAAAGCGGTAGAGTGTAAGTAGTGATAGGGTCAAAATACCTACCCCTCGGAACACGCAAAAACCAGGTTGAACTAAAACTAAAAGAGAGATAAAAAGTTATCTATATAATTAGAAGAACTACACTGACTCCAGGGTCATAGGAACAAGAATGAGGAGTTGGGATTTGGGGGATGAAGTGCAAAGAAAATGTAGAGAGATCTGCGACGAATTCCAGAAGATTACTAAAACACAGAGAAAATTCATGCCCGGTCTCCTTTACTTGTTTGGTATTTGAACTTGACAATTCGGTGGAGTTTTGGTCTTTCGCCTCGGACAAATCTGAAAAAGCAAAAGCAAAAGAAAAATGTAGTAACGAAAATATGCAAGGGGAAATTTTATTTGGTGTATGGATGGAAATAAAAATAATTTTGATGGAACATGAGTACAATTGCGAAATTTCTTGTTGTTGCTGTTGTCATAACGGTTACTGTTGTTGTTGTTTTTTTATTATTGGGTTGTTGTTTTTTTTGTTCTCCAGCTAGTGGCTTTGGTATCCACGACGGGGGGGGGGGGGGTGTGAGAATTGAGACGAGGGACACGAGAACAACTCTTACTAATAAAAGACATGTATTTATAAGGATTGAGAGAATGAACCAATTTAAACCAATAATTTGTTTTGACTTTCAGCAGTGAAAAATTTCATTTCAAGATCTACTCCAAAAACCATTGGCACGTAATGTTTCTAATTGAAAATCTTCCCATGTGTCAGTAAATAGAACGTTTTCCCTCGGATTTCAAAATATAAAATTTAAAAATTTGGAAAACTTTATATTATATTTTGAGTCATTTCACTCTTTCGTTTTCTTACCAAAAAAAAAAAGAGAAAAAAATGAGACTATGAACTTCAACCCACATCCAGCTCGTTGAGTAAACTCCAATCACTTCTAGCTTTTTATATGGACTTTTTAATGTTCTCATAAATACTGCAATGCTCGAATATTGATGTCAGTATTTTTTGGTCGTACTTCGTTCCTTCTTTTGCTTCTTCTACAAAAACTGACGAAAATAGAAGTACTTCTAAAGTCCATCTAAAACCCATTTTTCATATGTGTCCCTCTGGACCCCTTAATAATTCGTCGGCCAGCATTGGCTTCTCGAGAACCCTCTAGTCAATTTCCAGTTAGTCCCAAGTTTTCCGTTCTCTTATTTTATCGATAAACGTTCGTCTCGAACTCATGATGTATAGACGGAATCACGGGTTCTATGATTCAGGAGTCGTCTGACTTCGGCGAGAGGTCGACTGTTGCCATGATCAAGCTGAATCTCAATCTCTATTTCCCAGATGAAACACAATGGGGGTGGCCCTTAACATTACTAAAAGACAGGGGTGGTGGAAAAAATGAGGAGGCGTGGGTCGGGGGAAGCATTTACTTTTTTTTTTGGAGAGTAATGTCAATTTGTTTTTGTGCTTGATTTTGAGAAAGAAAGTAAGTAAGAAACTTGAGAATATTATGTTCGTTTTGCCGGCACACACACACACACACACACACACACACACACACACACACACACAAACACACACACTCACACACATACGCACACACAAACACACACGCATACACACACACTCACACACATACACACACACACTCACGCACACATACGAACACACACACCCATACATGATCTAAATATAAAAACAC
>NW_004797333.1:1096895-1099012 GCF_000002075.1 Aplysia californica | reverse complement strand
CACACACACACACACACACACACACACACACACACACATACACACACATGATCTAAATATACAAACACACGCACACTCAAAGAAGTACACAACAAGTCTGTCTTAATTATTCTGACATGCCCTGCCAATAACAGCAAACTTTTCACGGGAGCGTGGTAAAACATAGGACACAATCCAGAAAAAAAACCCCTGACAGAACGAACACTTCCGGGAGAAGTCAAATGCAATTACCCACACACAAACGTGAGCACTGGTGAACTCCGAGATGTTTTCTGTAGAAAACCTGAGCTTCTGGAGTGTCTTGGGACGAAGATTTCGATGGGACAATAAGGTTTCCCTTTAGCCACTGTCCGGCATGATGTCCTGTGGGGCTTGATGGGAATGGGAATGTAGTTAGAACTGCGAACAAACGGACACACGGACGTTGGGGACACAGGACAAAATGAAATATTAAAGAAAAGATTAAACTTTCCTGACGCCAAAAAATCCGGGCTGGCTTACAAAATAGAGGAATGTTCATGCAAAAGTACAGCTCTTGAGAAAGAGGTTGTTGTGTTGATAAAAGTGCTTGGGATAGTTAAATCTGGTGGAAATCAATCAAAATACTAAAAGGTAAGCTGAAATTGAAAAAAATCAGTATCAATAATAAAGCGTTATTTTCTTTAATATTAATAACAAGGAAGCAGTGAAACTTTCGTTTAATCAGTAACTTAATTAAGCATGGACAGTAGAACCGCTGGGTTCAAGTTTTCATTATTCATACTGAGGAATAGTCTTACAGTTGGATGTCGTATTTTACTTCAGACACAGGACCTACAGTGTGCTTTGAAATTCTCCAAGTTCAAAGACTGGACTCTGGTTTCTTCCGATTCTCAAGCAGAAATTCTCAGAATGTTCAATTTTGTTGGGTTTTAATGGATGTATGCAATACTTTTGTTCTTTTGGAATTGTGATAGGAATCGAAAGAAACCTTTTGCCTTCTGTCGGAAAGACTTTCAGAGCCGGTATCTAATAGAATTACTCAGTATTCTTCGAGATACATCGTACAGACTGAAAAAAAACTCCTGTGGAAGGATTTTGGTATGAATATTTTTCGGCGAGAACTTCTGGGCGCTTTTACAGCTTGCAGTCTAAGGTGATCTCAAGTTATACCTTGTCGTTTCCGTACCCTATGACTTACTTCCTTCAGAGCTGCCTCACAGGTCAGAACATTCGCTATCATCAATCCTAAAAGTGAGCAGAGAAACTCACCTAAAAGCCATTTAAAGAGCATCGAAACATTCACTAAAGATACAAAATTAAAAATATGCTTTCAGATTATTTAATTTTAGAGTGACGGAATTTCAGTGGCATGTCTTTCAAAATTACAGAACAGGGTGCATTCGAAAAGAAGCAAAATTCGGGGGTTCGAAGAAATAAGGGGGTCGAGATCATGAAATGAATCAAATTCAGAAATCAAATGTGTTTGCTTTTTAATAGACTCATTGGCAAGGTCACGAGTGCTATGGGAAACGGCCAGGATGTTAAATGCAAATGTTATGCAAATGAGTATGAATATTCTCGTTTTATGCAAGCTGCGTGAGGCTAATATAATTATCATGGGTCTGGGTGCATATTTACATACAACATGTTTTATTTGAACAGATGAGAAAGTAAGCCGAAAAAGAAAGTCAGTGAAATAGACTTTTTCACTTATTGGGAAAGCACTCATTAAATATTTGGGAAAATACACCCCGTCTGGTTCGCACTTAACTCTCATTCCATTAGATTCGTGGCGCATTT
Source organism: Aplysia californica (assembly GCF_000002075.1). NCBI lineage: Eukaryota > Metazoa > Mollusca > Gastropoda > Aplysiida > Aplysiidae > Aplysia > Aplysia californica. Next base: position 1,097,230 of record NW_004797333.1, on the reverse strand, counting down.
CTTGTCCAATAATGTAGAAGATACAATGCAATTGTACATGTCGGGCTCTCTGATCGCCCCAATCCTCAGGGGTGCTCTGGAAACCCGTATATTTACTCCCATGTCTGCTCTATTTCAACTGAATGCAAAAAGAGATGGCATTACCTGGGTTGCTTTTTTTTTAATGCGTGTACATTATCACTCCAACCCAAGCAGTAATAGGCCCCTACGGCTAATGCCATTGACTTAAAATCTATCTATCTATCTATCTATCTTTCTATCTATCTATCTTTCTATCCATCTATCTATCTATTTATCTATCTATCTATCTATCTATCTATCTATCTATCTATCTA
>NW_004797333.1:1093708-1096795 GCF_000002075.1 Aplysia californica | reverse complement strand
GGCGGCTGGAAGGAGACAATAGACGGTAAATCATCCCTCACAGCCGGCATGTCACGCCAATGTGTGCGAGGTGAGCCGAGTACAGCCTGATCACACCCTAGCTTGATCCGGTGATGTACGCTTCTTCCTACGTCAGGACCACAGGTCTGGCTGAGAGGTATCCACTGACCACAAGAATAGATTTACAACCAGAATCATTTAGATTGTCTCACCTAACACTCAGGCTTTGTTCTGTCGAGTCTCCGCTTTTAGAAGCAGCTGCTAGTCTAAGGCTGTTCGGGGCTATTTTAGATAGTTAGATATAAGCACTATATGGTCCCTTTAAAGGACAAACAGGCTAACCCAGATTTCGGGGGTTTCCAGAAATCTTGACCTACTCCAAAAGTGAGCGCTGCCCTACCTATAGGAGAAGTTTTGTTTCATTGGTGCGTATTTTTGTTTGGTTATAGAGAAAACTCTCCTTCTCTTTTAAAGAAACGAAACAAGGTGCAAAGATTTTACCTTCGATTTTCTCAAAACAACCGTTTTTGGGATAGCCCCTATACGTTCTTACTACGTCTCTCTACGATCTCTCTGACCGTCTAGGATAGCCCCTATACGTTCTTACGATCTCTCTGACCGTCTAGGATAGCCCCCTTGTGCTTCAAAGCGACGATACAAGCACAATATTATTTGTTCACGTAGTTCTCGTGCTCTGTGCTGTGGGCGGCCTCGCGACTTATCAATGTGTTCGTGTCGTGTGTGTGTCATTTCCAGGACTTACCGATCATAGTTTTCGTCAAGTGTGTCAAAACCTCAAGTTTGGGAACTTACACGTTCGATGAGTCATCTTTGTACGCTGGGTGACTGCTTATCTTGAAAGTAAGAATTTAAAAAAGAAAAAAAGTGGGTTGTTGGCGGATGCTCTATGATCCTTCTGTCCTATCAAACATCTGTCGTCTTTATCTCCCCTCCTCTTTTTTGTGTATGTAACACATAGTCTATTCTTCGACACCTATATGACCTTATTGTCTTGCAAATGTCGTAAAACTCTTATGAAAAAAAAAAAATATAAAAAGACCAACAACGACCCAAAAAAAAATAAAAAAATACTCGGCTTCCCCGGGAAACATACTACAGTGCACACTGTGGGCTGCAGTACGCACTAAAATACATGTATTAGCAAAATGTTGGCTAGATCCTTTCGCTCTCCTTTCGGTAAAGGTAAACTGTAGCCTTCCGTTTGGAACTTACTTGAATTTGTTCGAAACTCCTGAGTCTCCGCTGTCTGATGGGCGACATTTAGATCTAGGTCACTGTGAGTCGCAGTGTGACGTCATGTGGCAAAGACGCCGTTGTCTTATTTTGGGGGTGGGCGGGGGTTGGGGGGTAGGGGTGTAGGTGGGCGAGGGAAGGGGTGGAGGGATGTCCCGAAATGTACTTTTACCGTCATCATATTTGGCACGACGCAGTGGAATCAATCGCTCTTCACTTTTGGAGGGCATATGGAGTTATTGGTATCGACTTAAAGTTTGTTCATTTGCCTTGCATTCTATAAAAAAACCAAACACTGATTGATCTTAAATAGAAGTCGATATATTTGCAAGTGAAGGAGGTGGGGTCGCTTGTTTCAGAAGTAAATTAGTGAGAAAATGGCCGCCAAAGTTTGGTGACTTCCATAGCTTCATTGAGAGTCCTCGGAAAAGGCAAAATGTACATTGTTTTGTGCCTATAATCAATGTTTTCCCGTAAAATCCACTCATTAAAGTGTTTTTAATTTGACATACAAGGTGTTGAACCTCCCCCCTCTCCCCCCACCAAAAAGATTTAAAAAAAAATCGAAGTAAATTTCTAGACTGGCTGAAAAAAATGCCGATTTCTTGGATTTTATTATTTTGACGAGCGTTTGATTTCACCACGATGCTGCACCTATTTCCTCGTCCTCTCAAACATGTCTTAGTCTCTCTGATTTATCGTCTGTTAACTTCAACCCAAGTGTCACGTCACAACTCAGACATCTAGCACCGGGTGACCTTTTAAGGTTTCATTTCTGTGCTTATTTTGGGGTTGTTTTTTCTTATTTTAGTGTGTGTGTGTGTGTGTGTGTGTGTGTGTGTGTGTGTGTGTGTGTGTGTGTGTGTGTGTGTGTGTTTGTATGTTAGGCATCGTCGTTAAATATAAAGCCCTCGTAAAAAAATGAGATAGAAAATACTGGCGTTTTTCCGCCTGTGTGGCAATTTTTCTGCATTTTTGTTCTATGCACCTTTTAAGAACATTTTTAAAAATTCCTAGGTGGATTTTACTGAAAATGGTGAGAAAGAGCACAAAAAGTGCAAATTCTCCGTTTCCAAGGACTCTCAAGCAATGAAATCCCCAAACTTTGGCGGTCATTTTCTCGCTAATTATTGTACCTCTGAAACTGGGAGACCTCCATCTCTTTCAGTCGCAAATATCTTGACTTTTTCAAAATAGATTGGTATTTATTTTCGAAAGATAAACAAATGGATAAGCTTTAAGATGATACCAATAGCTCCTCTTGCCCAAAAATTGACGAGCGGCTGATTCCACCTCGTCGAGACATTTATTCATCTGCCTAATATGTGTATTGTTATACATAAAAAAGAGAAAGAGAAAAGAGGGAAAAAGAAAGTGGGAAAATAGAAAAAAAGGAGAAGGTAGAAAAGAGGAAAGATATATGACACCAAAAATGAATTATACAAAGCTCCTGGTGGTGTGCAGCTACTTTCTGTAAATTGGCTCAAACCTTCTGAGGGTTACAGATCTAGTCATCTGTCCGACCAGTTTGGGAATAAAGAAATATGAAGTGGGTTTATTGATTCAGACAAATGCCGTCATCTCTGTTCTGGTCCCTAGATATGTGGATATCTCTGCCAGAAATTATTGCCATGACTGTCAGATCCTTGGAGACGTAAGAAGACTGTGCTATTTTATTGAATTTGATAGAGGGACACTTAAGTGACAGAGACTACAACGGAACTAGAGAAGAACAGATATAGGAAAGCACTGTGCCAGAGGAAAGACAGAAGGCAAGAGGGAGTGAGAGCTAGAGAGTGAGTGAGAAAGGGGGCGGAAAGATAGATATATATA
>NW_004797333.1:1090624-1093536 GCF_000002075.1 Aplysia californica | reverse complement strand
GGGATTAGGACGGAAAAAAATAATTGACAGAACAATTTTCCGATAGATATGAAGTTGAAAAGCACAAAAACACACATACAAAGTCAGCAATAACGTTGACAGAAAGAGCAACGGGGGCGCAAGCCGCAGTACAAAGGCACTGTCAGTAGGAATACTGTGTGCGACTTGATCAAAAACTATAAATCGAGCAATCGGTTTACTTTAGCTAAATTTAATTTGAGAGAAGAATCGCCTTTTGCTTAAGGATTTTTAAGAGCTGTTTCATTTTCTTGCATGGCACTGCAAGTAAAATTTGGTCCGAGGACAAGAGCATTCACCTTGGCGTTTATTTGCTATTGCTCTGACCTATAACTATAGATGATTATAGCTCAGTTTTGATGTTGCTGGACAAAGCTAACACGGAAAGAACATTGGTTAAGTAGTTGATAGGGGTCATGAACCAAATCGCCTGCAACTCTCGGTCTGAGGAGAAGTTGAAATAATATCCTTCTACGAACGGCCCTGGAATAGAAGACGGGAGTTGTCTATTTAGCCATCCATCCATCTATCCATCCATCCATCCATCTATCCATCCATCCATCCATCCATCCATGCATCTGTCCATCCATCCACTATCTACCTTCTATCTATCTATCTATCTATCTATCTATCTATCTATCTATCTATCTATCTATCTATCTATCTATCTATCACTTGTCTGTATCCATTTGAGGAATCTGAATTTGGTTGAATGTAGATATTATTATGTACGTATACTCACAAAGCGAGTGTGTTTATATCTCCTCCCTAGCCTTCACCCGTCCCTTCATTTTCTTATCTATGTTTTCCCTCATCCCGCACGCGCCCAGTATGTACACAGGAGACTCATGATATGCCCTGCCAAGGACGAGAACAAAGACAGGGGGGAAGAGCTCTGGCCCCCCATCAGGAAAATGAGTTCCCGGAGCCCTAACACCCTCATCAATGAAGTGTTTATCGAGCCATTTTAGGCAACCAAAGTACGATAGCCACGCGAAACATAGAAACGGGAAAACGGGAAAGTTGGAGGGAGCAGAGTGTATATCTACATATCCCATTTGTCAATAAACGACAGGGGCAATTTCTCTTAACTGTAGGCGTGCACTAATACGGACCAGTGCACAGTCTCAGTGCACCCATTTGCAAGTTTTATCTTGGAAAATAGTGGTATAACCCTGAGGAGATACAAGCATACTTTATGTTATGAGTATTACTACTGGTTGCCAGTCCAAGACTTCCAAGAATGCTAAGCCGGGAATTGTCAAAACGTTCACCCGTCGTAAAGCCTACTATTATACCAAGCGCGCTATCAACGTGCACTGCATATTATACTAAGTTAGTTTTGAATATTCTCTCTTACTGAACTAAGCCCTCTCCCATGCAATAGCACACTGCGGTCGGTGACTGCCATTAATTCTGCCCACTGAAGGCAAGAGTCGGCACCGTCTAAGGACAAAAAAAGCTCCTAGAGATGTAATTACCTTCAGCCATATTTAGTCGCTCAGTGCCTGGTTATTGCCTGGGAGAACGAAGGACGTTGCCCACATTAGGAAGCGCTTTCTGTTTGAGGTTATTTGCATCAGAAAACCGCCAAAATACAATGGCTTATTATGTTATATTGACTATGATGAAGCTTAACCATTTAGTGATGAGCATTATGTATAATTTATAGTCACTGTCTTTCACACCTAATCCATACATTTTTATTACGCAACGTTGATGACTTCTTGTGTGCTAAAAGATCAAGTTAGAATAATACCCAGCTCTTCTTGTCCCCTCTCATTACAGATGGAGTAATACGAAACATCACAATAAGTTCTCATTTTGACAAAAATTCTACAAATTAAAAAAAGAACAGCTGAAGAGCAAATAAAATCAAAAAAAGGAACACTAGATCTCTGATCCGTTGACAGTGGAATTCGGGGGAACAACTGACCATCTATAAATCCTAAGAACTAGAATTTCCCCGCTCGCCTCGATAATATCATTATTCTCGAAATACCCAATATCTTTTACTGCCTGTAATACACATTAACTCGGCGCTTGTCAATCTGTCTTTAGTCATCACCCGCTTTTTCCACCTTCAATGGTTAACTATTTGTAAAGGCTAATAAGGGATTAAATTGTTCGTACCTATATGCATTTCCAATCGGGGTATTAAGAAATACCTGGTCACTACCTAGGTGATCCCCATCGCCCTCCAGAATAACCAAATCCAAATCGCCCACTAGTGGGCTATATCGCTGAGGCTGGCAAGCATTGCACTAACCTGTACCACAATTACAAAGACCACCCAGACCGTTAATGGCACGCTGGAAACTAGCCCAATTTAGCTTTGGCGGGAAACTTTCTACCGTTACCAGGTCGCTCTACCAGGCTACCGTCGAATCGATAGGACCAGAAAATTTGGCGGTTTGGAACGCTTCGTGCTAAGGTTCCGAAAAAGCAGCACGTTAAAAGTGAGGGGTTAGAGGTGGAGAGTGGAGAGTGGAGACATGAGGTGGGAGGGTGGAGGGGGAGCCACGATGTTTAATTTTGGTGGACGAAACGGGGGAACTGAAGTTGAAGTAAGAGAAAAAGTAAAAATTAGACGGCACAAGACAACACTTGAAGCAGTTGAGTTGAAAAATTCACAGAGCGAAATAAAAACTGTACAGCGGCTAAAAATAAAATGTCAGGAGATTATTTAGACTAGTACAGACTGCTTTCGTCACATCGCTTTCTCTCCTCCACCGAACCCCCTTCCCTTTTCCCTGAAATTCTCACAACCATACCCTTTAGATTTTCTTTGAACCTCCTATTCTTTTGTACCATGATTTCTATTTAGTCCCCTCCCTCAAAATCTCCCCACACACCCGCCCACTTGCTCCCCCCACTCTCTCTCTCTCTCTCTC
>NW_004797333.1:1073900-1090329 GCF_000002075.1 Aplysia californica | reverse complement strand
CTAGTGGTTAGGCTACCGGACTCGTAATCGTGAGATTGCGAGTTCGGGGGTTGGAGCCTCAGCTCGGTTCAACGTTGTGTTCTTGGGAAAGGCACTTTACACGAACCTCCCACTTGGCTCGGTCCTATCGGAGACGGACGTTAAACTAGGAGGTACCTCCCCTTAAAAAACCTAATAGTGTTGATAAGGGCGTTAAACCTATACCATTTCACCATTTTTTCTGTCTCTCTCTCTTTCTCTTTCTCTCTCTGTCGTTCTCTCCCTCTCTCGCTCTGGCTCTCGTTCTCTCTTTCTCTCTATGTCATTCTCTATTCTCTCTCTCTCTCTCTCTCTCTCTCTCTCTCTCTCTCTCTCTCTCTCCCTCTTTCTCTTTCTCTCTCCGGCATTCTGTTTGACTCTATTTCCTCCCTTTGAAACCGCTTTATCATCCCCAGATCTCTCCTAAGGAAAAGGCCTTACATGTCTTTCTGGAAATGTTTAGATAATGTAAACGTGATGAAGTGACAACTAATATTAGGACAAGGTTTTTGTTAAATAAAGCGCACATTTATGAAATAATGGAAGACATTGGGAATCAGCATAAGTGTTGTGGGAGGCTGCATTTCTTTAAACAGAATCCACAATCTGTGTACAAATAATCGCAGACTAGGCCATTATATCCAAACACAAAGCCATGATCAATATGTCTTGCATCATATTTGATGACTTGATGAATCCCCCCCCCCCTCCTTCATTTAACCAGCCTAGCCCAACGTGTTTTCCAACTACCGAAACATCTTCCTTCCCTTCCCCACCCTCGTACTGGAACAGATCTTAATATTAAGCTCTCTTGAGTTGAAAAGAAAACGAATCATAATAATGTGTGCTCATTCTTGCGAATACATATCTGCACAATAGAAAGCACATAAGCTGCGCCTTTAAAAAATGACACGCACTTCTTTACAAATGAAAAGCCAATAAGCACGATCTAAATAATTCATTTATGATGTCTGTAAACTGTTGGTCAAGTCATTGGAAAATATCCCTTCATTTTGATTAATTCGGCGTGTCAACGGGGGTGAGGTTCTCTGCCGGAGGGAAAGTACTCAGAAATCTGACGGTTTCTCATACAATGTATAATGTGGCCCAGCTACCACAGCCTGCGTATTTTGAGTCACGGGCACATTGTTTGAGGGCCGCCAAATGCAAGGACTCTAGTGTTAAGAACTTTGTCGCTCCAGTTGATGTCAAGGATGCAGCGCAGCGATGGCATCGCATATTGTTGGCAAGCTGTTAAAATGCCCTTAGTCCAGAAAGCAAAATTTCTCAAGAGAGAAAAAAAACTCTTTCGTTCTTTTAGCAATTGTACCTAATTTATGTATCTTTTCTCGATTTTTTTCAACATCTGGAATTTGAATTTTGACAAAATATAGTGAAGTGCAAAAGAAACGCGATTTTTTTACGTTGTTCTAACCGCCCAATGCTGAGTTCATAGTTGTGTGATATGAACTCATATCACTCAACACTTGCCTCGGACGTCTTGATTGGGCATTTTTGAGCGTCGCAAAGATGCTATTGGCAGCGTAAGCAATACACAACTCACGAGTCATCACTCATCACTGAAACACACTTGCAACTTTTTGTGAGGGGTGAGTTTATGCTCACTCAGTCCTGGGCGTATGCCTATAAAATCCACCCCTCGAAATGTTGCATTCCTATCGAAACAGACGAGCTACAGACATGCCAAGGTTATCAAGGGAAAACAGAGAAAGAGCCGTCGGACGATTAGCGGCCGGTGAGTCGATGGAACAGGTGTCCCAGGTTTTTGGTGTCCACCCAAGCACCTTTTATCACCTTCGGAACCGATTACAAGCGACAGCAACCACAGCAGATCCACCAAATAGCGGCAGACCAAGGGTGACAACTCCGGCCCATGATCGTGTCATCGTTCGTCGGCACCGCCGCGATCCTTTTCTGCCGGCTGCAGAGACTGCCAGAACAACCATGGGAACGACTGGACACCAACTTAACCGCTGGACTGTATCACGGAGGTTAGTGACTGCTGCTTCACTGCAGGCGTCCTTACCAGGGAGCTGTCCTAACACCAAAGCATCGACAGCAACGGCTACAGTGGGTGCAGGCGCATGTCAACTGGCGGAACGCACAGAGGAGGAGAGTCCTCTTCAGTGAGGAAAGCAGGTTCTGCGTGGATCCAGCGAATGGCCGTGTCCGTCTGTGGCGTAGAGACACGACTCGCTACGACGACAACAACAATCTCGAGCGTGACCCCTGGGGAGGCGAGAGCGTGATGATATGGGGAGCCATGGCGTTGAATCATAGAGTGGGAACTGTCATCTTCCAAAGCATTGGTCCAGGACATGGAAACGGCATCACGGCTCAGCGCTACATTGCACACGTCTTGGCACCTTATGTGGTGCCCTTTCTAAAGAGGCATCCTAACTTCCTGTATCAACAAAACATCACACGACCACATACCGCACGTGCTACCCAGAACTTCTTGGCGCAGATCAATGTCAATTTATTAGCACACCCACATCGCTCACCTGACTTTAACCCTATTGAACATTTGTGGGACGTGATCCAAAGACAGCTTAATGAGATGCAGCCGCGGCCCAGTTGACTGCAGCCATCATCAGATCTTCGATGGCACCCAAAAGGGCCAGATCAACCGTTTGATTAACTCTATGAACAGAAGATGCCTCCCTGTAATCGCTGCACGTGGGAGCCATACGCGTTACTAAGTTAGCTCACCAAGGTCAAGGTCAACGTGAGCTCAGATGAATGTGTTGAACCCTCAGTTCATGTCAGCTATGTCACTCAAGAAGTGTGCAAAGCTTCAGTTAATGAACACAACAAATGGCTTGAAACCTGTGTGTTGTATTTTGTCAATCATTGTGGTGTAATACAAATTCGCGTGTTTTTTTTGTTTTGTTTTTTCACCTCAGTATATTTTTCGAGCACTTGCAACCAATAACCAATACCACAGTTTAAGAAACTACAAACAAATATATCAAAATGATGGGTTTAGTACATTTGAACAGCTAGCCAACATTATGAAAACTGCTCATTGTCTCTCTTGCCAACTTGGAGTTGTCCAGACGTTGATGGCACTCACGTTATACTATGCCATCTTGTTGGATGTGGTCAGCTTGGAACTCTACAAGACAAGAGTGGCCGGTGGTCCCAGGGTTGTTGCTGCCTTGTCAGTTCGTTTGTTCACTTCGTTATCGAGGGAAACGTTATCGTTGATCGATCCCATCATCCCCATCAGACGCACTAATCTTTTCTTTACTTTACTTTATCCTTCCTCTTTTACCCCTAGGACGTCTTGGGGGGGGGGGGAGATTGAGTGAGAGGGAGAGAGAGAGAGAGAGAGAGAGAGAGAGAGAGAGAGAGAGAGAGAGAGAGAGAGAGAGAGAGAGAGAGAGAGAGAGAGAGAGAGAGCTTTCTGTCTCTAGCAAGCTGCGTGGCCACCCTGGGTTGGATGTTGTAGGATAAATATTGATAATCGGGCTTTGATATTTCAAGTTGGAGTCCGGATCGCAATCCTATGCTCAGAAATTCCACAAATACGGATAACTATTCGCCGTTTGTCCACAGTCTCTTTAAGATCCTGTGCAAATGTCATCAAGATCCTTTTGCACTTGAAAGGTGATTTCCGCTTTGCACGAACACTTCAACATGCAGAGTCAACGTCCTGTGACAAAAAGAGAGACACTGTTGTTGTGGAAATGCCAAAGCAAAGGCAGAGTGTACGCATGACACCTTTGGGTCGCAATGGACAGAAAACATTCAGGTAAGTTTAAATTCACAATATTCATTTGAAGCCTAAATACACATTGCATCCTACCCCCCCCCCCAACCGCGTACACACATATAAATATACATATATACTAGTATAAATATACATATATATTAGTATATATATATACTAGTAGACAAAACGTTATAATATCTCAGTTGTTACCATGCTGGCGTAAGATGCTAATGACTCTAGTTTGAATTTCTAGTCGAGCATTCTTGAATATGTGTTATTTTTAGTTTCATCTTTCTCTTTATACATGAAGCAATGCTCTCAGGGATAGACCTAAAATAGGTCACACCACTTAATTAACCTTAAAATATTTCAAAGGCCATTAACACCAAAATGATATATCGCAACCAAGTAAAGCCTGTGCGCTGCTTGCAGAATGTTTTTCTTGACGTTTCTTTCCGTACGGGGCTATACTTTTAAGATTTTTACGAAAAGGTAGACTCTGGTGAATTAAACCGACTACCCTGACTGGAGTAACTTTATATAACACTAAATATACTCATACGAGTAATCTCTCTCCTCTCTCTCTCTCTCTCTCTCTCTCTCTCTCTCTCTAAACCAAACTCTCTCTCTCTCTCTCTCTCTCTCTCTCTATGTGTGTATGTGTACCACACACACACACACACACACACACACACACACACACACACACACACACAGACACTCACGCAAGCACCCTTTTGTTCTTGGCCTTTATACACACCATTTTAAAAGACAGATGTACTGGGATTAAAAGTATTGTCATCGCTCTGAGTACTCTTGGGTTGTCTAGGGATTGATGGGTATTGGAATGTGTCCTTGAAAAAGGCACTGCACCTGTAGCGCAAATTAGACACTACAATAATGTCTATCTTTCCGGGTTTTATTGTTTTAGAGGATTCTTTCATTTTGCACAGCTACCTTTTAATTATACCTTTTACAAATGTAAACACCGGTGTAAACAAGGTTTTGACCCCCCCCCCCAAACCCACACGCACACACCAAAGACGCCATCGATTTTTTTGACTTTTTACTTCTTTCGGTTCTGTATTTTTTGTAACTCAGTACATGCTTTAAATCTGTTCCTGTACCAAAGAGGATACGTCCTTATTTACCTTGTATTGTTTCAAATACATAAAAAAAAACTTTCGCAAACTTTAACAAGCAGTTATTGGAAGAGAGATGGTCACGATAGCGTATAAAATCCGCCAAAGGGATAGATTCATTCTTAAAATAGTTCAAAACAAGGGTGAGACGAGAAGGACAGAGGAATAGGGGGGGGGGGGGGAATTAGTTATGTGTGTTGACTAAACGGTTGTATTTTTAAACGAAAGTAATGGGGTGGTAGGACGATTGGGGGGGGGGGGGGGGCAGGACAATATACGCCTACACACCAGCCACGATACTGAATGGTGCGGCAGGTCATAAATTAAGTTTAAAACCTGCTACTTAATTCGAATTCTGGCCTCTCCAAATTTCGGGGAAGGCCCTATCTCTCCACAAAGGACTCCCAGAGTCTCGAGTGATGGGGGAATAAGTGGCTCATAGATTATTCACTGCTGAAGCGCCTCAAGCCTCAAAGCTCCACGGCATAATACGCAGACTGAGACCCGCATTGTGTAAGAATATTGAATTTATACACGCCGTGCCATGCTAAGGGCTAACAAAAGATCGGTTGTCCATGCAAGGGCAAGATTGGGACCGTGGGGGAACACTGTGGGAGGTAATTCAGTTGTTGGCTAGGGGAGATATATTAATAGTTTGTACTGCGAAGTATGCAAAACAGTGGGGACAGCGAAAGAACAAATACCCACGAGGCCATTCCGTGGGCTTTGAGCTGAGGAAAGAACTACAGGAAGAGATAAAAATGGTTCTAAAAATAAGTAAGACGCCGCTGGGTTGACAAGGCCTCGATGACATCCTTTTGTCATTAGGTTTGTCACATCAAAGTGGATCGTGTTTAGAAAAAAATAACAGCCCCTGTTCTTCAAACTCACAAGGACGGATTCTATTTCTTCCTTTGAATGTTTCACCCCTGGAATAAAGTAAATATGAATATACGAGTATAGTAATAATTATACTTTTCACTGTGGCATTTTCTGTCTTCAGCTCATAAGTAAAATCAGCTTTCGAAGTTTAAGAATTATCGTCTTCTTTTCAGAGCTCAAGCAATAGGGGCTGTTGCTTCATTTCTTCAAAAGAGATAATAAATCAATCCTACATTCTTCCAATATAATTAGGAAGGAAAATATGACAACAGCCGTAGGTTATACACACGAGAAGGACAATATATTTGCCGTAATGCCCAAACAACTAGCAACTTTTCCATTAAACAAACAAGCTGCCAGTGACTGGTAGAACAAACGTTCTCTTTTTTTAAAAAGTTCAAAGTGGTTAGAAAATTATGTTACTCAAGCCACAATCCAAGCAAAAAGTTAAAGTTGAAAGATGCATTTCATCAACATCCTTATGAAACCAAATACAATACCAACATCAACTCTTTTATAACGTTTGACTTTCAGTTTGTCTCTGCACTACCAATATGTTGACAGTAACAATTCGACCAGCTGGAGTCTAGGAGACATGAGACAAATAGGTAAGAAATTTCGTTTTTCTTCAAGGTTTCATTTTTCTCGAACAAGAAAATGCCATTTCCTGTTGAGACTTTATCATACCCTGTAGAAGAAGAAAAAAGAGCACAAGACGGCGAAATAACATTTTTTTCACGTGGTCTTTTCGCTTGATGCAGAAATTGGGTATTGTGTTACAGAAGCAAATCGGCATACTATATACTTTTTTTTTTTGGTCATGAACGATAGGCAATACTGTAGGAGAAAACTGTCTTAGTATTGATTGACTGCATCACCGTCATTTTTTTGTTCAGTAATAGTAGCTTTATGAGGAGCTCTAGCCTACTGTCAAATAAGGTATAAATATGTATACTTTATCTATGCATTGTATCGATTCGTCTCTTGCTTCCCATACTCACATTCATCTTGTTTGTCTTTCTCCGGTCCACTTAAGTAATCCCACTCTCCCCGTCCCCACAATTTGTATATCTATCCATCTACTATCCATCGTCTGCCTTTTGCTGTTGATTAGAGGACGCCTCGGTAAATACTACTATTTTCCTTTCTCTCTATTAATTTCTTGTTTATCTTGCCTCCCATGTTATTGTATCTATGTACTTTTTGTGCTAAATTTATCTATCAATCAATATATCTTTCTATCTATTTATCGTATTATTTATCTATTTCAGAGTTACAACCGAAACCCAAAGAAGCCGTGGGGAGCGAGGAGGGAAACACGATGAGGGAAAAGCGATCAAGTTCGGTTAGCGAAACAGGTATAGAGATATTATTATGCTACATTACATGTTTGACCTTATTTATTCATTCATTATTAAAATGTTGTTCTGTTCAAAGTAGGAGCATGCCCTTCTCTCAGTCTGTATCACGTTTGGCCATGTTGTGTATCCGTAAAGTGGTATTCTTGACCTTGCGTAGTCGGGCAGTTTGCACTACTCCCCAACGATACCGCATGATCCTTGTGGAGATGTATGGGAAAACTGGCAAAAAATAGCCTCTCCTTTGTTCAAACATATCCGTTATTCTAAAAGACGGATGGAGGTGGAGACTTTGTCAACGTCGTCATGTTTTTCATAACTAAAGTCAGTTCTCCGGTATAGTATTGTATAACAACATATTATTATGAAGACAACGGCAGCTCTGTTGATCTCTGTCATAGGAATGAATTTGAGGTTACAAATGTCAGACATAACGCTGCATATAGAGCCCGCTACTCACAAAGACAAAAAAACAACTTGACTTCAGCCAACAGCCAAGGTTTAGATTCCTTTCGGCAACAGTCACAATCACTACAACAACAACAACATCATCAACAACAACAACAACAACAACAACAACAACAACAACAACAACATCAACAACAACAACGACGACAACAAGCAAAAACAAGAAAGAACAAGCAACAAAAACAAAAACCAGCAACAACTATCAACAACAAAAGTAGAATAGACAAAACGTCGGACCCAATCTGTCCATTGTGCAGAGAGTAGCCCCAAGATTTGGAGCACTGACTACAGAGATGCCCCGCTGTCGAGGTCCGGCGGTGACATCTCTTTGGTGAGGATTCAGGGAGATTGAACTGCCTCACCCGCTACCCAAGAGAGGCGGTGGCCCCGGCGAAGAGCACGCTCCTTGGGGCTGCAAAGATTAGCAAAAACCAGCTACTAACGGACCAACATCAAGTTTCAACTTGTAGTTATTGTATTCATGCATTTGCCTTTTTAACTATTCGACTTCCTTCGTGGCCAGTTTTCATGGCATTTTTTAGGGAATATTTTGTTGCTCGTTTTGTTTTCGACAGTATCTTATTATCATTATGTGCTGTTTTTCTGTATTGCCTAATGGTTGTCGTTACTAAATGAAGTACATATTTTCTTTCAGCTGTGAAAGCAAACGCAGCTGGTGATCCTTGTGGAAAATCAGGCACATGTGTGAGGTGGGTCTTGTTCTCTGTCTCAGTCTCTGTTCCCATCTTTCTCTGAGTATCTGTGTATTTCTCAAATATAAGTTTGTGTGGTAGTCTGTCTGCTTATGTCTCCCTCCGTGCCTCTCTCTTTTTCTCTCTTTCTCTCCCTATTTCCCTCCCTCTCTCTCTCCCCCCTCTCTCTCTCTCTCTCTCTCTCTCTCTCTCTCTATCTCTCCCTCTCTCGTCCACAGAAAAACTAACGTTGAATTTGATACGCAATCAAAAAGTGGTACATGATACGCAATCAAAAAGTGGTACATTTTTTTTTAGATTAACAGTATATCAATTTAGTCACTGAGGCAAGTGGACCACTTTCAGAAAATTATATGTGAATTCTATGTTGAACCGTTGAACTGAACATCACAAGACGAGACAGGCACAGAAATGAAGAAGTAAGAGCAACTGTCGGCATTGAGTCATGCCTGCATTACATAGAAAGACTGAGAAATAAAATGGTTTGGCCACCTGTTACGTATGTCACCTGGCCAACCAGCCTCGAGAGCCTACAACACCAAGCACTCAGGCTATAAAGGAAGAGGAAGGCCACACAAAAGGTGGATCGAGGGTGTCAAGGAAACCCTGAAAAAACATAAAATCACAACTGAAAGAACTGCAGAGCTGGCCTACCATAGAAAACTGAACCTCCCCTCGACGCTTAATGGCAAGAGGATAAAAAAGTAAAAGTAAGTACTGAACTCCTACAAAATAGATATTAGAAAAGCAAGAAAAACCTTAAAAATCAACATCCTCTATTCTATCAAACTCACTTTGAGCGACGCTGTCAATCCACATTGAATGTCCACACCAGTTCGCCGTCGTAAAAATATACAAATTGATCATTGCAGTCAGAAAAGCTTCACAAGCTGAAAATTTCTTTTGAGTAAACACGTTCGCTTTTCAGTCAGTTCTAATGGTTTAGCTATCGCACGTCACAATCTTAAAAGTAGTCTTTTCTTGTCTTGCGGGAGTCGAGTAACCAGCAAGTGACATTGGTGACCTTGGATTGTACGCTTTGCGTCATGAATAAAACAATAGTTTTTGTTGGCGTATTTTTCTGATTGTAAGAAAGACGAAATAGGAGAACACGATATTCACACCATCATATAGTGTTGATGGAAAAAGAACCGTTTTGTTTAAGGAGGTGTTTCGCGCCATATACCCTGAGCATTATCTATCTCGTCAGACATATGAAATAAAATAATAATAATAATATTACATCATTGATCGCTGGGATGTCTGAAGGAAGACGTCTGGCTGCTGTGGCTTGTTTGACTGGAGCTGGGTTTGGGTTTCTTCTTTTTTTCTTAATTTTGCTTGGCATCCTGAAGAAAGGACTGACAGCTGTGCTTCTTTCAAAATATCCTAGAACGTGCCGTGGTGTGCGTTACGTCATATCAGTACCACGACTCGTAGATAACTATTTTAAGGGGTAGAGTTTTGTTTGGGGTTGTTTTGGGAGAGGGGGTACGAAACGAGATTCTTTTTAATTGCGTCAGACTCTTTCTGAGAGTCATTTCACTAACGTAAGTTGTGTAGCAGCCCTGGATACTTACATGTTTTCTTTTAATTGAAAGGTCGCGTTCCTGTTGACGTGAGTAGAATGTGAAAGAGTCGGAGATCTGAATACGTCCAAGGTAACAAACCAGATAAAGAGAAAACGCAAACATAGCGAATCAAAGCGCCACTCACGAGGCGAAGTGAAAAGGACATTCAGAAACGAACTGTGAGAGAAATGTGAGCCATCAATTATGACGATTGTATTAAGGTTGTCATGGGACTGTACAGTTTGGACGGATGGGAATATGTAATTCAATAAAGCAGGCTTTGTGATGAACGGTAACAGAGTTGACCTTCACCAAAGTAGAGCATCGTCCTCGTGATCCAGTTCCCCACGGAAAGGCGATATTGGTTATGGTACTATAATTAATCTTGATATTCCGTCCAAGTTGATAGATCCACAGATGGTTATACCCACGTTCAGTGGTAGAGATCATCGTTTTAGTTTGGGGGTTAAGCCTTTACTCTTGATGCTTTCTCTACACTCGCGTTGATAAGAATTACGTTTTTTCATTTTGAAAACTGCAAAAGCATCACACCACGAGATATATAATATATCGCCATCTGTTTTAAACTTAAACCTAAAATGAAGCCGAAATAACAGCGAATAAACCAACAGCAGAAACGTAGTTTTAGTTTCAGAAAGAGCTTTAGCTCACTTGCAACACAAATTGTACATTTAAGTGCCAAAGATTAGAGAGGTTAATAGAGAGTAACAGGCAAAGAAAATAAGGAGGGATAAAAGCGACTGATGTTTGATCGGAAAGAAAGAGCAAACAATACCAGATCACTCCTAACCATAAACTCAGAAATGTATACTCGTATAATAAACTCAGAAATATAAAATAAACTTAGAAATGTGTACACACATAAAAAAAACTCAGAAATGTATGCATATATTAGGCTCAGAAATGTATACACATATAATAAACTCCAAAATGTATACATGTAATAAACTCAAAAATGTATGCACATATAATAAACTAAGGAATATATACACATGTAATAATAACTTGATACTTTTGACGTCATCCAGGTTCGGGGCCAAGGACTGCAAGCACCTGGAGTGTGACTATCTTCTGAGTTACACCGTCATCAATCACACCAAGCTCACCCTGGAGATCAGCGGCAAGACAGACGGATGGGTCGCCCTGGGACTCTCCTCAGACAACAAAATGGTTCGTTTGTTTCGTTCTATTATGGTAGTGAATAAAATGTTCATGAAATGGGATTTTTTACGCCTCCAGGGGTTGGTGGTCGGTGGGTGCTCTGATGTGGTGAGGTTTGCTCCTTCTTTCCTATCAAACATCTATCGTCCTTGTCTCTCCTCCTTCCTTTTCATGATTATTACTCTCTTGTAACACCTCTTATCTTCGACATGTATATAATCGTATTGTGTTACAAGCGCTGTAAAACGTTTACTAAAGCAAAACAAACGCCTCAATCGATATGCTAAAAGTTATAAATGTATTAAAATGTACAGATAATATGTATTTTTGGGTATTTGTGAATATGTTGAAACCCCTGCTTAACTCAAATGGTTTCAAGACAGGTTTTTAGTTCTAAAAAGAATTTCCAGTAGAAATCATCGGTACGGAAGTAAATATGCCGAGAAAATGTGTCGTCTCTATAAAAGAGAGCGTGTAACGCATGAGCAGTACCCTTTGAGAGGCGGAATTGCGCCCCTATCGGTGGGACAACTTCCTATTCATATTTTGAGAGCAATTGCGCGGATGAAGAGTCGCACAGACGAGAGCAATCCACTGAAACGCAAGCATGCTTCGTCATATTCACGCACTCACTTACAAACACACACACATACAGGCATACACATACACAACTCTTTGAAACACACACATACACAAACACACTCACACACACACACACACACACACACACACACACACACACACACACACACATTCATACACACACACACAAAAACATCCACTCGTATAAACATGTCTGCCCACATGATTCCAGCTATGTCGGTAAGACCATTTTCATGTAGGTATCATGCAAGATCAACCGCCAATAATTCCGCTGTCCTCAAAGTTGGGAAACTCCTGGCAAAATTGATTTATCAGGGGGCACTCTTATAGATGTTGGCTCTGATCCAGGGCATTTAATTTCTTTTTCGGAGCTCGGGGTCATGAGCTGCCAAGGGTTCACCACGCCAGAATGCGAGAATCCCATTCTCCGATTGTCATTTTGGGATCAGCGAAAGCCGAGGAGTTGTTTGGGCTTTTTTTTCGTCTAAAGTCTCCGAAATGGCTAATATAATATGTGTCGAAAGGCGGTAATTGATTAAAACGGCTTAGAGTGGATAGTAATAGTGGTTATAGTACAAGTAGAAGGAAGGGTTTTTTAATACGGCAAACAAGAAGTATAACAGGAAAGTAAGAAATCATTAGCATAATTGTGAATGGATTGGCGAATTAAAACGTTAAGATGCAAAAGAACACAGAAATACAAAGAGCGTGGCTAAGAAACAAAAATCACATAGATGGGCATATATATAAATAGAGATTTGGACTTTGAAACTGTAAACAAGAAGAAAAGGAGGGAGTGAACTGGAAGCAAAAACACAGACAATCGGTCAATCTCGTTGGTAGACCAATGTACGTACAGATAGAGAGTAAGAATAAATTTGACCATAAGGATAGAAATAAGTTCAAGGTTTTGTCAGTCGTTATGATCCCAGAGAGTTAAAAGCCTATAAGATGAAGATATCTACAAAGAGTAATACAGTGAGGCAGGGTAAAGGATGTGAAATGTTCTGTCTTTGTGGGTGTCGAGAATCCAGCTGCTAATTGCATGAATATTCAATCCAAAGAGGAAATCAAACTTGATTACACGCAAAGAAAGAAGGTGTATTCTACGAGAATCGTTGGCCGAAAAGAACATTTCACGGCACAGTATTCAAAGAAATAGCAGTTTCAAAATCGCTAGACAAAACTGGTTTGTTTAGCATCTCTGTTTTAGTTTAATGCCCGTATTCAAATTGGTTGTAGAGAAAGATGGAAAACACAGCTCTGTTGGTAGAAAAAAAAACTCCAAGAAATCAGCATTTAACTTCCTGTTTTTCTCCTACTCTTCAAGTTGCTACAATGAATCATTGCCCAATGGGGCTAAACATCGTAACACCCTCAAGGGCGCTCATAAAAAATACAGAAATAGGCCAGAATAAAATCCGTTCTTATTCCTACGTGCGGTGCCCGAAATGTTTCCAATTCATCCCTTGGCATGGAACCACTAATCTGGGATTTTTCGCCGAGTCTTCGCTGACGCTGCTCATGAATCTGTAATACCTCATTCGGCCTTTCTTCGACGACGAAAAGACGCCTCATTTGGTCTTTCTTGGACAGGGAAAAGAACCTCTCTTCCAACGTGCAGCTATACTGTTCGTGTCCTTGAATCTCTAATCACATCAATTCCGGCTTGTGTGTCCACTTGACAGAGGTTGGTCATTGGTGACACCCCTGTCCTCGACTGTTTCGAAAACGAGTAGACTTCTCTCTCTCTCTCTCTCTCTCTCTCTCTCTCTCTCTCTCTCTCTCTCTCTCTCTCTCTGTCTCTCTCTCTCCCTCTCGTTCGCGCACGCTCTATGTTCCTACCACTTTCTATTTCGTTTTCTTTAAGTCACGTAATCAATCACTTAATTAATGGTCAGCATGGCAGCCCAGACAAAGACAATGGAGATAATATTGGCTCCCCTCCATCGTAAAAAAACGTTTTTCCCCATGACAATTCACTCAGACGGAAATGCAATTATCTTTGTACAAAAAGCCGAGTGTTGGGTTCTACATAAGTTGTGTACTACCATGAGGCACGGCACTATAGCAAATTATATTTCTTTCTTTCCTTCTTTCTTTCTTTCTTTCTTTCTTTCTTTATAATTGCTTTAAATCTCGCTTCTTTTGAAAATGGGAGATGGAAAATCCTGGCCTTTAATTGATAGATTCTTATAGCTTGTGAAAAGCGTATTTATCTGCTACATAGATTTATGTGGTTCTATGTCACAAGTGTCACACAGAAGCCAAAAAATATATCATTGTATTATTACTTCTACGCGCCTTAACCCGATCTGAAATCAGACACCAAGCACTCACCATACTTACAAACGAATAATTTTGTAGAGGCCTACCAAAGATTAAAAGCCTCACTAAGTTTTGATTGATGACCATGTTGCCGTACAAGTAACTTCTATTTTTTATGTCCAGACAATATGAGTCTTCGAAACAGTGAACTTGAAACATCAAACTTTCAAGGGTTTGGTTAGCTTACAATTCAGTTGTCTTTTATATACACACTGAGAGATTATCTGAGAGTTGACTCAAAACTCTCTGACATATTTCTAGCCCGAGATGTCATAATATTGTTTCTAAAAACAGTTTATACAGAATGCACTGTATATGTAGGGCCTATGGGTAAGTATACCCCTTCACGGCTTGCCAAAAGCATCTAGCCCTTGAAATAATTCTAACTTTGTGAAACCCCCATATTTCACAACACTGACGTATGATTAATAAGTTACAGTATGAAATACAGACACAGATGACTCAAATGTTGTCTTCCCCTCTTTCCACGAGTAAAGTCAAGTTATATTGTCCAGAAGACTTTAGAATAAAAGATCAGTTTTTGCGTCTTTAAGATTGACTTTGAAGCCCCAGCTCCGTCCTAAAGCTTCCCTTTGGCGACCTACAAGCATATTTATATTTGAAGTTAAATCAATTTAGACAATACACTGTGGTGTAATGATGTTGTGTATTGTGAATATGTTGGCATATGTCATTGTGTGTCGTGTATCTGCTGTGATAAGTAAAAGTGACATTGTATTTACATGTATATCCAAATCTGAATAGGGTGGAGACGAAGTGATCGTTTGCAAAAGGAAATCTGTTCTGGAGACCGATCTAGAGGCGTCTTCCATGTGGATTCAGGTTCCCTATTCCAGGCCTAAGCCTACGTCAGCTAACAGCCTCCAGTTACTTCAGAGCAAGGTCAAGGATGGACACATCTACTGCAAGATGACCACAGATATAGGGGTGGGTAGAATCCTTTGGAATCGTTCCTTTTGTGTTTCGTCACTAACCACCAAATTTGTAAAAATTCGACACACCAAGGTCGATGGATGGTTTTGTTTTTATTTATTAATATGTTTATTTTTGTACTTACTTTTATAGTTAGGCATTCAGTTATCTATTTATCATTATTGCATTTATATTTTGATATGTTTGGGGGTGGGGTCATTTACTTGTTTATCTTTTAATTGTTTCGTTCTAGAGTTTGCATTTTCTAACTGAAACCCCAACGAGCTAAAATTGTCAAGCGAGTAAGAGAATTAGTTTTAAATTTCTCTGACAAAAAAGTAAAGCTTTATATTTACACAATTCGGATTGGTGCGTGGAAAAAGAGGGGCAGGGCCTGTGGTGGCCTCTTTAACGTTGTCATTCCAGCATGGTGTTCCCTTAACGTATCCTCTCCCAATTCGTTCTTTCCACATACTTCTATCAGTGTTTCTGTTAGTAAGTTTTTAAAGAGAGTCCACGTTTCTCCAAAGTTCATCGAACTGGTGTCTCGGTTTTTTAGTCTCTTTGTGATCTCGTCCTCAACTTTCTGCACATTGCCCTGTTCATTGAGTTTTCGTAAATTAATTTTCTCTGAATGTTTCTTCTGTTTTCGCATGGGTCTTTTTTTCTCTTTACTCTCCATCATCACTGGTCGGTGATCTGTATCAAAGGTGATGTTTGGGATTGATCTTGCATCAGTTGTTTTTGTTCTATGGGCGATTCGTCTTAGTATGAAGTCGATCTGTAGGGAAATTTTTAAGTTGTTCCATTTCAAAGATAGAAAAAAAGATAGAAAGAACAAAAGAAAGAACGAAAGAAAGAAAGAACGAAAGAAAAAAAGAAAGAAAGAAAGAAAGAAAGAAAGAAAGAAAGAAAGAAAGAAAGAAAGAAAGAAAGAAATGGAAGGAAGGAAAAAAGGAAGGAAGGAAGAAAGGAAGGAAGGAAGGAAGGAAGGATGGAAGGAAGGAAGGAAGGAAGGAAAACACGAAGAGACAAAGAGAGACAGGGTAGAGACGGGATGGGGGGAAACATAGACAGGGGGGATAAGGGGAGGGGGGGTCGGGAGGGGGGGATTTGGAGGCTGTCCCAAAGGGCATTTCCCACCCCGTGCCCCAGAAAATCTCTGCTCATTACTTTCTGTCGATGACGATTCTAGTGCTGCAGACTGCTTATAAACTGCTTTATCACCAGCTAGGAGAAGCAATATTCATGGGTACATTTTGGTCTTGGGAGCTTTATTTTCAGCTTATGTGCTTTTTTCCTTGTTTCTCTTGCATGCATGCCCCTCTTATTGCGATGGCAACACAATCGTCAGATTATTATCTTCTGTGTGTGAGAGTGTGTGTGTGTGTGTGTGAGTGTGTGCGTGTGTGTTCGTGTATGTGTACGCACATGTGAGTGCGTACATGTGTGTGCGTGTGTGTGCGTGTGTGTGTGTGTGTGTGTGTGTGTG
>NW_004797333.1:1064775-1072429 GCF_000002075.1 Aplysia californica | reverse complement strand
GGGATCGAAGATTGTAAAGAGAGCCAAAGGTGACGGCCACAACAGTACGCCTTATAAAAGTAAAGTATTAAAAGTGATCTCAGCGCCCCTTTCAAAATAAATTTTAAAAATTCCGTAATGCAAATTAAGTATATGATTTCTCCATGAATTGTCACCTAGGTTAAGCACACTACCAGCTGAGCCATTCGACGTGCATTCCTTTATAAAATTCTGAAACTAACCTGGTCATACTTATTTCCTCCACCAGGTGGTATTATTTTACAACATGACAAGACACCCCCAACATCTTTGGAAATGGTCTCCATGCTCCGCCCAGTGACCATCTACAGCAGAGCATACAAGCAGCTGCACAGTTCAGCTGTAAGACTTGGGCTCAGCTGCTTCAGCTTTGTCTCCTTTGTGCTTCCATTCATCGTTATGTACCTTTTCTAAATGTGTACACGCCTGATCTGTTAACTCAGTTAGGACTCACACTCTGGTCATTTGGCGACGCTTAAAGACGTGCTGTTTTGGGGCACTTTTTAACTGTTAGTATACAGAAGACTGTTTCTCCTTTGTGCACAGAAGATTTTGTCATCCAAGGTTACAACGTCACAAACTTTCTAATAACATCACTTCTATTAACCTACTCGCATAAACACAAAAACTGAGTTGAAATGAATTATCTGAGCAGTAGACATACAGTTTGATTGTAGATAGATTACCTTGCCGACATTTGAGAGATTTTCATTATGACTAAACAACTGGGTGAAGCTTTGAGCCAGCTGAACTGGCGCCCCGCGTATACTAAGAGTTAAAAAAGAAGACTAATTTCGTCATTGTTACAGATTTTTTTCAATTCTGTTTTCTTTACCTGGAACTTTAAAAGACCGGCAACAATATGCGTTCTACAAAATATGCAAATTGGCCGTTCTGATTTGTGTAGGGTTATTCAAAATGTGTCGGAACATTGCCTTTGGTCTGCTGCTCATGGGACAATAAGTGGCTGAAAATGTGTCTGTCACGTCTTTGAAGAGTTAAAGAGTAGACGTGTTTTTGATCAGTTCCAGGAAAAGAAAAGGTTCCATTGGAAAGCTAGTCACTCCCTTATAGAGATACTGGTTTTGAAAAAAGTATGTCTAGAAAGCTAGTGCCAGCAGTGGCGGTGGGTGGACCAAAATTTGGGTGGGGCTTAGGTTTCTTCCAGTTTTTTACCACCAAATAGCAAGCAATAAGAATTAAACAGTGATGATTTTTCTATACTCACGGTGAGCCACGGCAGTTTGAGAACCATTCAAACGAGAAGAATTGCCTTTGTTTTCAATCTCTTTATCTTTAGTTAAACTCTTGTTGATGGTGGAGACGAAGCCGATTCACCTCCAAATTTCCTCTAATTAGTTTTCGTGTGATGAAAAAGTTATAACTGTTAAATCTCAGCAGCACAAACACAAACATGCACACACATCACTTCAAACATAATACTTCTATGAGCTGGATTAGGCCGTGTAGTCGAAAAGTTGAACGCACCCAACAAAGAACCAATGAGCGCATAGGTTCTGTGTCTGTGGGGGAAAGTGTGTCGTAAACTTTCACCCCATTGTCAGGGCTAGGAGAGCGTGAGCCCGCGGTACATTGTTATTTTTTCCCAGTCTTCTACCTTTTTACAAGAAGAGTTTCATTAAGGACGGACTGTGGGAAAAGGGCTCGTCTTTGCTGAGCCCTAAAGACATTTGATTGGCTGCTGGGTTACTGTAGTTGTAAGCGGGGACAACAGTGATTGGATAAGCGAGCAAGCCGCCAGGTTGATCACTCTGTGTTCATTCCGTAAGGTCATAACGGTTTCAACTGCTAATTTCATTATGGAGAAACTTTCATTTACTTTAGGATAGGGTTGGGGTGGTGATTGGGGAGGGGGTAGGGACTCAAGCCCGTGAGCCCTTCACTACCCACCGCCACTGAGTGCCAGTGTGACGCAATATCGTATTCTCTGTTTTTGTATGTCTAAAAGTCGGTTCAGAGATTGTTCTAAGCGCAATTAGTCCTATTTAATTTGATAAACGAAAAAAGCAGTTTTTATCATGGCCAATGACAACATCTGTTACTTTTTTGTGTAAGTTTTGTCACTACTATCTGAACATAACTAATAATCTATGTAAAAAAAACGGACATATATACACAACGTAAATTACAATAATATTACTGTCACATTTGCACTTTAAAGAATTGTAAAGTGTATGTAGACGGGAATGCAGACGTGTACTACTGGTTTTCTTATGAGTGTTAATAAAATCTGTCTTGCAATGCAGACACATGCCACATTAATCTACATCAATGATTTATTATAGTACTAATTATTATCATCCCATTGTGTTTTTTTTATCATTTCTGTCCTTAAAAACAGAAGTAACTATTGAACTCCTTAAAAAAAGAAACAGTTACATGATTATAATAACGTTTAAAACCGAATACATGTTCACTTACGATAGCAACTGTACCAGAGAGTCGAGTCGTATAACATAATTAAATGTAACGAATGGAAAAGATAAGCTGATTAGTCTCTGTCCAAGGGTAAACAACATTTACTCATTATAACACAGTAAAACAATCTCGAAAACAGCACTGACAACAACAGAAATATGGTATATTTAAGGGTATTATGTTATACTTTTGTGATCCATGGCCTGGAGCCCGTTTGGTGTATTCCTTTGTCATCTATGACGTCAAAACCCTGGTCCGATTTACCGTTCCACTGACTTTCTTGTCGTTATTTAACATTGTACTTATGTTGTTGTTGCTAATATCAATATGAATTCTTCCTAGGTTTAAATACAGTTTAGAATGTTTGTAAACAACCAATAGTTTCTCAACCTGACAGGAAAACAAGACCCGGTTTCAAGTCAAGGGTGAGAAACATAAGCTCTTTTTCGTGGTTTCCGACCATGAAAAGCAAATAAACATAGTAACAAATACCGTAACAATTATAGCACTCTTGTTTTTATGACGACTTAAGGGAGTCATTATTTCAAACATACACTTTTTCGGCGGCGGCAATCTTACCCTAAGGGTCGTACCAACATATCGATTTCTTTTGTACCGACAATAATATCATTATTACTCTAAAAATCAACATAGCATCACGTCGATGACGACAAAGAAACAGCTACTGGCACAAACCTACGTTGATATTGTATCCATTCTACATATTGATACAGTTGGCTGTGTAACATTTGAGAGATAATGTGTTTTATTGTGTTGTGATAATTGTCTGGCTCATATCCGTGTTGATGTAAGCGTTGTGGGACCGTGGATTGGGAGAGATGGAGGGGGGAGAGGAGGAAGAGAGAAAGAGAGAGAGAGAGAGAGAGAGAGAGAGAGAGAGAGGGGGGGGTGAAGGGAGCACGAGAAGTGGGAGATACAGCACAAGAGAGGGTGAATCAGAACGGATGACAGAGAGAGGGGGAAACAGAGAAGGAGAGATAGAGAGAGAAAGAGATAGAGAGAGAGAGAGAGAGTGAGAGAGAGATAAAAACGATGTCATTATCGAGGAAGAGAACGGTAATGACCGAAAGAAAAGGAAAAAGAGAATGAGATGGGGAGAGAACGAAAGCAAGAGAAAGAGAGAAATAAAGAGAAAGAGAGAAATAAAGAGAGGGGAGGGCGAGAGAGAGAGAGAGAGAGAGAGAGAGAGAGAGAGAGAGAGAGAGAGATGAAGAGAGACAGAGCACAGGGAGGCGAGGGAGGATAGAACAGGGAAGAGAAGCACAAAGAACAACAGAGAGAGAGAGAGAGAGAGAGAGAGAGAGAGAGAGAGAGAGAGAGAGAGAGAGAGAGAGAGAGAGAGAGAGGGAGATGAAGAGAGACAGAGCACAGGGAGGCGAGGGAGGATAGAACAGGGAAGAGAAGCACAAAGAACAATAGAGAGAGAGAGAGAGAGAGAGAGAGAGAGAGAGAGAGAGAGAGAGAGAGAGAGAGAGGGGGGGGAGAGAGAGACAGACAGACAGACAGGCAGACAGGCAGACAGACAGACAGACAGACAGACAGACAGACAGACAGACAGACAGACAGACAGACAGACAGACAGACAGACAGAAGGGTTGGGGGAGAGTGAGAAGAGGTGCGATGGAAATATATTTTGATATTATGATTGATTAAAGTGTGCTTTCTTTTGCTTAGTGTGCTTTTGTGTCTGGGCAGCCTTGTCTTCTGGCTTAGATTTATGACATTCATTTTTCACTTTTGCACCTATGTGTTATTTTGTTTCCTATTTAAATATAACTTGTGATATAAATATTACTCGTGTCATTGATGATAACTTTGTATATATGTTAGATTCCTATACTATGTCACATGTGTGTATTGTATTATTACGGTGTTTGACCAGACAAAAGAGGGAAGGAGAGGAGGAGACAATACAGAATTGATTTCTTCGACCCATTCATTTTGTGATTTAAGTGTCAGCCTATACATTTGTACCTGGTAATACTTTAATAAACTATTTTATGTGCAGACTCTCCAATCTGTGGTTGCTGTTGTATATTGGTATGCTTTGTTCTCCCCAATTTCATTTACTTTGGTTTATAAGCAATAAGATGAAATAGAGCTGCCATATTGTTGATAGAGTTATTTGTGGAAATTGTAGGAGACACAAAGAGACGGAGGGAGGGAGACAGACACAGAGAGAGAGAGAGAGAGAGAGAGAGAGAGAGAGAGAGAGAGAGAGAGAGAGAGAGAGAGAGAGAGAGAGAGAGAGAGAGAGAGAGAGAGAGAGAGAGAGAGAGAGAGAGAAAGAGAGAGAAAATACGTGTGTATATTTGTGTGTGTGACTTATTATACTAGCTGGGCCCCATTTCGATGAAAGGAATGATCGGTGCATTAACTCCAACTGAAAGTCACTAGCCTACTACATTTGCACTCTACTGGAATGGAGCAATAAATCTTAAGAGAAAAGTGACACACGTGT
The DNA here is from genome assembly GCF_000002075.1 of Aplysia californica. NCBI lineage: Eukaryota > Metazoa > Mollusca > Gastropoda > Aplysiida > Aplysiidae > Aplysia > Aplysia californica. Next base: position 1,067,490 of record NW_004797333.1, on the reverse strand, counting down.
TTCCAGGTTGCCAAATATATAATAGATGTGCAGATTGATTCTCTATTACGCTTTTGTGGTTGTACACTCCAGAATTTCAAAAGTGTGGAAACAGTGCGCACTGCTAGTGAACTCACTTGTTTACATTGGCGTCTTAGAAGACGGACTTTCCCAAGAATAGAACTTTGTGCGGCCCGTAGACGAAATAAAGCATTTTAGGAAAATCGGGGAAAGCAGTTTGCGTGGGTTTTTTAAAGTTAGGTCCTAGCCACAAGGCTACTGTGGACGTCTGCATAGTTTCAAAAGTGTGGGTTAGGTAATAAGGGAGGAGCTTGTGCACAAAGCCTCTCAAGTCCACTTATATAATAATATATATATGTGAGGTGGGCTGACAAAATGAGTTACTTCTCGGATTTCAGCCCAATGGAAATTGATCCATCAACTTTATAGGTGAAGTTTGTACAGTTTGTAAGCATGTAATACTAAAAGACACAGTAGACTTGAAGAAAATGGCGTCAACTGAAAATCTATTAATCTGACCCTAGTGTCGATTTTCGCCGATATCTCCCTTCTTAGACTACGAGAAGTAACTCATTTTGTCAGCATGCCTCACATATATGTATATACAGTGAGAGAGGGGGTGGTAGTAGATTGAAAAGAATGGCAATTTTTTAAGCTAGTCAAAAGTCTACTTTTGGTGCAATTTATCTCAAATTATATCATACAAATTTACACGATGGGCTGTCATTTGTTTGCGTACACAGAAAACAAAACAGCTGAACACACTGAAAAACTCATCTGTTGTGACATTGCGATGCCCCAGACTTTTCTAAGTCGATAGTTCACAGTTTATGTTTTTATTATTGGGTTGGGATACACAAACGTGTCAGCTCGGTGAGCTCTAATGCAGTTGACAGATGGCCACAAGGCACGACGGAACTTAGATGTTTGCATATCATTGTTAGAACAATGAAGGAAAAATACACGTGACAAAATGGGAACTGGGCCTCCTGGTGACTTCAAAGAGCCTAAAGAAAGCTTTTTGGATAAAAGTCCTGATCTTGCCCCTTCCGACTTCCAACAGGCCCACTTCCATCTGTTTGGACCACAGCAGCGATATCTGTAGCTGGAGAGGAAATATCTAATGACACAAACCTTGAGGAGCACGTCAGAGACTTGCTTCATTCTCTCGACCTACATGAACATAGATGGCATGCAGTAATTTATTTCTGCAGCGATAGGAAAATACGTGATGGGGAAATCGTTGAGGGAAAAAAATGAATATTTAGCCAATTTACTGTGTAACTTGTATCTCAATCATAACTTACTTTACTTTTTTCTTCCGCTTGTACCGATGGGTGTCTCGGGGGGACACAGGCGTCTGTCTGAAGCAAGGCGAGTGGCATGAAGGAGGAACATCCCGTGAGCTCTGAGGATGTCTGCTACGGCTTCACTCCAGCGTCGCCTTGGTCTTCCTCTGGATCTCCAGCCAGAATTAATTTATGTTATATGCCCTCAGAGCTGGTTGGTTTGGGGGCATCCGTGTGAGGTGTCTGAATCACTTGATTTTTTTGTTTTTCAGTATGTGGTAAGACTAGTGTTGCTCCTACTGTGTCCCTTACGATTTCATTTTTTTTATTTTGTCTCTTCTTGTCTTGCTAGCCGCTCTTCTCAAACATGTCTACTCGCATTTGACCAGGTTCTTCTCTAGGGCTTTTGTTAGGGACCATGTCTGACACTGATATGTGAGTGTTGGTAAGAAAATGGCGTTGATGAGCTTCGCCTTGGTGCTCATGGCGATATCGAGATGTTTCATGAGAGGGGCGAGTTGATAGCTGACTGCATTGGCTTTCTGGCATCTAGTCTCTATTTCTCGATCTCATTTTCCCTTTTCTGTGAAAATGCTACCCAAGTATTTGAATTCGCTGCTTTGTTTTAGTTGGGATTCATTGATGTTGATATCCACTTTGTCAAGTCTCCTTCGGTCTTTCTAACACTGATCTTCATGTCGTATTTCTCGCAGCTCGCGTTTAGTTGGTTCATATGCTCCTGTCATTGAGTCTTGTTGTTCATTCTTTGCCAGGTCGTCTACAAAACAATTTAATTATAGCCATTTTCCTGTTACTTCTGGGACGTGTGGTTTGCTCTTTCTTTCCTATCAAACATTGATTGTACGTATCTCTCGTTTTCGTGTTTGTTACTCTCATGTAACACTTCTAATCTCCGGCACTTATATGGCCTAACTGTGTTGCAAGTGCTGTAAAACTCTAACTAAAAAAACTGTCTTTGGGACAGCTCTTGGAAGATGCTGAAAAGTTGAGGAGGAATATTTGAGGGCGATAAGGGGGCGACGGTCGGTGAGGGGAGCTGAAAGTTCGTGGGCGTGAATGTGTCTGTACTGCGTTTGAATCTAATCTAGCGTATCTATTGGCAAGGGGTAACTCTCGGAAATCGACGCCGTTTTGGATTCGCCAGAAGCATTCCAGCATCCCAGTCTCTTGGGTACATTTTCTTATTTTCTAATCCTGTTTTGTTCTCGTAATGGTTGCGTTGATTGAAATTCTGCTCAAGACTAGTTTGTTGTTTGACATTCATGTTTTTGTATGTAGTACAGTAATAATATACTATCTTATTCATGGGTGCACATCGGAGTACTTTGCTGGTCATACGTGCATGTGTTTATGAGTGCACGTGTGTGTGTGTGTGTGTGTGTGTGTGTGTGTGTGTGTGTGTGTG
>NW_004797333.1:1034899-1064443 GCF_000002075.1 Aplysia californica | reverse complement strand
GGCACTCATGCCGAAAAAGCAGATAAAACAGGGCGAGGAACAGAAATTGTCATGCCAGAATTTCTTATCAAGGGAACTAAATGTATTTTATATCAAATTTGGTTCGCTATTCCTATGGGTGACTTCCCTTTTTTGTCAATCATTGAGTGTCGCGTGTGACATTAACGTTGGAATTTGGAGCAATGTGAACGGGAAAAATGTAATTGCCTTTGCGAGCTCTCTTATTTCCGCATTTTGAACAGGATCTAACTCGACCCGTTTGTAGCAGAAGCGCTGCTTCTTCTGACCTATGGATGCTAAAGTGCTGTGTGGTAAAGGGCGAACAAGTTCCCATTAGACCCCAGAGAGAGAGAGAGAGAGAGAGAGAGAGAGAGAGAGAGAGAGAGAGAGAGAGAGAGAGAGAGAGAGGGGGGGGAGAGACAGAGGGAGAGATAAAGAGAGACAGAGAGACTTTCCTGGTGTCCGCAAATTAAAACACTCCCAAAAGAAAATCATTGGACATAATCAAGCAAGACATTCCTGACGCTCCAACTGAGCCCATGCTTTCAATAATTGAGGTTGCAATGCAATACAATTACAATTATGATTTTTTCACCAACTGCTGATGCTTTTTTCTTTTTTTAAAGGGCTATTATTTCATGAGTGGAAAAAGAGAAGGTGCATTTTATTACTTTACTGATAAAAGGAAAACAAGAAAGATACAGTATCAGATACTTGTAAGAAAAACAGTGTTCAAAGGAGCCAAAAGTGGTGAAAACCTAGACTGAAACTGAACGCAGTGTGTAAATGAAAGAAAGGATGTGTATTTGAAAATGTTCACAGAAAAGAGGAACAAAAATAGGATATAAATAGGAAGAAGACAAATAGGATGGCAGAAAAAGAGCACTAGTGATACGTTGAAGTTTAGGATATGAGAAAACAAAGTCTGAAGGGGAAAATGAAAATAAAGTTTAAAAGACAGTGATAAACAAATGACAGAAGCACAAATGATCGGAATGAGGAGAGGCCAAAACTTATCACAGTCCACAAACAATGGAGAGTCCATAACATTCATACTTCATATTTCTAATATACTGTGAATATACTGTAAATCTTCCAATTCGTGGCAACTACTGGGGGCAATAGAAATTCTTCTATAAAATGTTTCCTTTTAGTTTTAGTAGAGGTTTTACAGCGCTCGCAACTGCATAAGGTCATATGAGCGCCAGAAGATTAGAGCTGTTACAAGAGAGAACATTTGCAACAAAGATAAAAAAAGAAGAAGGGAAGATAAGGACGAGATGTTTGACAGGAAAGAAGAAGCAAACCACACTAGAGCACCCACCAACCACCCTCAATGTTTCCTTTCTCCTTATTTCTGTTAAAGTTAAAGATGGATCTGTGTGACTGCAAAATAATCATTCTCTTTGTGACTATAAATGCTCCAGTCAGAATACCAAGTCAAACAACTTGCTGTTGTCAGACTCCAGCCACATAAAACATTTCCTAGCATTTTTTTGTTAACTGTTGTTGCATACTTGACAATGGTTAATTATTATCTTTGTATAAATATCTTAGTTTAGTTTTAGTAGAGGTTATACAACGCTCGCAACTGCATAAGGTCATACGAGAGCCAGAAGATTAGAGCTGTTACAATTACAAGAGAGCAACAAACATAAAAAAGAAGGGGAGATAAGGATGATAGATGTTTGACACAAAAGAAGAAGCAAACCACACCAGAGCACCCGCATACTAACCACATAAATATTTAGATTATACAAAAACTGTTAGTGATGATGATGGTTGTAGCAATGTTGATGGATGATGATGATGATGATGATGAACAGGATTTTTTTGAGTAAAGACATTGACACAACAATAATATCCCTAAAGTGCAAACAAAAACTAACATGGACAGATAGAAACAACAGATAAAAAGAAAAGAAGGACCTACCACTGACACCCTCCAACTACCTTTGATAACCGGGATGACAAAAACTACAAAGATGAGGAAAAGATAATAGAGAAAATTATGGTTATGATGATGCTGAACAAACAGAGCACTAAAGTGATGGACTCAAGGTCGAACGAACAGAGCACGTAAAATATAATTAAACAACCACAGCGCTCTCATGAAGAGATCCAATTGTATCATAAAAAACAGATTTATTCAGGTTCAATAACATAAAGAATGAGCTTATAGTAATGCACAACATTAGCAAAATAATTGTTAAAAACATCATCGACATCAAACTGTCTTTTCCTTCTTTAGGTTTTTACACATTCTTCATTCCTACACTTTTGCAAAACCTCCGTGCAAGCTCATAAATACATGAAAATAAGTAAACATACATACACTCACACATGCACACACACACACACACTAACACACGCATACTAACATGTACATGCTGTACGTACCTATGTACAATTACTATGAAAAGTTAAGTGCATCAAATTTCTCACTCATCTGAGACAGCACTGGTCATTGGACCTTACTTCTATAAATACCTTCATTAAACATGTAAGTAGAGTTACCAAAAGATTCTACAACATTCATGAAATGATTAAGTCTCATACAAGCCAAATACATGTATTATTGCAAGGAAAATTTCATCCTCTTTTTTTTCCAAACCTAGTCTGAATGAAAAACTCAATTTAGATGTTCAATTGACTCAAAGTAAAGAGACAAAGGCAGAATATTAACGATTATCCCCCTTGACTTTAGAATCCACGAATAGAGGAGTTTCACTCATAATATGTAAAATCAACCCTTCCTGTACCTGCAAAGGCGACTCTATATAATTTAACCCCTAGACTGTACTGAAAACAAACTCATACATCTAGAAAATTCGCCGCCCTGTGCAGTGTAAACATATCTCATAAGGCTGCTAAAACCTGAGTCTTGTTTCGATGATCTTTTACTTTTTATGAAGTTCTGAATAAAAAGAGTGACATATCTATAGACCTTATCACTTTAGCTATGAGGTCATATCTATGTATAGACTATTTGACGGGAAGCGCAGGTTCTACAACCGAAAACAAAGTGAAGTATATTTATTTTGGTGTCAGAGCTGACACGATGACTTGGAATGTGAGTTTAGTCTTGGTAGGCTACTCTTTACTTGTTTACATCTTTATGGCTTGTTTTACCCCGAGTCTTGTCTGTGCATAAAACCATCTCTGAATTTTTCTATTTATATATATAGTTTGACAGGTAGTCGAGCATAGGTCTGTTGTCTTCCACACACACATTGTGCGAGACAGAGTCAACCAGTAGAATCATAGTCCTTGTTCAGTCTTTGTACTTTCCAAGCTGTTTACCTTGTTACAGGTGATTCTATGAATGTCTTTCAATAGGAAAATTCTTCCAATCATTTATCTTGCTATTGGTATAAGTTTTACTGATCTGTCTTTATAATATGCGAATAACTATCGATAAAAGATTGGGACATGTGATGTCTTTCACACGGCAGAATTTCCCATAGCTTATGGGGTGTACATACAGTTAGCTGTCAAGAGTTAAGGATCTTATCTTATCATTAGCTGCAAAAATATCGCCTTTTTCATGGGTAAACAGTATACACATCTGTGAATTTTTTAGCCTCGTCTGATTCTGTCTGCAAACCCATATGTCTCCATATAATCAAAACCAGTATCATACCATAGGACACTCAAAGAAAGAAAATAAATCCTTAAGTTGTACAAGCTCATGGAATATGAGATTTTCTGTGCTTCAGTATCTCAATGGTAGTGAGATTGAGGTGTTCTTCACATTCAGGGCAGAAATAAGCTTTCCTCTTAGGATTCCCACTGTTCTGCTTTTCTCTTTCACTTTCGGCTGCCTCTTGCTGTTTGAGACCTGACAATGAAAAAAATGATACTGTAAAATATTCTCATATTGTGTTACCAAAGCATGCTATTTCAATTAGATTGTTTTAAACATGAAAAATAATATTTTAAAAACTTAACTGGTGCAGAGGGCAGTGCAGATCTATTTATTTTATTAGCATGATCCAAGCTGCCTTGCCCATCTACTTTCATTTCTCGAAAACTGTTTTAATTCGAACACTCAACATGTTCAAATACCTCAGGGCAAATTTTATATCTGATTTTTCTACAGATGGATGTTATCAAGACTTCATCCTTCCATGAATTCAAGGCTATTGAAATGATGTTAAAAATTTGACTCCACTTATTCTTTCTGTGTATCTACGAGAAGTGAGTATGTCTTTTAACATACACTAAAGACCTTGACCTGTAAGAGTTTAAAACATGAAGAAAAATCAAATGTTTCTCTTTTAAAACTAAACAGCTTTCAACTTCGAGAGTAAAGAAAAAAGTTTTAAAAAAGGAGGTACAAATAAGCTTGTTTGCCATGAACATGACATTGCAATCTGACACATTTATGATGGACATCCCTACAGCAGTATAGATCTAAAATGCTAGAGTATGCCAGCTGTTGCTTTCATAAGAACCTCAGACTCGACTAAATTTACACAAAACCTTACAAATGCATCAGATTCTTATTTACTGATTCATTTTAACCATCATTATTACCACTATTGCTTTTATTATCATTATCATTACTATCGTCATTCTGAAGTTACCTTCACCCCCCTCGGAGCCACACTCCGCTTCATGCTGCAGTCTCTCCAGTACAGAGACGATCATGGAACGGTTGCACTGCGGACACACCCAGTGACGCTGCATATTGACAGTGAACTCTCCCCACACACTGGCTGATGATTCATCCAGGAGACTTAAGAGACGGACAAAATAGAGAAATAGAATTACGATAATTTGTAATGCAGAAAGACAAGAGACAAAGTAACAATAATGCACATAACTTCCTGATCAAAAACATTGTTACATAATAAGTCAAACAAAATAAATAATGAAATGATTATAATATAAAAAAGTCAATAAAATAATATCTAAATGTACATGAAAACTTTTAAAGAGCTTAGCACAAAAAGTAAGGAGCATTCATTCTATAGCTTTTCTTAAAACTGAGAACACACAATCAACATGTACAGATAATTGTAATAGAGATGATGCTATAACACTGATACAGATGAGACTTGGAGGATGGAAGGAGCATAAAAGGGCCCACTTGTTTCAATTCTACAGTTATTTCTCGTTACCATCACGCCATAGTGGGATGATGTAAGTTTCTCTATTGCAAAACCTACCATATATTATCACACTTAAATCTGTAAATGTCAAAAACAGAATGCAACTGATGATATATTTTCAGAATGAAATTTAGAAACAAAGGGTTTGAAAAACTAGCTTTAAAAAAATGAGACAAAAAATTACATGCATATAAATGAGAGTGTACATACTGATATCAACGCTAGACTTCTTATTCTTTAATAAAAATTCTCACTCAGAACTCTTCAGTTTAGCAGCCCTAAATTGAAGGAATTTTACATACAGAAATGTTCTTGATTAGAAGAAAGTTTATGGTCTCAAAGTGTGATTTCAATTAATTCCATCAGGAAGCAGTACTAAAAAAATAAGGTTTCTCACCAATTAAAGTTTAAGTATTCTGTCACTTTCACGCCACCCTTCACGGGGTGTTCTTGGAGAGAAGCGTCTGTTTTGATGAACTTGCTGCTTCCAGAGGCAGATGTCAAATCTGAACCAAAAAAGGATATTTCTATATTTATATTTTGAGACAAACCAGCCATTCTGATAAATTTAGGCAACAGGGTTTGCCAATACAATGTACATGTAGAGCACAAATCAAACATCACCCATACTCAAGAGAACAATGATGAACTGAAAGCAAGAATAAATTAATAAATTAATGGTACAAGTAATGAAACGCATCTATTTCAAGGTACAGTGTAGGAGGCTGGATGAATGCAAAAATATCTGAGCAGGAATTATATGACACACAGAGCTCAACAGTCCTGCACACAGCAGGGTCTAGCTTTACTGCAGGACTGATCTAGGAGCAACCATCTATTATCAAACTCAGTTCTTGAAGTTTAAACACCTATGTATATGTCTACAAAAATAAAAAGCTAGACGATCCCATCCTTTCTCCCTCCCATCTCCAATCAAAACAGAGGTCACAAAACTTTTTTCAAAAGGGTCGGATAACTGACAGAATGCAGAGCGTGGGCTGGATAACTATTTCTTAATAAAAAAATTTTTGGTAAGCGTTTTACGGTGCTCGCAACTGCAAAAGGTCATATGAGCGCGCGGGACACATTAAACATATTCAGTTGGTAGGAAATTTGAATATTGCTTGGGTTGTGGCCGAAGCCTACTCTTATCGATTTTAAACCACCAAGGGATCTTTAATATGTGCAACTTGCACACGGCACCTCCAAAGACTTTTCGCCCTTGTCCAAGAAGACTCAATGTAAATCTTTCCTACCAGAAAATCAGTGGTGAGGCTGAAAGACAGTTGTAAGAAGGAGCCAAGGAGTAGCAGCAAAAAGACTGCAGAAAGAGTCAGGAGCCCAGAGGAAGGGGGCAAAGGAGGTGAGGGTGTGGGGGAACAAGGTGGAGATGAAAGCAGACGAAAGAATATTGCTAGAGAGCAGGAAAGGAGGTGAAAGGAGATAATTTTAGAGAAGAAAATTTTTCGGTCGCTACCCGGATTCGAACCCGGACCTTTGAATGAGAGGTGAACACTTTAACCTCTAGGCTGGGAGTGCCCCCAAATAACTATTTTGTTTGATACAATACACTAAATACATAAAATGTAAAGACAACCAAATTATTTACTTATCAATACACAGAATACAAAATACACAAAGAAATAATAAGTTTATGAAATCAGATTGCACAGTAGAGTTTTAAAAAATGATTAATTTCTTTAGGTGACCAAGTCCTGTGTGCACAGTACAAAAATCTCTTCCAATTTCCAAGGCGGTGGGCCAAAAAAACTTTCCTTGAGGGCCAGATCTGGCATACGAGCCAATGTTTGGAGACCCCTCAATTAAAACCATGCCCTGCACAGCAATAAGAAACAACATATTAAGCACTTCTACCTTCTACAACATAGCAGCTGCACTTTGACAACACTAAACATTCCACATTTGAGAACAAACTGGCAGGGGTAGGACACGAGAGACATGGAGGAAATGTGTGGAAAGGGATATGAGAGAGATGAAGCTCACTTGGAACGAGCTAGGAAGGATGGCCCAGGATTGAGATAAATGGAAGGAGCTTGTATGTGGCCTATACCCTGCCAGGGGTGAAAGGCATTGATGATGATGAACAAACTGCCTCAGTGCATAAACAATTGAGTTGATGAGAAGGCATCAACATCTGCCATTTCAAAGGCAAACTGGGCAGCTGTTTTGCATTATAGACTCTAACCTTTCCCAGGACCAACGTAAATTCTCTGCATCTCTGCAGGCAGAACACGCCTCAGGGAGTAGACAATGTCCGAGTTGAGGAACTCTGTCAGTTTACTGGCCAGAAGCCGCTCCAGCTGTTTGGCTCGGGGGCTCACTCTCCTCTCTTCTTCAATACCTTCAAAGGTATCTGTGAAAGGCAGAAAGGACAAGAATTTGGTCCCAGCTCTAACAGATAGACAGAAACATTTTGTGTAAATGGTTAATGATTCATGACTCTCGAACCAACAAAGGTGAGTACTTGATGCTCAGTTATTTGTAATATCAAGATTTTAATCCATAGGAACACAGTCACTTTACGAAAGGTTCATTTAGACATGCCAAATGCATAAATGTAAAAACATGTACCAATCTTAAGCCAAGCACAGACAACTACAACAAAAGCTTAAAATAATATATTAACTCCACTTTTCTCTTTTAAAACTGTACTACACAGCTTCTCGACAGGCCACTTGATTACAACAATACAATTAACGTTTACTTGAAAAACGTAACATTATACAAGGCAAAAGTTTTATGTATGTATGTGCTCAGGGTGCAGTAAATAAGATAAATCAAAGTATAAAAGAAGGTAAGATAGGCTCATTTCTACAGTTACAGATGGACATGGACAACCCCCAATTAACAAATGGACAAAACCATGTTATGGAGTCAAGGTTTTTGGAAAAGAGGACACAAGGAAGAGCTCCTGTTGCTACTGAGTTGGGGTTTACAGCAAGTCAACATCACAGCAACAACAGTTAAATTTTTTTCAGTCAAAGAGAAGTCCTTTCGGTACATATCTTCTTTCAGCTAAAATCTGCGATTGAAAGGGTCACTAATATAGCAAGTAAATATTATGTTAAAAATATTTCAAGTAATTGTCAGCCAATATATGTTTTTGTTGTTTTTGTAAAGTGTTTTACGGCGCTCGCAACTGCATAAGGTCATATGAGCGCGCGGGACACACCTAATATTTTCAGTTGGTAGGAAATTTTGAATTTTGCCCGGGTGGCGGCTGAAGCCTACTCTTATCGATTTTAGACCACCAAGGGATCTTTAACGTGCGCAACTTGCACACAGGCCCTCCGAGATTTTTCGCCCTTGTCCGAGAAGGCTAGATGTAGATCTTTCCTACCAGAAGATCAGGGGTGTGGCAGAAAGACAGCAGTAAGGAGGAGCCAAGGAGTAACAGTAGAAATGCAGCAGAAAGAGTCAGGAGCCCAGAGGAGGGGGCAAGGGAGGTGAGGGGGTGGGGGGCAGAAAGTGGAAATGAAAGCAGACAACAGAACATTGCTAGAGAGCAGGAAAGGAGGTGAAAGGAGACAATTTTAGAGAAGAAAATTTTTTGGTCGCTACCCGGATTCGAACCCGGGACCTTTTGAATGAGAGGCCAACACCTTAACCTCTAGGCCACGAGAGCCCCCTCCAATATATGTGTGTCACTGTCCTTTGCACAAAAGAGAAGAACAACCTGTTGGAAAACCATGATCTTTGAACTCATTATCTGGGCTCTGTATAGAAACAATCACACATAACTAAAACCAACATGGCGTCGAATAGTTTCAACTTCAAGTTGAACTTATTACACCAGTATCTGTATAGAAATAGTATATTAGGTTCTTTTCCTTGCATGCAAATAACCCAAGTCTGGCTCTCATGGGGGAAGACATTATTATCAAATTTACACACTTTTTGCAGAGTAGAGTGTCTTAAATAGCGTTGAACGGATATGCCAAACATTTACAATAAAACCCACCACCCTACCTTGCAGTCGGACTTTGAGCAGTGAAGTCCAGGTAGAACGAAGCTGCATGATAGAGGAGACCACAAGCTCTGCACTCTCCAGACTGGGAAACTTGACCTCCATCCACTCGTCACATATTAACCTGATTTAAAAAATCAGTCAATGTTTTCAGATTCATATTAGTAATCAAGTCAGTCTTTCACATAAAAATTGCACCCTTGAACAGCCCAGGAAGCACGCTCAGTAACCTTAGGACAGACATTGCTAGTCTGGAAATTTATATCAAAAGCCCAAGAAGCAAAGCCTTAAAAATTTGGAAAATACTTTCCTGTGACCATTTTATCTTTAAAACCTTCTTTCCCAAACAGCCTGGAGATCACAATGTGGTCAGAAATATAGGCAAGTTCAATCAGTTACCTGGTACAATCTGCATTGGTGTCTATGCTGTTAGAGAACAAGGTGATGGTCTGAAGAGCAGGCACTCTCATCAAGTTGACCAAGTATGGCTTGTTGTTTGTCTCCAGAAGGGACCTGACATTTTTCAAAGAAAAGCAAGACAATGAGAAGGTTACATACTGAACGGAGGCATAAGGCAGAGTCTGGAAAACTATATTTTAAGCTTGACCTAAAAATCACCAACCTCATTTTGTTAGTATAGCGTAATTATCAAAAAGCCAAACACAAATTATTAAACGAATAGGTGTGTTAATGCAGCGTCCATATGTAGTTTACCACAGCTACCTTTTTCCGTCTGATAAAGTTTCTACACATTTTTTATACACCAACAAAGAACATAAAATGACCTCAAACTATTATAACACGGCTCTAAATCAAAGGTACACACAAAGTAGATGCTGAACTGCCAACAAAAACTTAGAACTTAAAACTGAAAAGTGAACATAAAGGCCAGACTCACACGTAGGAAAGAAGTTCATGCTTAGAGCTGAGCAGGTTCTTCAAGTCACTGGGTGCAGGAACCTTTCCACTGGAGTCTTTGGGGATCAGCAGCTCTGGCTGGCCAGTGAAGATACTTGTTGGGTGCAGCAAAATAAATGGCTTGCTCTGGAAAAAAAATCACAACTTTAAATTCCTGCAAAAAGCAAAATGAATTTTTGGTGTTCAAACAAAACTGAATGACTTAACTTTTAAGACATCAAACTAAGACAATAACTTTTAGAATAAATTTCACCATTTAAACTTCATATAACAAAGGTGTTGCCTCCTTGTAGTTCAGTCATTAGCAACATGCTGTATCTGTGGAGCTGGGCATATAAAAAGGATTCTGCTCTCAGTCAGAAGCAAACTAGAGAGGAAAATACAGTATGAATAACTGTCAACAATTATAATCCCTTGTAATCCATCTTTGACTATAATTTTGTGATTTTCTTTTTTCAAATTCACTCAATTCATAGACAAACTTTGATCAGAGACAGCATTATTCAAAATAATTTTCTAAAGAACAAAGAAAAATAATTGGAAAGCCATTGAACAAGATTTACACAAGCCACACCTTAGTGTGAAAAGCCTGCTCTGAGTCTCGCTTGTATGTATTGCAGTCGTCGGCTATGGCCACCTGAGGGTAGATTCCACTGCACAAAATTATCTTCATAAGGTTGACGTCACGCAAGGTAAAGCTGCGGCTACGGTTAGATGTCTCCTGTTGAAGGAAAAAGGTGACATTTGTATAGCAAAATTAATAAAAACTAATCATTGCCGCAAGGTGAAGCCCACATCATAGAACAGGAAGGAACAACGCACATACAAGATTAGTGACATACATCAACAATCTGAAACAATTAAAACTTCATCTTAGACACACATACATGCCAGTCTTTTCTCTCACGCACTAAGAGTTCTACACAAGACCTTTCCAGTAATAAATTAAGCTATCCCAGCATAGTCCCTTAAGCCTCTGAGTCTCTTTCACAAATGTATTTTTCCTCTCTATCTTATTTCTTACATACCTCAGTGAGTATTTCAATCCATGTTGGGCCCTTAAGGACTCCCACTCTTGAGGTTTTTTCCTCTTTCTCTCCATTGTAAGACAATACAACACAAACCTGCAGTTGGTTGAGGTCATTGGACAATCGAAACTCCAAGTCTTTGATGTCATTTCCTTCTTTCCCATCCTCCTCCCCATCGCTGACTTGGTAATCCTGAAAATGTTGCAGTAAAAAATGAGGTCAGATGTAGGACTATCATAGGCACGCAATGATGATAACTTTATTTTTTGTCTGTTCAGATAGGTGTGTAAACTTCAGAAGTAGTGTGGGTACATTGCACAAATTAGACAGTTGAAAGAAAAAAGGAGATAGGCTGTCCAAGCCGATTGCTCTAGGAAAATTTCAAATTTAATACTTTCCTTTTGAAATATAATCTGAATAAAAGATCAACTCCTCATAAGTCCTTTTACAAAGGCACAGTTTAACTACAGAAGCAGAATAATAGGAGATAAACAAAAACGAAACCTCATCTTCCAAAGTGAGCACTTTTCGTCGCTTCCTCTCTCTCATCTTTTCCTTCTTCAGTTCTCCCAGCCTCTTTCTTTCCCCATGCTGAGCTCTCCGCTGCTCACTGGTCAAGTAATGTTGTCGCTCTTCCCCTCCATCCAGCAAATGGTGATCCTTGGGAAAACATTGGAAAAGATATAAGTTTTTGCTTGAGTTAACAAGAAGCTCATCGACACAATTAGATAAGTAGCACTGAGAAAAAACAAAACAATCCACAAAAATCATAACGGGAATACAAAAGAGCAGGACCTCCAAGAGGTGCTCTCCATCATTTGCCTCCTACAAAGTCTTTAACTCTTTATGTCAAGCAAGCTGCTGTCAGACCCATTACGCTGGTGAGCCGCTATCAGCAGCTCAGTCAAATTTCTTGCATTTCCATTCCTCTGGTACATCGCATGTTATTGTCTACACACACAAGAAAATTTGTACGAACAATAATGGTGGTATGTTGACTTTATTTCCCTGCATTGAGCAAAAAGAATTATCAAAATGAGTGCAATAGTTTTGATTTCATGACCAATTTAGTGGTGAGTATGTCATTCTCAGGTCCTGTACTGAAAGAGAATACATCATCATGTAAGCCAGTACCCATTTGAAATTTGGGAGAAACAATTAATTTCAAAACGAAAAAGTTTCTGAATTTTAGAAGTTGTGTGTGTGAGAGAGCCTCAAAGTGGATACTCCGGTAATTTTTGGCAGGTCAGTAACATTTCTCCAGGAAGTAGATAAGAACGGTGGAAGAGCTATTTTAAAAAAAGGAGCTAACCACACCAGAGTATCCTTCAACACATAAACTCATCTATTGCAAAGTGAATTCAAGTCAGAATGTTGAAAGCTAAAAACACCATGTTATATAAAATGATTTATGGAAGAATCATTAGCTAGAGCATTCATGTCCTAATAAATCTTAGATAGGCAGAAAAGCTAAACAGTCGTACAACACACAAATTAGACTATAGATAAAAAAATTTTGTCCAAAATGCAAACAGTAATGACAAAAACAGATCTCAAAATTCTGTCTGTGATAAGCTAAATTTTACAACTATAACAAACCCTGAGCAAATCTTTGAATTGTCGCTTCAGTTTTGTCATCTCATAAAACCGTTGCTCCTCTAGGCCTCTGCGTCGAGACCATTTCCGTGTCCCTTGGCCTTGAGCTTTAACCTACACAACAAAATATAAATCACATATAACAATACCACAGGGGTTTTTTTCACTATTGAAATATATTATAAAGAAATCTGCGTGGGTCACAATGATACGAAATAGTTGTTGTGGAAGTTCATATTTTAAAAATGTCAAATATTGTGTTTACAAAAGGCTACACAGAAAATTTACCTAGTAAAGAGCGTTGATATTGTATATAAATTCATTCTTCCACAAAATGTGAAATTAGCTGAAATCAGAACCCAACTCACAACCAAATCATATACTTTTGTCCTGCCTCCATATCTGGCATAACATACCTGCTCTTGGGTACTTTCATTACTTAAGATATTTAGAAACCATAACTGGGAAAGTTGACCTACCTGAATCCACTCATCAAAGGCATTTAGAAGGGTGAAAGGGTCCCCATGCTCTGACTCCAGAGGTTTTCTTGCAGTCTGGAAATCAAAATATTGCATAATTGAATATTCATTGTCAATGACTAGGCCACCCAATCATCAACAAAACCATACATTTAAAAGAGTACACATCAGTTTCTAAACCACTTTTATACCTTGAACAAGATTTTACATTTAAAGAACTAGTTTCTGATTATTAATGACAAAGAACAGGAAACTTAATTCTAGTAATGAAATACCATACATTTAAAAACCTTTAAGGCTGGTGTTACACCTGAGTTCATCACAGCATATAACACAAAGCTTTCGCACAATGTTGAGGAAAGAAGAAGACACTTCTATTTTAATCTATGTTTTAGTTTAGTTTTAGTAAGAGTTTTACGGCACTTGCAACACAATAAGGTCATATAAGTGCCGAAGATTAGAGGTGTTACAAGAGAGTAACAAACATAAAAAAGAAGGAGGGGGAGAGACAAGGACGATAGATGTTTGATAGGAAAGAAGAAGCAAACCACACCAGAGCACCCGCCAACCACCCACATTTTAATCTATAAAATAGGCTGTGGTGACAATACCCGAAGCTGCTCCTCCTGCAACTTACAATTGCTTCATGGTCAGTATAAGCTCTGTTGGTGAAAGGCGACTGAACACTCATGGCTGCTGTGATAGACAGGACTGGGTCAATCATCTGCATATGAATCAAAGACATGGCAATCAGTGACTGCTTCGTAAAAAAGAGAAGTATATAAATCTGGCAAAACAAACAGAAAACACTTGACAGATCAAATTCTCTAAATTGGATGGATGAGCAATAGGTGTGAACAATACTCGTTTTCAAAAGCATTTCTCTGCAAGAAGGTAAATAATGTAAAGACAATAAATGGAATGAAAACTCATCATATATTGTCTCTCATCCAATATCTTAATGTCCATTAGACAGATGTCATTCCCACAAAAATGTGCTTAAAAACATAAAACTTTGATTATGAGATTTAGAGTCTTGAGACTGTGCAAATATGCACTGTTGAAACTGAAAACCTATCACTCAGTATGCTGTATAATACTTCCTTTCTAATAGATTTGCAAAGAAACACATACATGAAAAATGAATTTAAAATGTCAATGAAGTTCCAGTGCACCTGCAAACAGTGATAGTCAAGAAAATCCTTAATACATCATAAAGAATAACTTATTTCTTTCCTAAGATTAATAGTAAATCCAACCTGAAAACCATTGGCAACGGAAAGAGAAATAAACATTTACATTGAAAACGGATCCCATGATAAGCATTTTGCCAATGACCACATCAACAGGAAGCATAGACAACATTTGCCCAATAGGGGTCAGGCTCTCATCTGATGCAAGGGCTCCTTGTTCCTTCAGAAAAACAATGGAGTTCTCTAGGCTTGATTCAGCTGGTGGTTCAATAAACGGAAATCTGAAAGTGAAATGAATTTTGCATTAGTGTACAAAAATGTTGACAGTATCAGATTAATTTGTTGCTGACTAAGCTTTCATCAAGGCAAAGGTTCTTTTGCTAAAGTGACCATGTGCATTTTTAGAGGAGAATTCAAATTATTTTGTTTGAAAATTTCTTATTTGGAGAAAAGCTTTTGTTACCCTTTTAGAATTGCAGAAACCTGTTGATAAAATAAGAGCCAAACAGCATCTGGAAAAGCAAAACAACAAACAAAAGTAATAGACAGGGAACATTCAGTGGTCAAAAGCTTTCATTCTCAGGAGCTCAAGCCTCAAAGCTCAATTCTAAAGCACAACCTTACACAAAATTCTTCCAGGTAAGAGAGCACTGAGAAAACACACATAGTGCCTATATCACCATTATGTATCAATATCAACTTAGCCTCACTTCCTGGCATTAGGTAGGCCCATTGAAATCATTTGCAGGATCAGAGAATCAAGTGGAACCCTCTGTAACTCTGGCGTGGAGTAGTCCTGGAAAGCATCGTAGTCAGACTCGTCATAGAGGCGATAGCACACCCCTGGACCTGTACGACCTACAGAAAGAACATAACAGGTCTTAAAATATAAAAATGTAGTAATGCTACTGGGGCGACTGTTACCTATCTTAAAAGGGGACAATTCCAAGAGTACTTTTGGAGGATATTTTGTTTCACAGTATTGCAAGCCTTTCTTATAAAAAATTCCTAAAATTCAAATTTTCGGGACAAGTAAAAAATCAAGAATGAGCCTACACAGTTGAAAGAATACAAACACATAAAAAAGAAAGTCAGTATTCTCAAAACTCAAAGAATCAAAATGACGGTTAAGGGCTTTGATAAGTTGTGGTAATAGGGTCACAAGAATGTCAATAACATTGTACAAAATCCAACACAAAAGTGAGAAAATAGTTGCCGGTATTTAACAGAACATTTAGGACCACATGTAACAAAAGACAAAAAGAAGCAAACTCTACCTGCTCTGCCCTTCCTCTGCTCAGAGCTAGCACGACTAATCCAAAACTCTTGGAGTCTCCGCATTTTGTACTTTGGGTCAAAGCTCATTTCTTTTACCTGAAGATGGACAACAGAAAAATAAAAACTATTCATCAACAGTTTTCTCTCATGACATTTGAGATTTCCTTTGTACAGATGGAAATTTACCTATCCATTGTCATTTTAGGATAACTCTTTTATAACAGCTCCTGTTGAAATAACAAAATTCCAGGCAGAGTTGTGGAACCAAAATCTTCCTTACAATATGTTGTATTGATTTGTACCCTTAGCTTCATTCTCTCTCTCTCTCTCTCTCTCTTCTGGTGCTGTGGCTTCATAAACGGTCAGCGATGCCGACAGTACTCGCCCGGGGGTCCTTAAAAAGTGCTGAAAGTGGGTTACTGAAATGTCCCAGCAGATGGGTTCTAGCTTCATTCTATTATATGTCACATACAGGACTGAAAAATCATCATTTAAATTGAAAGCAGATATTACTGCAAAATATTGGTATATAGAACTGATGTAGAGAAGAAAACGTTTTTAAAAAATGCCTTTGCAAGAAACATACTACACAATGTTTAAAAGTCACAGGTAAATAATGAATATAACAGTAAGGTCAAAAGCTAAACCAAATCTTGTGCTAATGCATAGCAACATCTAAAAAAAAACAACCCCAAAAAACTAAAATCAATAGGAAGTTTAAAATTAAACATAACAAACATAAAAAATTATGCCCTTTCAGCTTTCATTGACATTACCTTCCCAGAATCGACGATGAAGCGCACCCCATCTATAGTGACAGAGGTCTCAGCAATGTTTGTAGAGACTATACACTTGCGCACACCATCAGGGGCAATGTCAAACACTTTATCCTGCTCTTCCACAGACAAAGCACTGTGCAGGGGAAGAACAATCCAGCGCTTCATTTGTTGAGCATACGCCCGAGCCGCCTCTACCACAGCCATGATCTCTGACATACCACTGAGAAATATGAGCAAATCTCCTCTTTCACCGGCCGGGTACTGTGGACATAATGATAGTTGTGGGAAACATGAGTCACACAATAACAACTACACCTCACCAGTACCAAGTGAAAGACTAAAATGCTAATATATTACCCCCTCACCCACTAACAGCTCAAAATTATAATTTTCATTTCAAAAATCAAAACAGCCTGCAGGGAAGCAACACATACAAATTATGCTCAATTCATGGACATGTAACCAACTGTACAAAGACATTACACAAAGACAACAGACATTTTGTAGTTGTGACACACTTAACTTCTAAACAATACTGGACCTGTAGTCGTTAATAATAGAAATTCCAAACAAAATCAGAAACCTTGTGATCAATTCTCTGCATGATGCGCAAATAAGGTGTGGGATCTAATCGGCGGGATTCAGTGACATCACTTTGCTTGATTGGGCAATATTCCATTTCTATTGGATAAAGACGACCTGGGACCTAAATAATGAGAAAAAAACAAAATAAAAATTGTTAAAACTTTGAAATATTGTGGGGAAAAAAAAGAAAAACAGATACAAGCTGTTCAAAGAGAAAGAAGAGTTATTGAAAAAATAAAGATGCTCTGAAGAAGTCTCTGAAATGAACCGTGGACAGGGAAGGTAGAGGAAAGAGTTTACAGTTAACAGTGGATGCGGCAAACAAATACATACAAAGCAGCTCAGCTATTTTTGAAAAGGGAGAAACATTTAGAATATATAAATCTAACACACAAATTCAAAGACAAAATCAATACCTGAGATAAAATTAATTGAATAATTTATCAAACTCAGAGCAATGATATGATTCAAAAGGATGCAGAATTGGAGAAAAATGAGGAAAAACATAAAGAGAGGGAGGGGTCTCCCGAGACCAGGATCCTGGTCCACGGAGACACCCAGTCTAGGACGACCATGAAAACATTCTGCTTTACACATGCGTGACCTCACGGATCATTTCCTTCTGCTTCCAAGTGTTGTTAAAATGGCGGGGACGGTCGCATCGGTGGCAATCGAGACATAAATGAGTACCCTCATTCTAAAAGAAAATAATGGCCAAAATGAAAATCAATTTCCTCTTTACCTGTGTCTTCCCAAAATTCCTACGAGCAAAGAAGCCCATTTTGCAGCCTGAACATTCATGAAAAGGGATGTATTTCATATTCATTATTTCTTTTTAATTGACCCAAAATTTAACTTCTGTAGGCCTACAGCAAAAAAATGGTCCACACAAGAGAACTAAGGCAAGCAGGAATGGAAAAGGGTAACTGTTAAACGAGCTGGAGAATTCAGTATAAAAGTAGAGTAAAGCCTTGTTAGTGAGACAACTTTCTGGGCCTTCGGCATACTGTGGCAGAATTCATTATATCCCTAAAAAAGTCAGCTCAAAGAAAAGAGAGACCTCAAAACCAAAAAAATGCAGCTGAAAGACAGTACGCCATTTTAAAGTCTTATAAAACATGACACAATTTACAGACCTTGAGTACAGGAGCATCGTTGAAGTATTGAGAGAAGAGGCTGATGTTGATGGTGGCAGACATGAGGACCAGCTTCAGGTCTGCCCGCTGTTTGAGGACACACTTCAGAACGCCCAACAAAAAGTCAGTGTAGATGTGCCTCTCATGGACCTGTCAACAGAGAAAGAAAAGTAACCTCATTCATAAAAAAACATTTCATCAAATTCCTCTGTCTCAGTTTTTGGGGGGGGTTTTCAATCATCACACTGAAAACAATTGAAGTAACATTGAAGTCCATTCTATAAGTACCACTGACAATTAGTTTTCCCAGTTGCTTCAAGCAACCTCGACATTAGATCTGAATTTTAAAAAAGGAGATGACATAACAGTCCAAATGAAACATGCAATTTAAAAAATCGCTGAAAGCTCACATGACTTCATAAAAAGTCCCTTGAAAGACCTGTTAATTCCAAGCTTCAGTCCTCAGTGATCGCAAAATGTTAGGTGCATAGTGCTACCATTTTTACATTCTGCTTCTGCTAGTTGACAGTTATCCATTTGTAGCTTAGTGAAAGGAGGAAAATACGGGACAAAAAAACCCAACAACTTTGCTGTAGTTACTGTGTCCTTTCCAACAGAGCCAGGAAAGGAACTCACAACTTTTTTACATAAGTTCAAAGACTAGAAAAATCTACATGATTTTATACTGTGATGATGGAAACAGAGCTGATAAGTGCTTC
Organism: Aplysia californica; assembly: GCF_000002075.1. NCBI lineage: Eukaryota > Metazoa > Mollusca > Gastropoda > Aplysiida > Aplysiidae > Aplysia > Aplysia californica. Next base: position 1,045,627 of record NW_004797333.1, on the reverse strand, counting down.
CCTTTCATTTCCTGCTATGTCTCCCTGTTGCTAGATACAGCTTCTTAAGACTCATAAGAAAAAGACACATTATTTATCATTTTAATTCTCCAGTCCAAAAGTGGTGACCACACATTCATTTCACAATGAACATTATCAGGCTACTAACCTAACTGGTTAATACCATCTTTAAAATTGATATTGGCAAACAAAATAGTATTTAAAAGAGATTCAAATTTCAAATACCTCATCAATGACAACAACGCTGTACATCTCTAGAAGAGGATCTGAACTCATCTGACGGAGAAGCAGACCTGTGACAAACAAATAAGCGAATTAATATTTTCAAATAATATATGTGAGACAGCGTAGTGAAATCAGACGCTCGTCAAAATAATGAAATTGAAGAAATTGGAAGTTTTCCGCCAGTTTAGCAATTTTTATCTAAAATTTGTTTTTTGGCTCAGCTCCTTTTATGTCCGTTAAAACACCTATTTATGTGTGGGTTTTACTGAAAAACGTAGACTAAAGGCACAAAAAAATGTAAATTGTCCATTACCACAGACTCTCGGGCTATGTAAATAAGCATATTTTGGCGGCCATTTTCTCAGTAATTTTACCTCTGAAACCAAGCGACCCCCACCTCCTTCAATCGCAAATATTTCAACTTGTACTCAAGATAAATGAGTATTTTATTCATCGAAAGCAAGGCATGTACATTTGTACAAGCTTTACAGTGATACCAATACCTTCACATGACCCCAAATTGACGAGCGCCTGATTCCACCACGTCGTGACACATATAGAGATAGATATCATTCCTTGATGTAGACAAAAAGCAACTGTCTACTATCAACACCTAACTCAGCTTTAATAGAAACAACTGAACTTCTCATATACTTACAACTTCAGTTTGGCAAGGCAAAGAAATAAAGAAACAGTCAAATACATTCATAAACATATTTCAGCCAAATTAGCAATCTCTAAAACTTGAAACATCAGAAGCCAAAAGCTGCAGCATGTAGAAAAGTTGAATCTGGCACAAGGAAGACTAAGAAAAGCAGGAAATTTGCTAGTAACAAATTATCTAAAGGACAAAATTCCTAGACCCACTATGCATGTACGGTTTAACCAGAATTATGTTTGGTTTTTTGTTTGTTTTTTATGATGGTGACATCATTCCACTAGTCATTTTCCTCACAAAGTGCAACTTCAATTTGCTCCTACCCAACATACATGTTATACTAAAAGACTTTTCAAGAATACTATTTCTTTAATGTTCCATTCATTTACTATGAAAATAAAGTCACTGCTATTGATAATGAAGCTATCTATGCTTTACAGCAATTATCCAGTACCTTCAGTGAGAAACAATATTTTGGTTGATGCTGTCTTGCTCTTTTCAAAGCGCACCTGAAAAAAATCGAAAACATATTTACTTTTAACAATTTTTAAAACAACAGGTCTATCACTTTCACAAATATCATCCAGAAACTCATAAGCACGGTATAGAAGACAAAAAAAAGCATGCTGCAGAAAACAAAAAACACAAAAAGCCCTCCAAACTTTGCCTAAACAAAAAAAGAAAAAAAGAAAAAAATGAGAGAATAAATTTTTTCACAAATGAAAATGAAACCAAAATATGTTTTACAGCATTTTGATTACTTAGTGTAAGACTTCTAATTACACCATTTTGAAAAGCGATGTATGACAAAGTTATACACTGAGCAGTCAATCTGTTATAAACACAGCATATCAAAGCACTTAGCGAATTAATTAAATCATTGTGCTACTTCTGTGCACTTTGACCACGGCTATTGTTAAGAGATTCTTAGAGATACGTAATGATTGAGGGCCATTCCTTGAGCAGACCACGCCATGTGATGGCTAAAACATATTCAAGCTCATTTTATTTTGGAGAGTGTGCACTAGGTAGCATGACTTCCCAAAGCTAACCTGTCATCTTTTTACAAAGCTTTTAGTATTCAGCTGGCATCAGTCAGTACTATCTACCCACTATGTCATCTGAACTGGTGTGAGGCATCACTTCATTGTCTACAGCCAAAACAATAATAAAATATTCCAATTATTGAACTTCATATTTAATTTATTGTACGAAGCATTCATTTCTACTCAGATTGGCTTTTATTCTAAGCAAATAAATTGAATAAGAGCTTAGTCTGTAATGGAAAATCAGCTGAAAAAAACTAAGACGACAAAATTGGTAGCTTATAATCACAGAATAAACTTCCATATACTCAAAGAGTTAAATCACCTATTCTAAATTTGCTTACCTGATAGGCAACTTGAGAGCCATACTCATTGAGTGTTTCATATCCGACTCTCTTAGAAAGGGAAATACACGCAATCCTCCTTGGCTGTGTACAAGCTATTTTCTCAAACCCAGCTTCCAGTAAGTACTGAGGAACCTAGACAGAAAGACCACAAAGAGTAAGGAAAGAGATAAGACACTGTTTCAAGACTTCATATACTTTTTCTTTGCACACTGGAAATCCTTTTTTAAGCTACTAAGATTCCTTTTGCAAGTCTGACGGGCTCAAATCATAAGCTACAATTCATTGGACAAACAAAGTGCTCATAGGTGGAATACTCATTTATCTTTTCAGCTGCAGCAAGATTGAAAATAGAAAAAATTCATTTCACATTTGTGTTACTCCAAAAATATTCATTGGGTTTCCTTGGTTACATATATGGCAAACTTTGTTCCAATCAAAGGTCATTTCTCTTGAATTAGGAAATATCTTTTAAAGATACCCCAATGAGTTATTTTCATGTAAAGAAAAACATGAAATATGTATTTATAAAAAGCAAAAAGCTAGACACAAGCTAAGGAAATTGACAACAAAATTAAATATTGTCTTATAATGCAACACAACTGTGATGATCGTTTTGATGAACTAATGCCATGTAACATTTAACTTCTTACTTGAGTAGATTTCCCACAACCTGTGTCACCTGCCACCACTACCACCTGATGTTTCTTCACTAAATCCAAGATCTTTCTCTTGAACTGGTAAATAGGCAGATTGCGTTGGTCAAGGCGGATTTTGTGCAGTTTCTGAAACTGAAGATTTCATCAAGTTTAGTAGCTCGTTCAAAGTCTTAACTATGGACACACAGTCTGAGATCTCAGCTGTATTCTTTAATAGAGATGTGAGTAAATAATTAGACAAAATGGTACATAGAAACTTTCAAATTATGTTGGGTGATCCCAATGGTCTAAGACAATATCGTCCCTGTCTCAAAAATTTTAAAAGGTATCACCATTTGACTGTTTTAAACTGTGAGTGCAAAACATTTGAGCCTTTTTTTTTGGCAACAATGATATGTCTTTCAGCTAATTCTAAAAATAAGTTAGGGTACATGAAATTTTTAAAATAAATATGTCGAGAGAAAACATTTTGCACCAAAATAAAATTGGCACATGCTTTTTAAAACAAAGTAATAAATTTTGGCTCACAAGACTACCTAAACTAAGACAAAATTAAACTCGTCTTCTACACTTTAAAAGTAAATCTTTCAGATGTGATATTGCATTCAAATGTTTTTTGTATTCTCAAGACAATAGGGCAGTCAACCCTATGTCATACCTGATCCCCTTTACCTTTTGTTTTTGCTGAAAATCCAAATAATGTATAAGGATCGATCTGAATTGTGCCACTCTGTCCCTGGTCAGTTCCTTCTCTGTCTGGTAATCTATGACAATGAGGATAGATGGACGTACGAATTTAAAAAGTAACAAAAATAATGGTAGCTTCTCTGAAATAAATAACAGTGTCATAAAATATTTTATTCCAACAAAATTCCCCGAGACAGTTGAGGATACAAACATAAGATTTCGGTGTCCTTGTCCATTCAAAAAGAATTCATGACTGTAACAATATCACAAAGAAATACACAGCTGCACACTGACTGAGCCTTTCCACAGTTTCTACCCCACATAAAAAAGTAGAAAGAGTACTTCTAAAAAGAGATTGGCAGAACATGCAAAAAAGTTGGAAAAAGGGAAACAAACCCTAAAAACAACACACACTTTTATGGACAAAAGGAAATATTACTACTGACAAGAAGAACAATTATTCAGTTCCTAGATTATGTATACCAAATGAAGCAGAGGCCGAGGACTTATTGTAACCAAACATTGTAATCAGAACAGTATGACAGCTGGGAGGGATTAAAGATAAGCGTCGCTTCAAACCATGATGATTCTGTCCTTGGAAAATAGCTCAGCTTTCAATTTAAAAAATAGACCCTCAAAGAGTAAACAACTCTTCAGATTATTTAAAAGAATAAAAATAGCTTCTTCAAGGATTTTAAAAAGTATACTTTCATCATTAGTAATTCAAGCAAATCCAAATACACCTGAGAATTTTTTTATACTGGCAATAGGTATATCGAATACAAAGAGTTCAAAGATAAGTACTGTGCCAATTGTAAAACTCATGACTTGAACTCACCAACAAGGCGGTTTTTCTTGAGGAAAACATCAAAGTCTCGGCAGACGAATGATATGTTGATCTTGTACTGGACATCGTAGTTTTGAGGGAGATTCATCTGACCTCTGCTTTTTGCTGATGCTTTTGCTTTATCATCTAATCAATGAAAAGGAATGTCAATTGGTCTCTTAGAGACGCAAGTCAGAATCTTTTTTTTTAAATCCTCCTATACATCAGTGAATAATCAAGAGTCAGAGAAAAGACAAATCAAGATTTTAAAAGTACAAGTAATTGCTTCTTAAATTTCAATCATGGAAAAATGTGCTTGTTTCAGTTTTCAGGACTGTCACAGAAGCTACCAACATATTTGATCTGTCCAAGAGCATCGCAACAAGTGACATCACCAGTGTGACCAAGTCATGACACCAGATAAGTGTAAATATTGAATCAGTCAACTATCAACAGATCCAAAGCATCTTTTAATATTTCCTATAAAATCAAATCTCCAACTGACCCCAGCAGACAGCAAAGACGCTTACCAAAGTGAAGCACCTGAGAAAGTACTGAACCATCAATACATCACATCCATATTAAGTATGGAATCATTAACTATTGTAATGATAACATATGACTGAAGTCAATGAATCAGAAAGCACAGTACGATTACATGAATACCCTTTTTTTTAACCTCTGGAAAAGTGTAATTCTAAAAACTTCATACCTTTTCCTTTTTCTGCTTTCTTCCTCTGAAAGTCCAGGTATCGCTTGACAAAAGCCCAAAAGTCATCATGTTCCTTGCTGCCTCTATGACAATTTATAATGATAACCAATTAGAATACATAAATGCATGGGGAAAAAATATATTCCTGTAAATATAAACACAACAAAATAAAAACCATAAAATATAGAATATCAAACAAACATAACACTCTAACAAAAGTTGTTTTTTTAAGTAGTAGACAAATAATAGAGAAAAATGATAAAAGTTTAAAACCCAAAAGTATCTTATAATCATTGGAAACATTACTATTTTCATTTCGAGTTGTATTTTAATGCATCTTAAATCATGGGAAAATAACTGCTAACAAAAGTGAAATACCACAGCAGAGAACACCCCTTACTTTCATTTCCACAACTTATGAAGATAATTAACCCTGCCGACCCGAGCACAGGTCTGACCATGTGCTTCCTTTATCCTTGTGTGCACTGAACTCACACACCTCAGCATGTGATGGTGCAATTATAACAGTTACCTTGAAAGCTCAGGTAAACAGGTCCTGTGGACTCAGGGGGAACAGGGCTAAAAGGGTTAGTTCAAGAACACTGCTTCTAAGGATTTGGAGGACAAACCTATTTTAACGATACCGAATAAATGTTTCCGAAAACTCCTTTGAATAATTTTGGGCTAAAGGCAGTTCAAGTTAAATTCTATCTTACCTATAAAGATATCATAACATACATTTTTGGGGACAGTAATACAAAAGTCTTTTTATAACATGGTAGGATAAAAAGCCCAAAATTACAAGTGTCAGGACTTACCTCTGAGTTATGTTTGAAAAGGTGCTATCCCTGAAAAATATCTTGCCTAAAGAAGTCTTATACTTCAGGAAGTCAAAGTTGTAGTCCAGAGTTTCCCTGACTGGAGGCTTTGGAGGTTGCTTGGGAAAGACACTAGGAGTAGGAGCAGGTGGGGAGGACTTTGTGTCTTTCTTGGTAACAACTTGTGATTCTTCTGGGTACTTAACAGGTTCTGGAGACCTTTGAGGTACTGAAGAGTCACTTGATGAGTCATCATTAGACAAGTCAGCACTGGAGATGTGTTGCTGATTGCAGATTTTATCAACATGCCTGTGGGAGTGTTTGACATGTTCATGTCTTCTTTTATGCTTTTTATTTTTATGCCCATGAAAATCTTTACGGCTTTGGTGACACTTTTCACTCAGACTAGAACTAGACAAATGTTTAAACCGTTTTGATGGATCTTCATCACGGAAATCTCTATCAGCACCATGTCTAGAATGCTTTCGCTTCCTTTTCCTGTGGGAGTCTGAAGATCTCCTGTCACTTTTGGAATGTGAATCATAGTCTGAACTGTGTGATGCTGTACTGTCAAATGCGTCAAAGACTTTCTCATGGTCAGAGTCACTTGAATACCTGTGACTACTTTTGCTCTTTTTATGTTTCTTCTTCTTTTTCTGAATTTCTACTTGATCCATGGCTCAAAATGCAAGGCCCAACACACTGAAAACAAGATGAAACAGGATATTTGAATAGTAAAAACTGACGAAAAAAGAAGACCAATGATGACGAAGAATAAATTGTAAACACCTAAGCCTTTATTTCACAAATGCAAGTTAACTAGAGTAGAGGGACTCGAAAGATACTGATAACTAAAACTAAGCTTCCTTTTTTCAAATGTTGATATCCCACCTCCTCAGAGCATCTTCCTTGAAGCCCTGTGCGCAGTTTGCTTTTCTAGTTCTACCACACAAAGCTGGTGACTATTTTCAAATAAGGATTTTTAACTTGTTTTGAGAAAGCCCTTTTTAAAAAACCTCACATATATAGGCCTATGTATGAAGCAGCGTGGGGAAATCAGACGTTTGTCAAAATACAGAATTTGGAGAAACAGGCATTTTTCCGCCAGTATGGAAATTTTCATTGAATTTTTATTTTTTAGCTCAACCTCTTTTATGTCCATATAAAAACACATTTCCAAGTAAATTTACTGAAAAACTGATAAAAAGCAAAAAAATATCATTTTTCTGTTTTTAAGGATTCTTTAGCTAGTGGAACTACTAAACTTAGGCGGCCATTTTCTCGCCAGTTTGACCACTGAAATCACACGACCTCAACTTCCTTCAATCGCAAATATCTTGAGTTCTATTCAAGATAGATTGATATTTCTTTCATTGAAAGCAAGGCAAATAAATCGGATTTCAGATTTATACCTCCATAAGCCAAAACATTGATGAGCGCCTGATTCCACAACGTCATGACATATATGTCTTCTTGTTGATTTAGACTTAGAGAGAGATTTGAAAGTGCTTTTTTGGACTGAAAGACTTCTGTAACAACCGACCAATTTTGACATCACTAATAATAGTCTAATAATATTATACTTTTTAAAATTTGTTTAGAAAATTTTGGCCAGATTATAAATTGTAGAAACCGAGGAAGGCCAAGGTCAAATTGCCTGTCTGCTTCACATCCGGCACACACATTAGTTTGAGTCCGAATAGCCATGGGACGCTATTCAGACTTGAGTCCGAATAGCCGCTGTCTTTCTAAACCCTTACCCTCTATAGTCTATTCTACTCTGTTTCATAGTGGTTGCTCGTAACGGAATGGAAGTGATAACCCATGTCTCACTATTCTCACCCCCTCGTTTTACCGGAAATGACCCTAGAGGGATCAGGGCTGAGGTTAGCAGGCATGACCCCGGGGGACGGGGGTGGGGTCAGGGCTGATGCTCCACAGCATCATGTTCGTCACTGTTCGTGTCCGAATAGTCACAGTCAAGGTAGTCAGTTTGGAGCCAAATCCCAGAAAAAAATTTGGCTCTTTTGGATCGTTTCTGGCCCGGAGAATTTCATTTGGTTCCCTGGCTCTTTTTTGGCTCCAAACTCCAAATGTTCAAGAAGAAGGGGAAAGAAAAGGCAAGAAAATAAGAAAAAGAAAGAATAAAAGAATAAAAATGAAAGTGAAGAAAAGAGTTAGGATTATTAAATTATTAAACTAGTTAACTAACATGATTTTAACGCCCTCGCCCATTTGGTCTGAAAAATTTACAACCCTTCTACCGTCGTGCAAGAGCATTTATTGTCTCGTGCTTGTGTGTCTCATTACATTTGTACACGCTCTCTGTTCCTTCAAGCATAAATGATAATTTATTGTGTGCAGGGAGAGAGTGAGAGGCCTGCCATCGTTTTAAGTGTGTAAACAACGAATGACTGGTCGGACCTACATCCCGTTCAGTAGCGTCGGTAGTGAGTCTTTTTTTTTATTACCGAAGAAGTGAAAAATGTTTTTTCATTATTATTAGACCGGCTCTATTTCTCCGAACGTTCGGGAAAATACACTAGAACTCTATTTCTCCGAACGGTTTCCGCTCTCGAGATTTGTTGATGATAAGCAAATGGAGTGGCCTGTGTGTGTGTGTGTGTGAGAGTGTGTGTGTGTGTGTGTGTGTGTGTGTGTGTGTGTGTGTGTGTGTGTGTGAGGTGTGAAAGGATTTTAGATTTTGCTGGGTGACTAAATGTAAAATAGGTTACTGCCAAGGTCGAGCAGTCTTGTTTTCTCGCAGTGCCTTTTGGAGGTATTTTCAAATGAAGTATGTCCGGGAACGTTGCCCTAACCACGACTGAAGATCCGAATATTCAGACATTTAAAAATCTCTAGCTCTAGAAATTGAATTTGATGCAAAAAAAGCTCCTTCCCAGCCCTCGCAGAAAGGCAGAATGAAAGGATGACGCCTAAATCTCCCAAATAACCCAAAAAATCTCTAGATCGGAAACCGTTCGGAGAAATAGAGTTCAGCTTGATGTTCCCGAACGTTCGGAGAAATAGTCACTTCGTTATTATTATTCGTTCCCAACCACATGCGGTAAGCCACCAAGGGCCTCCTAGGGGAATTTATTGGCCTGTGAGAGATCAGGGGGGAGTCCTCGCCTCATGCCCACACCGGGATGGGAGCTATTCTCACCGGGGGGGGGAGGAGAATAGTGAGACATGGATGGTTATTCTCACCCGGGGTGAGAATAAAGGTGGCTTTACGGAATTTCTTCTTTTTGGACAAGCAAAGATTAAAAACATCTCTACCTTTCTTGACAAGCCTTAAACACAAAAAGGTCTAGATCTAGATTTAGATCTAGATCTATTAATAACTGAATAATAATAAGATAAGATAATATTGGTTAGGCCTGGGCCTAGAACTAGTCTAGATCTAGATTTAGATCTACACATCTAGATCTAGATCTAATCTAGAATCTAGATCTAGATCTAGTGGTGACAATCAATGCAATATTTTATAGCTCTACAAACATGGGTGCTTTTTCGGTAGTTCCCACCCCCCTTATATTTTGAGCCTGACCTACATCGAGATCTATACATTTGATGCGAGCTAAGATATCAAACCTAACAACTGCAAAACATCAAATTATGGTAAAATTCAGGGGGGCATGAACCCCCCACCACGTTTTTATTAGTACAGGGGAAGCCCCCCTGAAACCCCCCACTCTTGAGGCCAAAACCGGCGAATAACAATTGCGGGGTGGGAACTACCGAAAAAGCGCCCAAACATGATACATGAGAACAGTGATGGAAATTCAGCATGTACCGTTTCTGAAAAATGAAGTCATAGCTGCATGACATGTAAGGACTTCCGTAACAAGCGACCACCCCAACAAACGGCTTGAAACGCAATAAAAAAGAGACCTAACCGTCCTAACCCTAAGCCTAAACCCCAAACCTAAATCTAGACTCTAGACTTCTAGATCTAAACCCTACCCCTACGCCTACTCAAGGTACCCCCATCCTACCCCCAAACCCTACCCCTATCCCTCTGTTCTACTCTGTCTCATAGCGGTCGCTAGGTACGGAAATCCTCCCCAAGACATAATTTTACCACATCAGTCACTTTGCTCGATTAGTAGCGAGTTCGTTTCATGTTGCTGGATCCAGTGGTCGTCTCAACTCTCAACGTCTGGACTACACACAGTGACACACACTCAATATATTATAAATGGGTCCTACAGTTTTAGCAGTTTAAATCAGACAAAGGAATTCGTGATTGTTGCGTTTCGCATGCAATCATTATTTTTGGTGTGTCCCTGTGATCAGAACAGACGGCCAAAGGGAAAATAGCCCTTGAATATTATTCTCATTTTCTCTTTGGTCCCATAGATTACACCTTCATTTCGGTCTAACTGCGGTTAAAACACAGTAGGCCTAGGGCCCATAATGAAATTATTGCTCTGTTTAATCATTTCCGATCTTTGCATACGAGAGTAGAAAGTTGGATGACCAACAGAATCTAAAAGCACATTCATAATTAAGGTCACCTCAAACGTAGGTTTTGACACGTTTCTTTGATGTTACTGTAAAGGGTAAAAAAACATATAGGGGATTTACAGCATACCCCCAAACCGTAAAAAGTAAACAGTGGACATATTTTCCTCAACATCACACGCAAAGAAATACGATTCAAGAGACGGCGGGTGAGTTTTCAAGACTCCCGTGGTGACGTCTAGACAATCGCAGGAGATGACACGTTCACACACACACACACACA
>NW_004797333.1:1022388-1034219 GCF_000002075.1 Aplysia californica | reverse complement strand
CACACACACACACACACACACACACACACACACATACACAGACACACACATCTAGGTTAGCCCGCTTCGCTTGTCCTTAAAAGCGACCAATTTACTTTAAGTGGGCGCCCTTTGCTGTGTCTGTCATGTACCATTCTTGAATCATTGCTTAGTTCAATCAGTGCCAGGTAGATGATACTTAATTTGTCACTCGAATAAAAAGCCACTCATAAACATATACACCCCGAAAATGCTCTCTTCAACAAACTTTCAGCTTCCACTCTCCAGCTCTACACTTTAATTTGAAACAAATCTCTCGTGACATTCTATGCAAAACAATGAGTTTGTATACAACTGCCCTCATACAGTGGTTATTCATGACTGTTGCAAAGGCAGTTTACATGACTTGGAGATGGGAGCTCTACGATTGTCATATTACCAGAAAACTGAAGAGACAAGCAATTTACGACAAGAAATTCTTTGACAAACTTGACGGCATTGCTTTCCTATTACTACAGACAGAATACAGGCAAAATCTATCTGGACTAACACTTTCAAAGTCTTTGGGGCTCTTATTGGGGGTACCAAAGAAAATGTGAAGAGTCACACATTATCCAAGACGACTTTAGAAAGTAAAAAAGAGCAACCTATTGTTGCATGTATGTTGGAAGGATCAATGTGAAGTATGCAAGATTGGAGAAAGAATCTAACAAGAAGCTTGCATAAAACCCAGTGGATGGGGCCATATTATGTCTAGTGTGCACGGACTTGGAAGCGGATTTTTTAGTACGGCGTTAAACGCATCTGCCTAATTATATCATAACAGAACCAAATTAGCAATCTATATTATTCTTTAAAATTAGGTAACCAAAGATGTGAAGTGTCACGTTCGGCATGACGGAGAAGGATCATTGATTGCCAATGAATTCTCTTCTTGTGTCAGTAACGACCTGGAGGAACCTACTCACCATAAATATGCCACGTTCATTATATATACAGTGATGGTTGTACTTATCAGACCACATGAACGCTTTCTTGTCAAATGCAATCAGCGACATTTGTACTAGATAGGACAAAACTGTTGAAATCAAATGCCTTGAAAAAGAACAAAACGCAAATGGAAGTGGACAGCACACACAGTGTAATCGAAAGGTCTATGAAAAAATGACATGGTCTATGTGCTCATGGATAATCTTGAACGTTTTTAAGAGAGCAAGACAATACTCCCCCCCCCCCTTCCTTTTTTGATGCTCAATTTCTTGATCATTCAGACCTGGCTGAAGCAAAAACGACCCCGTTGTCACAAACGTTCGTTGCCTTTGATACACACTGAACAAAAACATTCAATACAAATTGAACGTTAAGATGAATGGTCTTAATTACCAACTCCATGAGGCCAAAAACAGTCCTGCCCCAGAAGACCCAACCAAATAACTAAAATAATGTTACTCTTAACTTTATAAGTACTCTTAAAACTATTGTGATTTGCTTTCGTCGATACCTCAAACGCCCGTAAATAAAATGCGACCATTGGTGCTCGTCAAGCGGCGTAGATTAACATGATTCAAACTAAACGCCTAGATGCCGCCATACTGTCACTTGGGCGGTTGAATCACGCAGATGTTGGTAAGTTTAAATCGCCTACGTCCAGTAACTTAAGTAAGAAAGCTTTTCTTTTTTTAAATTAGTTACAGACCATCGTTGTAGGTCATATTATATCATATATATCTGAATTTCAAATTCATAGGCACGAGCATAGAGAAATAAAACATATTCCAGACTTCAAACTTTGGACACTGCCTTCCCGACCCCTCGGAGGGACCTGATGAAACCCGGCTGCCAGACAACACGTTTCTATTCCAAATTATGATAGCATGAGTTTTATAGCACTTGCAACACAAAAAAGTCAAACAAGGGTCAAAAAGAAGTGTTAAAGGCACTGACATCAGGCTCCAGTTACAAGGGCAATATGAGTTCCGGTGTAGTGGATTCTAGAGAGCGGGATGGCGAGCATAAGTGACAGAGAAGAATCCTGCAGCTAAAGGCACTACATAGCAACATCCTATTTATGGTACCTATGTGGATTCTCTACAGAGTGAAAAAAACCAACCTACCCAAAACTACACATTTGTTGTCAGAAAGACGACCTTTTGAGAGGAAATGACAAAAAAGTAGCAAACAGAACTGTACTATTTCCAATTCTTGTGTTCCTTACAAAACTTCCTTTTATTACCCTAGATTGATGAGGATACACGCACATAGCCAGAAACTTGACACAGTGCAGTATTATAAATTCATTTGGGCAATCAATGCTAACAAAATAGAAAGTCCTGAAATCCATTCAAATACAGAGCACAGAAAGACATCGCTAGCGAGACTACAGACCACAAGAAGTGATAATATCGGGTCACCGTAAAGTACGAAATCCAACTACTCCGAATATCTTCTGAACACATGTGAAACATTGACCCTGACAGAAGCAGAGAAGAGCTATACATAAGAACGTTGCCGCTATAAAAGATATGCTACAGTAACACTTTTTTTGGTATCGCCATTTTGAATCTCATCACAAACGAAATATAAGGAAAAAGACAAAAGAAATGGTGGGCAAACAATCTTATAATAAATATAATATTAGTCGACCAGGAGGCTTTTTGTAGAGACCTAAGCCCTTGCTCACTACTACCGCGGAAAACTGGGACAGCCAGGTACACATTATATCACCATGGCGGCAACAGGCACCACAGAGACACTACTAAAGGTTTAGGGTGCAAATAGGAAGACAAAAAGATTATTCTTCACCCCAACGACAACAGGCATATTATGTGGTTTAGCGGGCAGGCACTTCGCTGTCACACGCAGGGGGTCCAAGTCTAATTATCGAAAGGGGAGTTTTATATATGAGTATCTCAGTCTTTCTGTCGGGGTGTTATCATAATTATATATCCCTCTCACTACTCTCAGCCTGGGTTGGCCCTGACAGGCGGGGTCCTCAGCCTTCCTTCTAAGAGATCTAAATTGCATTGATGGGGCCATAAAAAGACCAACATTTAAAAAAAACCCATGGCTCACCAACAGGTCAACCCAGTGCTTATCCTAAGCATGTTCAGAAAGCGTATTACCAAATTGAGACAGAAAGAGTTAGTAGTAAATAACATGTATACTTCGTGATGCAAGACCCAGAACACTTCAAATTTAGATAGATATCTACATGTACTATACCTCCTAGTCTCAACCCTGGTGTATTCTTGTTCTTTGTGGAAACCAGGGAACAGCACTCCATACTCACCTGTTGTTTTTCTTAGTACATGTAGTACAATACAGATCCCAAAATACAATGTTTAAATAGTTTAATATTATACGCTCCACATCTCTACAACAGCGATTTACAAATATATAACAGCTTAAGTTCCAAAATAGAAACATAACTACAAAACCCAATAACAACACTAAAACAAAATAAATGAAATAAGGAAAAGATCAACAGCTTTTTCTCTGCTTTTGAAATTTATTTAAATTACGTATCACCAGGGTAACCCAAACAAAATATAATTTCATATAAATAGCATATTTATTACAGTATACACCCAATGGCGATGAATTACTTGCAATTTACATAAATCACATATGACAGTCACCAAAAGTCTGTCAACATCAATCAACACATTAAGCGGGCAGTATTGCATACAGACGTGCCTCAAAGGCCGCCAAAAATTACTTACGTCTGTATGCAATACTGCCCGAATGAGTGAAATGAAGTGACAGCATTTTCAGGATTTGATCACGAAACGTTTTTACAAACACTTGCAATGTAGGGTAAATAATATTGTTCTAGTGTACCTAAAACCTGTATTTTTTATTTCATTTTATTCTGAATTGGACTTATTTACTGTGTACAAAATATAAGTACATACGTAGGTCAATAAGCTCTCAAAGACCAAAGTAATACATTTTTTTTTACCCCCCAAAAAACCTAGATTTATTTAAAATTTGAGTAGGAAGAATGATTTCATGCAGTGTCACAAGTTAATTTCATTCCTCAGTTTAAATTTTGAGAACTTGATGAAATATTTCAACATACAGGCAGTATTTACTTGGACATGATTACAAGGACAAATCATTGTAGCTGCAAAGAAGACAGAGTGCTACGGCATTTATGTTGACATAAAATTTATGTTGAATAACAATTTGAAAGACATAACATTCAAGACAAAATAAAATGAAAATAAATGTTTTATCTACACAAATACAAGACAGGTGACTCATCATCATTGCAAAAAAAAGTGATGAAAAAATAAAAGACAATTTGATAACGCTAAATTTTAGGATTGGTCAAAACGAATAAAATAAATCAAAATTAATAATTACTAGATATTCTTTCCTTAAGTCCACCATTCCTTCTTGCTTAAAAGATCTAAAATCACATGAAACAGAGAAGTGGGATACCAACAGACAAGCTTAACCAAACCAAGCAACTGACAGAATAAAGATTAATCTGATCTGCACAAGATGAGCAAAAGCTGTTTGATTTATCCAAATATTGACAGGCACAAAGGCAAGAAGAGAGTAAGAAAAGGTATGTACATTGTACCAGTACATTTTCAATTTGTGAGATATCTGTTTAAACTAATAACAGCTCTGATTGGTATTCTATATTATGTATAACAGAGACTATACACTCTTTATCTTGCTTCAGTAAGATAAAACTACTAGGAAAGAACAGAGCAGAGATTGAGTAAAAACAAATTTGCAGAGGCTTGGGAAAACTAGGGCTAAGTCTCATTAATGAAAACTGAACACAACCTACAAAATATATAAATTCCCGGTCACAGATAAAAAAGAAAGAAACAAAAGAATGTAGAAAACATTTCTGTGTCTCATCAATCAAAAATTAAAGAGACATTTTTTTAAAAAGTTCCTTACTGTGTTAATTTGGAAACATTTTTGACTCCGCATTGTACCCCTTTTACACAATATTACAAAAGCTGTAAACACCATCAGTTTATCTTGTTTCTAAGTAACACTGAAACTATTATGAAGAGAATATCGGAAAGAAAACACAGTTTTTTTTTGTTCTAGTAGAGGTTCTACGGCGCTCACAACTGTATAAGGTCATATGACCGCCAAGCGGTGGATGTCAACAGAGAAATCTTTACAGGGAATCAGGCTTACTCTGCCCACCTCCCAAGTCTGCTTCGACTATTAAGGCACCCGGGAAATAGCGGGTGACAAGAGTATGACAAACATACAAAAGAAGTAGAGGAAAAATGACTATAGTAAGAAAGAAAAAGCAGCAGTTCCCTGTTGCAGTTCAGGCACAGTTATGAGCATGATATTGTATTGTTGAATCAGCCCATTTACAATTCTACTGTGCATATTGGACAGGGGAAAAGAAAGAGGAAAAGCAAGTGGTCATGACAACCACTGAAAGTGTTTACTGTTTCTTACACTAATCTTACATTATGAGAGGTCTTGAAACATTAACTCAATTAATTCTTTCTTGTCTCTAAACAGCCACTAAAAAAAAAATCTAGAAAAGATTATATTTTTGAAAAAAAAATTTATCTGCAAAAACCTAAGATTCAGAAAATACCTTTTTAAAAAATCCTTAGCTTTTTTATGCAAACACAAAATTAACAACAGTTTGAACAACAAAAGTGACCAGGCTCCCCACAATCTGGAAAAGTTGATAAAAATTTCTTCAGAGACTTTATCCTTCGACAAGTAATCCAGACCAGTAGCCACTAAAAAGAAAGTTTTTTTTACTCTTAAAATACAGAGAAGGGAAGGTACCAAGCAGTGTTCAAATGCTTGTAGCTATTTCTTTTCAAGGTCATAACATTCCACACAAAAAAATATAAAGCATACACAAATTATCATTATATGTATAGAAAACAATTTAATAGGTCTGCATAGAGAAGATAAAAGATAAAACGTGGAGTCTTCATAGTAGTATCAGAGTTGGAAAGAGGGGGACAAACGATACAAGCATGACAAGACTTAACACCATTTTCACCCAGGACAAAAAATTGTGTTGATAGGTAGATATTCAGTAGAGTATCAAAACAATGAAACCCATTTAGTCTTGACGAGCCAAATTCCTTTGTTATATGATTGAGTGCTCTTGAACACTACTCTTTGTTAGTATGCTATTTCATAAGTGTACTAGAGAAAATCTGCTTGGAAATAAAGAAACAAACATTTTGACCACATTCGCACTCAAACATCAGTGAGAACGTGAAAGTTCATGATTGATTATGCCACGGGCAAGTCTTTTTTAAAATGCTCTACATAATTGTTAAGACATCTGTTGTGTTAGAAGAATGGTATCTGAGAGTAATAATGTGATATCATCAAACAATAAATAAAAACAAACGTCACCATAGTCATCACATTTCATTGAAACACTGAAAACAATTTATTGCACATAGAAATTTGGGTGAGAAAAATAGAGACACACAGAGAGAACAATGGGTGGACCACGTGAAACACTAAAAAGCATAATTATTTCCTAGTTTATCTAACAAAGTGATACACACAAAAGTTCTGACTATAAAGCGTGTATTCTGCTACGTTTTTAGTCCAATTAAGCATATTTGTTTGTTTTTTTTAATAAGGAGGGGGGGAGGCTGTGCTTGTTCGGGTTCTACAACTACAACAATTGACAAACTGATTTAATGAAAAGAAGCATGCACGTGTATTTCACCATGTTCAAACTGGGTTAAATAACAGTGTTGACATTAACATCTATGGATGAAAAAACAAGCAAGACCTTCCCTAAGCATAGTATTTGTACCAATAACACTATAATCTGAGACTCAGTACAAAGATTAAGAATATATGATGACACAGTGCGGCACATAATAACAAAGTATCACTGCACAGTACACATTTTAGAAGCTTAGAGAATTGATGGAATTGCTCTTCCTAGAGCTAGTAGGGCCTACCTGTTAGTGTTGTTATGTTGAAGAGAAGCACATAAATTCTCAGTTCAAAGGTACCAAGACAACACTTCAAGAGAACGTTTAGCTAAGGACTTTGAAAGAGTGCAAAGAAACCTAGTCAGATTATCTTTATAAATCTATACAATTTCAAACAATGAAATAAGTGATGATTCCAAGGCTCATTCACTAATCACTTATAGACAACTATGCTTTACTTTTACACTTATAGACAACTATGCTTTACTTTTACAAAATATGCAATGTACATGTATAATATAATTTAGAATTCACCATGGAAATGCTATGTATACTAAGAGACGCTAAAATCAAATCTTATTATTTTAGTTTAGTTGAGCATCATCTAATTCTAATGCACATTGTACAAGTTAAGATACTGAACTAAGAAATTTGTTAAACATGGAGAAAGTAAAACAGTGCAAGTTTGAGTATCCTCTACTAATTCTACAATAAATTTAGCACACCTGAGAAATTCAGTCGCTCGAACAGTATATTCATGAAAACAATCAGCAGTACAACCCCAGTATAAAAATAAAACTCAACAACCACACTGGAGAAGGCATCCTTACATTGTAGCTCTCAGACACAATAAGGTCTTAATTTTGAAAGAGAGACTAATAACAATAGACAAAGTGAAACCAATAACAGGTATCTATACCACCACCACCTTGCTCCTTTTCCTTCCCAACAAAACTAAGAAATTGCAAGTAACAAGGGAGCATAAATCTGACAAAGAAAAGTTTCCCAAGAGACAGAAGTAAATCTAAACATTAAAAGCCAGTGCGAAATGGAGACACTAGTTTTTATAAAAATATCACCACTGCCTTTTACTTTAGATACAGAGATTCTTTGAAAATCATATCTTGAAAACATCACAAAACGTATGGGTCGTAAGTTCAAAGATAAGCAGACAGCAAGTGGCACAAACAAAATGCAATTCCCAAAGTACATTGAAGCAACAACAAAAAAGTTTCGCACCATCTTAAACTCAAGAACACTAAGAAAACAAAGAAAACAAAAAACTGTGTATTTCACAAGCAAAATTTCAGCACTTTTGAAAAGTACAGGACCTCTAAAACTGAAAAGTTAAACTGCCTTGTATACTTGTTTTGTTACCCAAACATTCCAAACATATCCGGCTTTCCTGATTCAGCGAGATATGAAATTTTTAAAAATAATAATAAATAAACATGAATAAACTGGATTTCAAGTATCTAAATCAAAGACAACACAAAAGATGATCTAACTCTCACAGTATACAATTAAACATGAATATCATTTAAAGTAAGTAATAAGCAAACCCCTTATTTATGGGACCCCATGAAGATTTCTGTATATGAAAAAAACATATTCCTATTTAAAGAAGAGAAATTATTATTTTCAAACATGAATTCACATACTTGTTTGATCTGGACCTCCTCTTAGAAAAGTATAAAAGAAATGTCTCCTTCAAAACATGAGACAGAAAACAGAAAGTTTTAAAATGTGCAAGAAGACACACTAAGAATGTTCATAACAAAGCAATGAAAAGAGATCAGATTTCCTGGATTGTGCATTCAATCAATCTTAACAAAAAACTAATCAAGACTTAACATTTAATTAAAATACTGCACCAGTATCAAAATATTTAACTTTCCATGCCCAAATATTTAATAGCACAAGTAATTAATACATTGAGGAACAATCGAAGAACAGAATTTTAAAAATTAGGGTCACACAAATAGTGTGGACACCATCTACCATAGATGGATGCAGATGGAATATGACATAATCTGACTAGGACTAAGAAAAAAGAAAAAAATTACATGATATTACCATCTTTTTTCATATTCTTTCCATGCCCAAGACTTTCATTCAGATGCTTTATCAGCATACCAGAAAAAAATTAGCATATACCTTTGTCTTTATTTTTATGTATGTATGGCTTGTCAAATGATTTGTATGGTACTTGGAATGAATAAAAATAATTATTCATGCAATACAGAGTTAAACTTATGACTTTGTTCTAGGACCTGGTGAATGAGAGACGATATTTCATTTATATTGCAAGCAGTGTGAATGATTTGTTCAAATATAAAGTGAAGTGACTTTCAAATAGTAATGTGAATCCAGGTATTTAGTTATTCAAAAGTGTCCCTGTATTCACAGCATCTATATCAAAGACGTCAGGTACATCCAAATTTCAAAACCAATGTGTGTGAAAAAAAAAAAGAACTGGTACTTCAAGCATTATACAACAAATACATTTGAGCTAAATGAGAGCTGATTCTCAATACAGTAAAAAAACAAACAAAAAAAACCACTGGATCAATGCTTTTTTTTTAACCCTTACACTTACAGAATAGGCCCTAAATCATTCGCAAGAAATGAAAATAATTCATAATCACTAAAAGTAAAAAATTTAACCACTCTTTCAATGCCATGAACCTATTAATAGAATTTCAAATGAAAACTCAGCAATTTCACATGAATCTAAGGGTAACAAAGATCATGCTAGGTTCCAGGAAAAGAAGTTTGAAAAATCGAGAGTTCATTCAAATTTCTATGGTACTAGACTTGACTTTTTGCTACAAATACTGCAAGTAATTAAATATAAAACCAAAAATCAAATGGAATGGATGAAAAACTGATATACATGAATGCATATATATGAGTAATTCTCGACACAGAATATCGAGTCTAGAAACACTACAGAGAAAAAGAACTGAAAACATACTCCATTAAATCCCAACAATTCTGAGGTTACCTCTTAAGATGTAATTAGCCTGTATTTGTGTACAGTAAAACAGGAATACACAACAAATGAAAATAGAATCATGAGATTCTTCTAAAAGGTTCCAAACCTGTCTCCTGTGCATTCTATTATTTCTACCAATGTCTTAACATTAGGAAATTGAAAACATACTTTTGACTTCAGGACAACTTCCTAAAGCACAATATATTAAGAAAGGATATGACAATCATAGTTTATATTAAGGTATGAACAGTGCATAATTATGCCAATCACCACAATACAATTGTTTCCATTATTGTGATTTCAATCAGAAGTAAGTCCAGTACTAGACTGTACATTAAGGCTAGTGTATTGCATTTGTATTTAAGGCAATTCAGCAATGGGACACCCGTGTTTGTGGAATGAATCAGCTGCTACTCAAATTCAGGGATGTCTTCGTATGAGAAGCCATCATACCCTTTGTAAGCATAGTATGCGATGCGAACATGGTAGACTCCTGGAACAAACATGAGTCCTCCCAAAAGAAGAAGGGGCCATGTCCTGTCAGAATACTGAAAGGTAAAGAAATCACAGAAAAATTAGAACTTTAAACAATATAAAGAGTAATTCTCAGCTTAAAAACTCTTTAGTGCAGTCTAACTTTTTCAAGTTCATATGATAACAAGATACAACACTTGCACTAAAACATTTATATCAATTCTTAAACACATCTTAAAGTGAAACTCCACTTCTGGAAGCACCATGCTCACCACATATGTGTCACGATGCAGTGGAATCGGGCACTTGTCAAATTTTGGGCATATGGAGTTATAGGTATCATTTGCCTTGCTTTCGATTTTTAAAATATATATTCATCCTGAATAGAAGTCGAGACATTTGCAATTGAAGGAGGTGGGGTCGCCTGGTTTCAGAAGTAAAATTAGAGAGAAAAGGGCCGCCAAAGTTTGGTGACTTCCACAGCATTAGAGTTCTTGGAAACGGCCAATTTACATTTTTTTTACTTCAATCAACAATTTCCATAAAATCCACACATAAAAGTGTTTTTGAATGGACATACAAGGTATTGACGCAAAAAACAAAAATTACAAAAAAAATTTCCAAACTGGGCGAAAAATGCTGATTTCTCGGATTTCATAATTTTGACGAGCACCTGATCACACCACGATGCCTCACATATGACAGACAGGTTACATATTGACATAACGACAAGGGCGATTTCTATTAGATGTTGGCTCCTTTTTCGATTTATTATAACCCCTTGCATTCACTGTGGACGCATGTGGTATGCCCTTATAATCCACTACTGTAAGCACTGTTGATATACCTGGGGCACCCTAAAAAACCTGTGCTTTGTTTCATTCCTATCTTGCCCTCTACAAAGTTTTGAACGAAGAGAGGTATATCCCACTTTTCTATGTTCACTTGCCGATGCCATCATGTCTATTTTTAGGCCGCTATGTGCATGAATCACATGTGATTGTGTCAAGACAACAAAGTGAGGTGCGTTGTCTTTCTTATACACATTATACAAGACAGTCAAAACCAAAGTATAGAAACAGAATGCTTGTTTAGTCTCAGTACTTTCAAGTTATTTACACCATTATGGCCTGTTTTATATATGAGAAGCTCATGGTTTGTGACTGATAAAACAAAAGCAAGGTGAGTAGTCCTGCATACACTCTTACACACATTGTGCAAAAGAGAGCCAATGCTTAGAATCAGAGCTTTTGTTCAGTCTCAGAGTTTTCTTTACATTGTTATGACTTGTTCTATGCAAGTTTTGTCAATGGATAGAGCCACCTCTTCATTTCTATTTCTGCTCATATACACTTACCTGTCGTAGGTTAGCCCCCTGCAAATATCAAAAGAAAGAAATCCAGTAAAGGAAATAAAAAGGAGGTACATAAAGACATTGTTTGAAGTCCATACCTTTGCATTTATGTATCCAGTCAGCAAAAGAGATCCAATGATGATTAAAATACTGCCAGCAACAAACAGAGCAGCTGCCAAAAGAATGGCCTTGAAAGGAATTTTCGGTGGCGGCTTCTCAAACTGAAATGATTGGAAACACATTGAAAGTATATTAGTTAAGATGAACACAGCGAGCAATAGCTAATCATTGGTCATTGGCGGAGTGTAAAGAGGTGACGGGGGGG
>NW_004797333.1:1019761-1022288 GCF_000002075.1 Aplysia californica | reverse complement strand
TATAACATCATCAGCCTAGCTGAAGAAAGGAACTTTGAGCATTCATAAATTTGTGTCATCATTGTTATGAACAAACTTTTTGTTGTTTCTATCATTCAAGTCAGAATTACACCAAGACCATTGCATATATATACAGCTTTGGCAGTTACTGAGCCTGAAAGAGCAATCATTAGGCTATATAATATGGGTGATTAAAGAATTATTACATAAAGTTGATTTTGGACCTCATTTGTCACACCCTGGTATCCCACCTTTTGGCAAATGCTCATATATATGTATGTGCCCCACAATGCCTCAGCAGAAGTCAGGCTTAAAAATAATTTATAAATAATATCCACATTCTCAACAATCAACAAACTGTAAGAAAAGTATGCATTTAGTCAGGAAATTTACAAGGACAATCAGAGCTCTTACAAAAGAAAACATTTTACTTCATAACACAAAATTTAAAAGTACAAACGTGATATGAGAAACCAATAAGTTTTTCCCCTTTCAGCTATAAAGCAGAATGTGACTAAGCACAGGATCAAACAGCAAGGAATTGTACTTAACATTGAGCATTACATACATAAAATAATCTTTAACTCCTTATCTCCACTGGCTGAGGATTAGGCACATTCCTAATGACAACTTTGACGCTATATATGAGAGTTCTTTCATTAGATGAAAAGCTATCAAAATAAGTCCATTTGTTTTGACTTAATGAACAGTTTTGTGAAGCATATGCAGGGTTGCCTACTTCCCCGTCCAGGACCAGGCTCGTTTCCTTTGCACGATATTTAACAAGAAACTTACATTCATACCACACATAAAAGACCTTCGTGTAAGGTGCAAGAAAGCTTTAAACGCTTTGAAAATTTTTATCGCATCCGGAGTGGGGCGTGGACTCAAAACACCTTCTCCACCTATACATTTCCCTTGTCCGATCCAGGCTTGACTACAGCTGTCAAGCCCATGGATAGGCAAAACCCCACGTCCTAAAAATGCCAGACCCAGTACAAAACCAAGGACTCCACCTCGCCCTGGGGGTTTTCCGCACTTCTCCAGTTAAACAGAGCTCAACACCAGAGAACCTAGCACACAACTGTATTTTCAGGGAAAAAAACCCAGACACCATTATAAACAAATTCAAAAACAATGAAAAACTCATCAAACACTTTGGCCTCAGAGTCCTTGAGGACCTCAAAAACATATATACTCTTTTTTAAATAGACATCCAACAATCTCTTTTCCCTGACCTCCCTCCGTGGAACATCACCAAGGCAAAAGCAGACTTACAGCTGACCACACACAACAAAGCAACCACAAACACCAAAACATCCAAAGAAGAATACAAAAAACTTATAGAAAAATACCCCAGTGCGGAGCTAATCCACACAGATGGCTCTAAATTGGACTCTGCTGTGCACGCCACTGCCCTATCTTCAAACAGCACACACTTGACTTTTTGCTACAAATATATACATCCCGAAGCCTTCATTTCTTCTGCGGAGGCCATTGCCATTGTCATGGCACTGGACTCCGTAGAAAATTCTCCAATCAAATCTTTCCTAATCCTATCTGATTCCCTATTTTGCATCCCCTCACTTACAAACTACACACTCTTACACCCAAAAATAGCTATGTTACAACAAAAAATACACACTCTGACTGAAACCGGAAAAGTATGTATTATATTGTTCGCAAGGCTACCTAGCCATGTGGTGTGTGGGCATCCGAGGAAACGAGCAGGTGGATCTCCTGGCCCTGACGAAGGAATCCTTGTCCTTTCTATTGGGATCAACGACGAACACTCACACAAACTGACTTTTTTTTAAAAGTACAAAACTACACCTCCAGTCTATGGGAGACTCATTTGAAAAATCAAACCAACAATAAACAACACAACGTTAAGCCCAAACTGGGTCCACAAAAACCTTCGGGCCTCTCCAGAAGAAACCAAGTCATTTTAATTTTTTAATGCAAAAAGTAGAAAGATCTATTTTTCGTCTATGATCCAAACAGAATCCTAGATTTTGTAAAGGCCAAGCCATAGGCCTTTAAGAAGAATTGTAAATACAGTTATCTTGATTTTAAGCAGGTTATCATTTTTAGATTGTTATTTTACCTCAAGTTTCAACATTTTAAAATCTGATAGTTGACCCGATCCAAGCTGTGCAGTAAACTGTTGTGAAAGCAACCAACATGTGTTTCGTACCCTCATATGACCTATGCAGTTGCGAGCGCCGTAAATTTAAACCCTTACTAAAACAAACAAAAGAGTCAACTTCAGGTATTTTGGCCCCAAATCAGGTAGTACAATTACAAAGACAAAGGGAAAAAAAAACCAAAGATGACTGTAACCCGGTACGTAGTTACAATCGAGCAGGGCATGCTGTTCGTGATATTGGGTAATTATTATATTATATTTTGAAAATTTGTGTGTGCATGCACAATGTGTGTGTTTGTGTGGCGTGTGTGAGAGACAGAGAGAGAAAAAGAGAGAAAGAGAGAGAAAGAGAGAGAGAGAGAGAGAGAGAGAGAGAGA
>NW_004797333.1:1014081-1019661 GCF_000002075.1 Aplysia californica | reverse complement strand
GGGGGGGGGCATGAGCGCATGCCCTTGCGTATGTATTGTGGGGAGGGGAGAGGAGGGAGAGCTGTTTGTGTGCCCATAAATAAGTGAAGGTGAACAGTACAGCGTTAATGAAACAAGACAATATTTTTTTTAAAACCATTTATGGACTGTTGTTTAAGGCACCTATTGAATTAGTATTGAATGGGGAATTGAGTGCATATGGTGACTGCAAAATTGATTTTAAAACCCATGGCCTGTACCAATAGAAACTATACTAAAACAAATTTTCTGACAATAGCAATAGCGTACCCATAAAGGGCACAGAAAAATGATGTGTGAGTTAGATATGACAGACATTTTAACTAGCTTCCTTCTCAAAATAAGAAAATGAATCCTGACTGAGCCTCTGGGCCTGCGGAAGGGCCACAATATCAACTGTCCAAACATGTTTCAGTTTTGGTTTCAGCATTCACAGATTTTAATATAAGCATGCAAGACAAAACTTCTATTTAAAGAAAAACTTTTATAGTAGAACTAACAGCAGAGCAAAAAGTGACATAAGTAGAAGGGAGCATGTACTGAGAGCTGGAGCTGGAAGGACTATAAGAGTGTGGGATCATGTAGGGATGTAGGGATGTTGAAAATCTGGCAATCACTGCATCACAAATTATTTATTTTTTAAACTGCTAAATCACAGAACCAGTTTTAATCAGTAACAAGCTATCATGATGCAGAGGCATCCAACATAGGGACACTATGCTGCACAGCGCTCTCTAATCATAAAATTAAATTTCAAATCTTATTCTCCAGCATCACGTCAAGAGCACCAAGTCAAACCTTGGAGTTATTTTTTATTAATTATATCTGTTTGTTTTTGCATCAATCACGGCCTTAAAATCATCAGGCTGGTACTAAACAATTCCCTCGATCTAGTCATAGATTATTATTAGCGAATATATGCTTTTCTCTGATACTGGTTCTCTCTTCATTCACAATTCAGTTTTCTTGAAAAATGCACAGATTTTTCAGCTTCAACAAAACCCGAAAGATAGACAGAAAGAATGAATAAAAGGAAGGAGGAAGATAACTCAATTTCAGCTGACTTGCACGAGAAAATATATATATGCCAACCGAACCGCTCCGAGGGAAAATGGTCGAGTGCGCCAAATGCTCAATTTGGCAGTATCTAATACAATGTACTTCCCCGAATTATCGTGAATATCGGAGAAGTTATGGAGGCAAGTACTGATCCTACGCAACAGAATGCCGACAAATTGATAGATCTACTGTCTCCCAGTTTTAAATAACGCATACATGAGTTAACATATGATGCGGCAAGTATGGGACTTTCAGAATGTACAGATTTTCGCAAAAACTGGGAAGATTTTAAACACTGTAGAACAGGGTTTTTTTTCCTTTTATCTCAGCGTCCATCGCAAATTAGGCGGCTAGCTCTGTACTGCATAGACAGCTTCATCTATTCTGAACTGTACAAACCATGATGGTTTCTAAAGAATTACTTAATTCCTTCACGTGTTTTTGATACCTATTTTAGGTAAAAATTCAAGTTGTACCTGAAGGTCAACAAATCCATCACCACCAACTGTACTGGATAATTTCTGGTATTTCATGCCGCCGCGAGTCTTGTCAACACTCTTACGAGGCATTATCTTCTCTTTATCATCCGCCACTTTGAAATCACCACTGCCTGGAAGTAAAATCAGATAATAATATTATAAAAAGACATCACTTACAAAGACAAACTTTACATCAGTTCATTAGTTTTTTATAAAAACGTATTATATTACAAAATTTAAAAGTGCAATAACCAACACCACTTTTAATATGATACAACTCCAAGTCCAATGGAAAGAGCACTATCACTCACAGTGTATGTATTTCCATATATATATTATATATATAAAGAACAATTTTTGAAGTGACCTTTTTTTTTCATATATATCTTCGTAAAACGTCACTCCGCAGTCAGTGTCTGCACCCAAGGATGTCAATGGATGGGAATGCAGCATAGCAGTGCTGTTCCTAGGCCAGTTACCCCATGTGAAAAGAGGGCATGGGAGAAACTCAGAAAAATGTTTCATACAAAAGTAGGCCTTTAGCCTTTAGGCAATAGATCTAACAAAAAAGAAAACGGATATCCGAAAAGAAAAAAATGATCGACTCAGTTTGACCAGACTTTATTTTAGAAATTCTTCAGTAGAACTGGGTGACTGAAGAAAAGAGATCCACTGAAAGCGTCTTTTAATACTCTTCTGTAGATCTAGATATATATATATAGATCTAGTTTAATTTACTTCGATCTAATTGTGTAAAGTGTCAAAAGTTTTGCCACAGAAATCACATAGATATCTATCTAGATATAGATCTAGATCTAGATATAGATCTAGAATCTAGATCTAGATCTCTAGATCTAGATCTAGATCTAGATCTAGATTCTAGATTTTTCACTGCACCTGAAATATGTGACTGCAGCCTAGATCTAGTGTGGAATAGCCTGAACAGGCCAGGCAGCCTATTCATCTATTATCTAGATCTAGATATCTATACATTCCTGTCTACTCTAGAAATCTAAGTCATGTCACAATGAAAGAACGACCTGCTGATCTCCCCATCTCATCCTCAGAGTATGTATTGGACTGGTCGGTCACTGTCCAAATGCCCCTACACGTGTAACAAGTGCAAGCTCCTTTTGACTCGCCTGAGCTCAACACAACGTTAACGGTCAACCCAACTTTCGTCCTTACTCCCAATATAAAGAAAACGAAAACCCATTCAATAACTCCAAATCCAAACTGAAAAAAAAAGTATCAGACGCAAAAATATCCTGGACCGAACTGAAAGAAATGGGGAGACCACAAGCCACAGTGTGCATGTATATAAGATAAAATACCAAGCATTTACTTGCTTTAGAACTGTTGTATTTGATTCTTCAAAGATCAAAAGAATTGGGGATGACAATGTTGACACACAAACAAGAAACCTGTAACTGTAGCTGCTCTAGCTCAGTTGTGTTTACGTCTTTTCGGTGAGCCAACAGAAAGCGGAAATGATGTGATGGCAAGCTGTGACAACACTCCGTTCACCGGAATGTTCACTGGGTCACACTGGCTGACGTGACTATTTTTGCAACAGTGATGAGTCAAATTAAATTAAAATTAGATCTATATGCACAAAAGGGTGTACTCATTTGTACTAGATCTAGGAATCGAAGAGAAATCGGATCTAGGACTATGTGTTTAGCAGGGACGTGGGAAGAATGTCTCCCCTTTTTGTTCTATGGTGTTGTTTAAACTGTTTTCCTCCAATGACGTATAGGGACCTAGCTCTAATTAAAAGTAGTATGGTCCGCGGAAAGAAATGAATTCGCTTGTTGTCTTGTTTTCCAAAAGATTTTGTTTGTTTGTTTTGTTGTTTGTTTGTTAATTGGTTGTTGTTTTGGTTTTGTTTTGTTTTGTGTTTTTTGTTTTGTTGTTGTCGGTTTTGGGGTTGTTGTTTTTTTTTGCTTTTTTTTTTTGGGGGGGGTGGGTATTTACATCCATGCTCACATAATTTTGTCCTTTGTGAATTCAGGTTGGCTACATTGTATACAGTAGTTTTGAAATAATATTGAAACCGAACTACACTGTAGGCATCAGTCGTCTCTGCCTTAGAACATTCCGCGTAAGAACCTGGTCCGCCTATGAACACGTTTATAGGTCTATCGTGTGTGGTAACTTTTTTTTTTATATAGGCCTAATGTGTGTATGGTGCCCATCTAAAGGAATCCGTCTTATAACCCAGTTTTAACTTGAATAATAAACTTTCCTAAACTGCTGTACCGTAATTTGCGAGGGTTGGGGTGAAAGAATTTGGGTTGGCCTAAACGAGCCCTATACTCACTATATACACCGACTTTAAGACTTACACAGGTTCCTCTCCTAACATTTATATTCTTTGAGCCCAACTGAGCGGGTCAGTCACAATGAAGTTTTCGATTTGTTTTATCACGATACTTGCTCCTCAAAATGTGCGGCTGCTTTATATTTATAGTGCTTGCCTATTCAGGGTCATTCTTTCCTTTCCTTAACAGCATTGCAACTGGTGCTGTTTCATTGTTTGAAAACGTTATTAACAATTACAGCGGAAATGTCAGTTCGTACAACTATGTCGAAGCCTGCTGTTTCAGCGTTTGCACCCGAAACAGTGCACAGCACACACTCACTCACACATGTACACGCGTGCGCTCATAATTGTTTGTTGGTTCTTTTAGTCTTAGTAAGAGTTTCACGGCACTTGCAACACAATAAGATTTTTTTCTCTTTCTTAAAAAAAACCCAAACATAATTAGGTCCATTTTATAAGTATGTTTCTCACATTGATAAAATGAAAACTATTAATTGATTTGAAAATGACATGAAATTTGGCACAAAAAGATACCTTCATCATATTGTTAAACGAAATCCCCACCGATATCAATCGACATTAAATTGCGTTCGATTAATCTGCACTGACGTAGTGACTTTTGTCCAGGCACCTGGTCGCCTCTTTTAGGGCAAGTTTTGGGTCGTTTTCCGATTCAAATCTTTGTCTACGAAGGTATTCCTTCGTTTGTGGGAAAGATGGAAGCCACAATGAGTCAGATCTGGTGAATAACGAGGATTCTTCTCGTTCGTTTTTCGAGAAACAGTCCAAAAGTTTCGTCATTGTCCAGATTTTGTAAAGGAGCTTATTGTCGTAAGATAATACAACTCCAGACTCCTGCCGACCAGATCGTTTTGTTTGGGGGGGGAGGGGGGTTATAGCTGGTCTCAACTTTGTATCCATAGGAACAGGCCACAGCAAAATTAGGCCTATAGGCCTACCTTTGATATCGAGAAAAAAAAACCCATCTATACTACGTGACCGTCAGTGATATTGTTTGTGATTTGTTATCTCTGGACCAGTTTCGTCAAAGCCTCTACATTCTGCTGACTGTAACTTTGTCTTGGGATCCCAAGAGTAAACTTAGGTTTCATCCCAAGCCGGACTCGTAATAGTGAGGATGCCGGTTCGGGGGTTCGAGCCCCGGGTCCGACATTGTATCCTTGGGAAAGCACTGTACACGAATTTCCCCCCTCTTCACCAAAGTGGGAATGGATACTTGGTCACAAACAGCGAAAGATCTTGTCTGTATGTTAATGTTTAGCCTATAAATGGCTGCTTGCTCTGTATGCTTCCAAGGAAGTTGAGGTTGTTTCAGAATGCTCTCAGGTCTGCTGGGGTAATAGTATAGATTGTGGAGCGCATAGTGCTTGCGGGGATTTGCGCTATACAAATAGTATCTATATTATTATATTATTATCCCCAGTTATGATTTTGCCTAAAGATCTTTATCTTTTTGTCCCTGGAATGTCGAAGATTTGACACTTGCATTCTTTCGGTCTGAGCGATCAAAGGGGGAACTCGTTTGGAAATAGTATCTTCTTTTTTTGTTATTCAGTTAGAATCCTGAAAACCCTGATATCTCTACATGGCTCTCAAAATAATGCGTATGAAAGAAAGGGAGGGAGGGGGAGAGATAGAGAGAGAGGGAGGGGGAGAGATAGAGAGAGAGGGAGAGAG
>NW_004797333.1:1003774-1011853 GCF_000002075.1 Aplysia californica | reverse complement strand
CGCTTTAATATTTTTTTAAAAAACGAACTCGGTTATGTAAAACGACCATACATGCGTTCCCACCTCTCCCTCTTTCATTTACCACACTATAGGCATACAAGCTAATTACTCAGCCAGTACCATAATACTGGAAAAGTTGCACGAGCATGAATTAATAGGGTGACTAAATAATATATATCCAAAGCCCCTTCCATCTAACAAAATCTGACAAATAAGTTAGTAAATTAATGTTTAACTTTGTTAACTGTGTAAAAAGAAGAAACCGAATCTGTCAATTAGTAGACTTTACTGAAAGCTTCACAGTAGCATTGCAATGGCAACGTTTTATAGAGCAAAATATTCTCAACAAGGCAGTGTGGGATCAATTAATTTGGATATCAATAATATGCTTTAGCGTTCTTACGCTCAAGAATACTAATTTGATTTTAAAGCAGAAAAAAAGGATTAGACAAGTATAATAATGATATGATTCTTTTAACTTTATACCATTATGCCAGGTCAAAATTTGCTGACACTTCACCGAGATGAACATGTGGAATTATTAATTTCTAAAGTGGACCTATCACAATGCAACAACAAAATAAAATAAAACTAAATAGAAACTAGAGATTCAACAACATTTTCTGTTATGACTACTTTTTTAAAAAATGTAAGCGTTTTACGCCCTTTTTGAGACAATTTGGATCATGTGGGAGGCAGGCTGTTTCAACCTTGCATGTCAGTGTCAACCCGGGTTGAGTTGGATACAACGTCCCAGCAGAAGGACGGAATACTCATTGAACATTCTCCCTACACGGGAATTGAACTCACGTTCACTGTGTGCAACGATGAAGCGCCTAGCCGCTACAGTTCCCATAACTGTACCCCTATGCTTTGGTTGGAAAGTATCATTGGGAAAAGCACCTGAAGGCTATTTTTCTTATTCTAATTTGATCGTATTAATGAGACCGCTCTTTTTCGTTTTCACATTATGCTGTAGTATTATTTTCGCTCTCTGGTTTTGGGGTGACCAGTCTGAAATTTGCGGAAGTACCTGAGTTGCTGTTTGTTTAATCATCATTTCACCCCCCCCCCCCCCCTCCCTCCTCTTTTCCGGAAAAAAGGAAGAAAAGTCATGGATTATTGAGAGAGGACACTCTTTAAGAAGTCTTCAAGCTAATAATTTCTCTGAGCACCCAAATGGCACTTGGGTACTTTTTTGACCTAACGACTTCAAGCATATATTTGTGATGATGCAGCCTATTGAACTTCAGTCGAGACAGAGAGACACGAGACGAAGACGTTAAAGGAAAATCGCATTCAGGTGGAAAAAAAGAAGATGTATATACAGGCACAGGAAAATGCGGCACTGACAGTGAATTTTCTTCCAAATATTGTCACTTCAGCTTGCTCTGCCTCTTAGCAGTCAGTCATCCAACTACACTGACTTCACAAACATAATGGGGGCTCTCGTGGCCTAGAAGTTAAGGTGTTGGCCTCTCATTCAAAGGTCCCGGGTTCGATTCCGGGTAGCGACCAAAAAATTTTCTTCTCTAAAATTGTCTCCTTTCACATCCTTTCCAGATCTCTAGCAATGTTCTGTTGTCTGCTTTCATTTCCACTTTCTTCCCCCACCCCCACACCTCCGTTGGCCCCTCCTCTGGGCTCCTGACTCTTTCTGCAGCCTTTCTACTGCTACTCCTTAGCTCCTCCTAACTGCTGTCTTTCTGCCACACCCCTGATCTTCTGGTAGGAAAGATCTACAACTAGCCTTCTCGGAAAAGGACGAAAAATCTCGGAGGACCCGTGTGCAAGTTGCGCACGTTAAAGATCCCTTGGTGGTCTAAAATCGACAAGAGTAGGCTTCGGCCGCCACCCGGGCAAAATTCAAAATTTCCTACCAACTGAAAATATTAGGTGTGTCCCGCGCGCTCATATGACATTATGCAGTTGCGAGCGCCGTAAAACACTTTACAAAAACAAAACAAAAAACAAACATAATATTACTAGTTGAGTATCCGGCTTTGCTCGCGGTCGACGCCTTGGCGTCACTGCTCCTACTGGTCTACGCTGCAGAGGCATTTTACTTTTTACATCAACATTGCTGTCTAGCCTTTCACAATCACACCTGGCTTCTATATCTATATTGCTTTAGATTAGGTCTGCCTTGATTAACTCCTCTCTTGATCTACATTGTTTTAGTGTATTGCTGTCTAGCCCTTCACAATCACAAAATACGGGTTTCGCCTTACACCATCACATAAAAAAGCACTAAGAAAATAATAATCCACGAAAGGGCTGCTACACTGTAAAAGGAACACACCGACGTCTTCAAAATCACAGAGGCAGTGTCTATGGCTTGTTCACTTTCCTCTGACAGCGTTAAAACAATTCTAGCTCATTGAAAAATTTACCTATGCCCAAAAAACTCTGCATGGCTCTTCTACAAGCTAGATATATCTAGCTACGAAACATAAATATTTTTTCAAAATATCTTAACCCAATAATAAAAAAGTTTTTCTCTTTGGGCCCAATATTAAAAGCAACTCTTTGGATTTCCACTCAGGATCACGTCTCCACGTACTACAGGCGAGTCTCGAATATTACTCACCCCGTCTCTTGAATCGTGTTTCTTAGGCAAACGTTAAAGAGCGGTAATGAACTTCCGTTGTGAAGGAGAGCTACGCAAATTTGTTTTGTTTCTCAGTAGAATAATGACAAAGGCCAAAGAAGGACGGGAACTTTTTGTCAACAATATCTTTCTAAATTCAGGAAATGAATAAATAAAAAATCGGGCTCCGTCATGGGGACCTATCTATCTTTTTGCAGGTACTTGCCAACTTTCAACTCTGTAGCTGTCGTAGTTTTATAGGAAAAGTGACACATGTGTTTCCAAGTTGCCAAATATATTATAATAGATTATCAAGGACATGCCTTGCAAGTGTTAAGCAAGAACAAAGTGAATTATTTTTTTTACGCGTACACTACTCAACAAAAGAGTATTATCAGGCATAAATAATATCAGTAAAAACATTTTGTTACTTCAACATATCAGAACATAATATGCTATGCACAGCAATCTTTTTCAATAGATTTGTCAGAAGAATTATTACATTTATGTACACAATACTCTCAGTGATACAAAATACAGTGATAAAGTAAAAGGAGTTCCGAACCAAAATAAAGCCTGTCGTGCTATTCCCATCCTCGCCTTCGTTCTCTCTTTGTACACATGTATGAAAAAGAAGGCACCCCTCCCTCCCCCCCCCAACCCCCAAATCAATGTACTCTACAATAAGTGTGTTATTTTATTATGTAAGTACAAAGCACGCTATCAGCTTCATAAACTTCTTCTATTTATGCATGCACCTACGCATGATACAATCATTGATGCTTTTGCTGTGGCTAATCCTCTCTCAAACCACCTTTGTAAAATCACTGATTCTTCTTCATTCTTATTTTTTTCAAAATGAATGACTGCGCAGCATAATACAACACACCATTTCTAACGAGTGCGTTGAGGTCATTTAATTGTGTCTATGTGTACGCCTGCATACTTAAGAGGTTCCGTTTTATTTAGTTTTTAATTCCAAACCTTGACCATTCTTTGACCACTGCATGTACAGGTCTGTGGAGAGGAAGAAAGCAAAGACAAAAACAAAAATAGAATGTACAAAGAAAATACGTCTACGCATTGAACTGTACAAGAATCTTCTCTGCACAGGAGAAGTAGGGAACGGGTATATACATTTACAAAAATGGTTATAGCATGAGCTGCGCAATCATTGTCAATGGTGTATTTCTTACCGGGAACTATCCACACTCCACACATGTTAAGCATTAACTCCTTAGGATCCCGTCACTGTACCGAGTGAGAGACCAAACTTCATAACGATGTGTTGTGTGTTCATCTGTCATAATATTATGTTTAAGTTGCTATTCTTTAAAGTTCCACTCGAGGGATAACACTTGCTAGTGAAAGAAACATAAGTCAGTTAGTTGACCATCGGAGACGTTTCTGAGACGTCTTCCTTGACATCTGTAAGAGGTGGCAATCCATTCTTACTTGACACATGCTTCAGCGTTGACCTCCCCTCCTCGGCCCCGTTCCTTGGCTTCAACACTCGGCTGTCTTTTGCGAGAGACAGACCTTTCTGGGGAGCAGCTGTTGGCATCGTTTTGATTGAGTACTGGTCAGTACCATTTGAGTCCTTTATTTCAGGATTCTGATTTGAAAAGTTATGGTTGTCGCCTTCTTTCAACAGCAGTGCCATCTCTTCCTTGGTAGCACCGGCTTCATTGTTGTTATTACTGGCAGACAACGGTCTTGCTTTGAAGGACAAGGCACTGCCAGGAGATGAAGACAACGGAGGGCTCACAGCAGAGTCCGCTAAGTTATCAGAACAGTTGAACGTGACTTTTGGAGAACTCGAAACTCGAGGTATGGCCTTCACCTTAGGGGAATTGGAGTTGGCCGCCATTTTGGGCATGCTGGCGACTTTGTGGAAGCCCTGAGTACTGCTGGCGCCACAGGTGTTGAGGCTGTTAGCAGTTCCCAGGTCGTGGACGGATGTGGAGGCCACAGCTGTGGCGTTGTTGGGGGAACGAGGTGGTGAGTGGCCTTCGGTGAGCGGGATGCCGTGGCTCATGCTGGGCCGGTCGCGTAAGAAATACGATGTAGTGGAGCAGGCACGCGAGGAGCGACCAGAAACGACACTCTGACGCCTGAGCCAGTGGCGGTGCCATTTCTTCATGATCTCTGTCCGCACCTAGAGGGAAGGTAAGAAAATTTGATTAGTGCACGTACCAAAAAAAAATCGATTCATTTATGTGTATGGGGGGGCGGTAGGGAGGGGTAATAGCCTAACCATACGATAGTATTTATTTTTGTTGCTAGTGCTGTTGTCGTCTTTGTTTGTTGTGGGACTTGTATGCCATTCTGGTAGACTGTCTGCAATCGAAACCGTTTAGTTTTAGATGCAGTTAGAGTTTCAATGCACCTGCAACACAATTAGTCCTTATAAATGCCGAGTCGAAGCTGTTTCGCCTGACCTGGCCGTAATATAGGAAGATACATTCTGCAACATTTTGGACCTTCAAACGAACTTGTAAAACTAGACAAACAGCAAAAGAAAAAACAAGAAAGAAGCAGCAACACCCATCACTAAAGTTTCGTGAAGACGCTTGTTTATGCTGCCTAGCAATATGCCTGATTTCTAGTGTCTAATTCTTCTTGAGGTCAAAGAACACTTATAGTATACATACCTCTCCGTTGAGGAAGCAGAAGAGGAAAGCCACCACCGTGCCCTGAGAAACAGACAAATTTAACGAACCTGGTAACAAAATGTGTGCAAGAAAAATCTAGAATATCAAATAAAATAACTCCTGTTATAAGTGGCACTTCAAAGGTTCATATCTCATTGGTGTAAAATACACTCTTGTTTTTACTCGTGCGTTTACAACACGCTTATTGATAAATGTGTAAATTGGCAACACACTGAATAGCGAGTCAGAATGATTGTAAAAGGTAGCAAACGTTAAATTAAATTGTCTTTTCCTTCCAGCCAACAATATTGCAAATGAGAATTGTGCTGTCTGTCTGTCTGTCTGTCTGTCTGTCTGTCTGTCTGTCTGTCTGTCTGTCTCTCTGTCTCTCTGTCTGTCTGTCTGTCTGTCTGTCTGTCTGTCTGTCTGTCTGTTTGTCTACATACACTTAAGATTGTTTCTGTGGGAAAGTGGCTATGAAATGCATTTTTTTCCCACTGATGTCTCGTGAGAGCTTTAAAATGATACCACCCCCAGAAAAAAAAATTGGGATGGAGAGAGAGAGAGAGAGAGGGGGGGGGGGAGAGAGTGGGGGGGGGGAGAAAGAGAGAGATGGAGAAAGAGAGGGTGGAGTGGGAGGAGGGAGGAGCAAGATAAGAAAAAAGGAAGAAATCGCACCTGAAATGAGTTAACTGTCATCTCCAGGTATAGAGTGACAACCGCCACTTTAGGCTCCCTGAGGTTTGACAGGACAATGAAGAATATGTAATAGACTCCGAACAGCGGGATGAGTACCAGCGTCGACTTGGCAAGTTTCCTTTTTTTCGAGGGGGAGGGGGGGGGGTGGACAAACGAAAGGAGGATAATACGTATGAGAAAATCATACACACTCTAACGATACCATACCCTTTAGTTTAGTAAGAGTTTTACGACGCTCCCAACTGCCTAAGGCCATATTATGAGAGCGCATATTTTGCGCATATTACACCCTGTCGTACAGAAAAAAGACTTACCAAAATTAATTGATAGAAATTATTAATTAAAGGCAGATCAACACGAGAGTCCCGCCGTAATGGGTAAAGCGCAATGGCGCGTATAGCATACACGCTAATGTGCTGGCAGTGCATTAGTTACGATGTACATTAAGGAGAATCAGTGCGCTGACAGCTGGAGACGGTCAAATGATAAAAGGGGTGTAATGATAACGAAAAAAATAATAATGATACTACTACTACTACTACTACTACTACTACTACTACTACTACTACTACTACTACTACTACTACTACTACTACTACTACTACTACTCATCATCATCATCATCATCATCATCATCATCATCATCATCATCATCATCATCATCATCATCATCATCATCACATTAACTATAATAATAATAATAATAATAATAATAATAATAATAATAATAATAATAATAATAATAACAACAATAATAATAATAATACTAATAATAATAATAATAATAATAATAATAATAATAATAATAATAATACATGTAATAATAAAACTCAGCACTAATGAACCACTCACTCATACAAATACTTGACTGTGCCTTTATACCCTACACACACAATCGCTGGCTCACGCATCATATCGGGTATATTAATTCTTACTTTGCTCTGATTCAAGGTGAGCTTTTCTATACATGTAGATAAGTTCACGACTCGCTCTGATCCCACTGATATTGCTGTCACAGATGATAGAGAACAGAGAACTGTCATGACCTTCTTTTGGTAGCAAAATACAGACCAAAATGAAATCCATGTTACAAGTTAAGAAAAATGACAACTGAACTGAAGGATATTAAGGTGAGGTAGTAAAAAAGACTTTAGAAATAGTAGTGACAACCAACACAAAACTATTAGTATTAGTGAAAGAAAGATAACATCCATACCTATATCGACGGGGGTCTCGCGTGTTGCAGTCTCGAATTTTGGTGAATAATACTCGGATGATGTTAAGGAAGAAGAACAAATTTATCTGTGGAGTAGTATTGGTACTGAGGTTAACACTGATGTATGTTTTTTTAAATGGAATCAAAAATGCATTCACACTCATATAAGTGCATAATATGTTTGTGTGTGTGTGTGTGTGTGTGTGTGTGTGTGTGTGTGTGTGTGTGTGTGTGAATGAGAGAGTGTGTGTGTGTTTGTTTATGTGTGTGTATGTTTGTATGTACATTTATGTGTGTGTGTGTGTGTGTGTGTGTGTGTGTGTGAGAGTGAGAGAGAGAGAGAGAGCGAGAGAGAGAGAGAGAGAGAGAGAGAGAGACAGACAGAGAGACAGAGAGACAGAGAGACAGAGAGACAGAGAGACAGAGAGACAGAGAGACGGAGAGACAGAAAGACATACAGACAGATAGAGAGGCAGAAAGAGTCAAAGAGAGAGAAAGAAAGTGTGAGTGCGTGTGTGTGTGTGTGTGTGTGTGTGTGTGTGTGTGTGTGTGTGTGTGTGTGTGTGTGTGTGTGTGTGTGTGTGTGGGTGGGTGTGTGTGTGCAATAGAAAAATCATAATTGCTGAAAATATAGATATGCGTGTGCTCTGATATTGCACTTATCTCTTTATATTTGAAATGTACAAGAATGGGGAATTGCCACAACATCCCTGTAATTGACAAATTTGAGAAAACAGGGGCGAAAAGCGAAACACGAATTTTTGAGAATACTTTCACAGAGAGAGAGAGAGAGAGAGAGAGGAGAGAGAGAGAGAGAGAGACTTTGTGATAGAGGGTTGGCGATGGGTGATTAGAGATAAGAAACTCTACAGCTGGGGAAAACTTTGAATGGGATTTCAACCCACATTATCTGGCCTCAT
>NW_004797333.1:1002221-1003674 GCF_000002075.1 Aplysia californica | reverse complement strand
TGTGTGTGTGTGTGTGTGTGTGTGTGTGTGTGTGTGTGTGTGTGTGTGTGTGTGTGTGTGTGTGTGTGGGTGGGTGTGTGTGTGCAATCGAAAAATCATAATTGCTGAAAATATAGATATGCGTGTGCTCTGATATTGCACTTATCTCTTTATATTTGAAATGTACAAGAATGGGGAATTGCCACAACATCCCTGTAATTGACAAATTTGAGAAAACAGGGCGAAAAGCGAAACACAAAAGTTTGAGAAAACATTCAAAGAGAGAGAGAGAGAGAGAGAGAGAGAGAGAGGAGAGAGAGAGAGAGAGAGAGAGAGAGAGAGACAGAGGGAGAGAGGGGGGGCGAGAGGGTAGAAGGAGAGAAAAGAGACAGTACCTGGGGAAAACGTTGAATGGGAAATCAAACAACAATATCGACCAACAATTGAATAGAAATACAGTTATGAGTCAACAAGCGTTCAAAATGTATACCCTCACGATTTTCAGTTTGTAACTATGCCCGTTTTTCCCATGTGCTCTTCACATGATGGCGAAAAAAATAATACCTTGAAGAACAGATTGTAGAACTAATAGTCCCACTCCCCTCCTCGTCCCATTTCTCTCACAATGTCAAATCCAAATCATCCAAATCCAAAGCGACTTGGAGTCGAATCCCTTGACATTTGACCCTTGATACCGTATAGGTATCTCTTCGTGTATAAAGATTCTTAACTGTGATTCCAAAAACTCACCGATATGGACGCAACAATGGGAGCATTCAGCACCCAGTAGAAGTTCATCTCATGGGTATTCCAGCATCTGATGAGGGACAACAGTAAAGAGTCAGGCATACGAACTAAACAGAAATGATTAACTATTGAGAAGAAACAGTCGTGTAAGATAGAGGCCTTCTAAAAAAAAGAGAATGTACGACATTTTAGCTCTGCTCCAATTCAGGAATACAAACGTTCAAAAATATTAAATAGTGAGCTTTAAAATGAAATGCTTTATTTACTTCATTTGGATTTTCTAATCTTTTTCTAGACTTTCCATTCAATAACTCATCAATGTATTCCTTTTCTTCTCCCTCCCCCTACCCACCCCCCGTTGTTGCTTTTAGGTGAATGTGTGTGTGTGGGGGGGGGGGGGGTGTATTGGTGTAAGTAAATAAGATTAGCGCAAAGCATTCTACGGGTATACTTACAGCACGTTATTCTCGAATATTCTCAACATCATCCAGATGATCACAAAGATGAGCGGGAACACTGTGGAAGCAAAGATGTCTTGAAGCAAGCTCAGCTTTGTTCTTCATCTCTCTCTCTCTCTCTCTCTCTCTCTCTCTCTCTCTCTCTCTCTCTCTCTCTCTCTCTCTCTCTCTCTCTCCCCCTATCTTTCTCGCTCCTTCTACCAGATCGATAAAACCAGGCCGGTTGATATTTTTTGTGTTGCAGAAACAATCGTCGGCCAAAATACAAC
>NW_004797333.1:1000516-1002106 GCF_000002075.1 Aplysia californica | reverse complement strand
TCACACAGTCACACACACACACACACACACACACACACACACACACACACACAAACACACACACTCAGAAGGTGCCCGCCATTGCTGCAGACACAGACGACGCCAACTGAAGACAGATTTAATTTTTTTTTCGTCCTTTCTTTACCAAAGTAGAAGACATTTGGTACTGAGAAAAAAGAATGATCTGGAACCACAACGTATTCATATGCTCTCTATCCTGACGCTAATCTTACTTCCATCCCACCCTTAACGTATTCATGCTGGTTCATTGTGTGCGTGTCCTTGTAGGCCTTCTTCAGTTACACACGGGTCTCTGTTTTCAGAGGAGGGATTTAGGGTTCAACGTTTGTCTCATGTATGACAAGACCATGGAATATCTGAGTTGTCTAAAGTTCCAACTCCAGGGCAGATATAAAAAGACTGGGCTTAAATAGCCTTATCGAGAACTAACAAAAATGGTGCAGGTTAGTTGAGGGTGTAGAAAGAGAACGGGGGTCTGTTTGGATCCCCACTGCTCACGAGATTATTGAGATGGTAGCATTTTCAGATACACAGAAACAAAGAATAATTAATAGACAATTACAGACCACATATATTAACATATCGACAGCTTGGAGCTAACAGTACAATAATTATGTGCAGCCAGACCTAACCCAGACCAAAAGAAAAGCGAATTTTAACGGAAACTAAGAAATCTGACCAGCTTGCATGTAAATGAAGTCATCATTGAAGTTGAATTTTTAGGTTGGTTCGGAATGGTGCAAGATAGCAAGACGCAAAAGAAACAAAAGATGCTCACCATTGCTGCAGACACAGAAACTGCAACAGCAATGAGAGCAACTGAAATATTTTTTTCTCTACTCAATTACAACTGACTACCATAGAGAAAACTACAAAAACAAACAAATATTACATACAGGAGATATTCGCCCAGGTAACAAGATGACAAAACGTGTAAATATAATCCCCAAAACAAAACAAAAAAATGAAATGAACTCTGTCAAAGTGAACATCAAGCTTACCCCATCCGATAATGATGTAGAGACTAAAGAAACGCATGGACTGAGAGAACACGGCGAAGAAGATTAGAGTGTGGAGGTACAACCCTTCCACGAAGATCCACATGTAATTTGCCCCTAGTGCATACTGCCACAGAGTGTTCAGAAGTTTACACTCCCAATGCTGAAAGGAAAGAAAAAAAAAGATTTAAAAAGTTAATCATCATGATTTAAAATGAATTCTGTATCATTGTTGATATTCAGTTCTCTGATCTTTACTTCAAAAGGGTACAATGAGATTGGTTGTTTTATCTTCATCCTTTACATAAGGGAGGAATGAACAATGGCCAGATATTCCGATTACAAGCAGAGAAAAACTTTCACTTCTTTTAGTGGACAAGCAAGTAAAGAAACACCGTTTTCTGGTAATGATAATAATGAAGATCATTTATATATCGCCTTCTCCCGTGTACACACAACTTTACGCGCTTTACAATAAATCCAAATACAAAATAATAATTATGAAAAGAAAAATATTAGCTCATGTAAACAAAGAAATCATACACACGCGCGCGCACTCACACACACACAC
>NW_004797333.1:996047-1000416 GCF_000002075.1 Aplysia californica | reverse complement strand
CACACACACACACACACACACACACACACACACACACACACTCACACACACACACACACACAAACACATACACAAACGCACGCATATATACATCATTATGAATAAGTCATACAAAAGCATAATATTGTAATATGCACAAAGTGATTCGCAAATTTTCAAAAGTACATACTTAGTCATTTACGTAATATTGTACTGAGAATGAAACGAATGGGTTAGAAAGTATTCCAAAACATCTCCAATGTTGTACGACTCAGAGAATGAGAAAGGGAGTTCCAAACTCATGGACCAAGACAGGAGAAGGATCTTAATTTCAGCTATTTTTTTACCTCCTCTCCCTGGAACTCCTAAAAGACACTGATCACCTGATCTCGGTGATTTAGATTGGACATAAATCTGGATGAGATCACTAAAATATGAGGGAGATTTGTGACTGACACACATGTGGCATAATACTGCAATTGTATACGATATTCTGACTGATACAGGGAGCTAATGCAATGTTCTTCACATGATGGTATGAGAAAGTCGCTTGGAAGTTCCACAATCACCCAATACTCTAAGTTTGGTTCGAACCTGGATCATGAACACTGCAGTCCCTTTTACAATTTGAGTTAAAAGGAGCTGTCAACAACCTAAGAATGCAAGTGACGCACTTGAGCGGCTGCTCATCAGCATTGGACAATAGATACAACAGACTGTCTAACGGTAAGCAAAACTAATGTAATCGCACAACTTTGGAGGTATTGAAATTGCTGTCCTGTATGAAGACCAGCTGGTTTAAAAAGCATGCTTTCCACTGTTTATAGGTTGTTGTGTTGTCTTGGCTTTTTTAGTTAGTTTTTTTAAAGGGTGTTCTATTTTGTTTGGTTGCTTTTTTGCGGGGTTTGTTTGTTTTTGTTTTGTTTTTGTTTTTGTTTTGTTTTGTTTTTTTGTTTTTTGGGGGGCTAG
Organism: Aplysia californica; assembly: GCF_000002075.1. Lineage (NCBI taxonomy): Eukaryota > Metazoa > Mollusca > Gastropoda > Aplysiida > Aplysiidae > Aplysia > Aplysia californica. The sequence continues at coordinate 999,468 of NW_004797333.1, read as the reverse complement.
TCAACATTTTAAGTTCATGCCCTAATGGCGCCATTCTTTTAAAGCTGTGTTATATTGTGCCACTAGCCAACACGTTAAAAGGACATTTGTATTAAAGTAATACTAATTTGTTGTGTGTAGCGTATACGTACTGTGCTCTCCTGGATGAAGATGATGGAACCGTCGTCCGCGTGCCTGATGTCTGTGGGGAGGGCGAAGCCTTTGACGAGCAGCGAGTTCCTCAGCAGAGAGATGACAGAGCGGAGGATGAACGAGATGAACAGGTTGATGTGGATGGTGTTCCTCTGGCAGTGAAGCTTTCTGGAGAGCGGAGAGCACGTTGTTGTATTGTATGGTATGGTATGTTATGGTAAGGTATGGTATGGTATGAGGTGACGTGGCATGGCGTGGGGTGGCGTTGCATGGTATGGTACAGTATGGTATAACATGGTGCGGTTCGGTAAGGCATGGTTTGGAACCAGATGCTTTGGTATGATAAGGCTTTGTTTGTATAGCAACTTATTACTTCTGAAGTTGTCTTTCAGTGACCACCACAGCAATCAGTATTTGACAGAACATCAGCTCATATTCAAAAAGATGCACAGTACTGCTTATTGCCAAGTTGCCATACACTGTGAGTTTTTTTCTTTAACTTGGGCAGGCACATCCAGTGCAAGGACACACCTCACAGTTATTTACAACATCGGCATGTCTCTTTCAGCCTTTTAAGGTTATTTGCAACGTGGGAGTTTAGGTTGTAATATTAATCCTCAAAAAGAGGAAGTCCAGTAAGGTTAGAACATGCCTCCCCCCCCCCCCCCCAGACACACTTCTTCCCCCTTAAAAAAACAACCAAAATTCCACTTTCACGATTGCCTTTTTCGGGTTTACAAACAATATCCAAGCCCAGCAATTCACCACGATAACAGCTAAGCTAACGCAACCCCCTTCCCCTATTTAGAAAGTGTAAACGAGATAAAAGTCAAACGCATTTTATGCCTTTGCATCTCCTTTTACTGGTTGTTCTCAATCACCATCCGGCGCCTTGCCGACTGGTGTGGGCGATCATGGACCTCCGCTTCACTCGGTATTGCGTTGAAGCCATGGCGTCTGTCGTTCTTGCTGTTCCCAGCCATTTTGTCAACTTGTACAGAATCTCTTTCATCTGTCTGCCTCTCTTTCCATCAAACTTGCCAGCTGTTGTTACGATATTTTCCAGTGTTTCTTTCCACTTTGTGCGTCTAATTAATTTTGCCTGTCGCTTTCAGATACAGCGTGACCATCTGCAGGGGTTAGAAAACTCAAAGTTCAGTAATAACCTGCTAGATTCAAATCGATTAGACTCTGGGATACAGAACGGTAGACTTCGAAAACAAAACCTTCAACAGATCTTGGGAAAAAGAGCGCAAAGTACAAATTGGTACAGAAAAAGCTGTTCCGAAAGACCACCACCCTTAAATGCAGCGTCTCGAGAAAGCGAGATAAGTGTTTCACATGCTTTGTATTACGGGGGAAACCGTCGTCTCAGATAACTAAATGTCATTTTTCAAGATTAGAAATTGGATCGATGAGTTATAATAATTTCAGAATCAGCATTTGCTGCCGTATTCAACTTTCTCACGTGGACTCAACTTTCGTTTCTCACTAATTCAGGAGTCCAATAATAATCTTGGCTTTTTATTGTTTTAACTTTACTCGTGTGCATACAGAGACCTGATTATGTCTTTTGTTTTGTTCTGATAAAGATAAATAACAGCTGTTTCGGCACAGAAGTTGTTGACAATGTGTCTTTCTATTGCTTGGCTCAAACCTGTCATAAACGCACATTCATATTAAAATTTACGTTACTTAAAACACTATCACCTCTGTAACGCTCATAACATATGTTCTTTAAGTGTACGTAATAAACTCTACTACACGCATCTTTTCAAACCCGTGGACTCTGCCTATAGGGACAAATATTAATAAAGAAGTATAATTTTTCTCAACATCATTGCACAAACTGTTTAAGAAATATGGTGTTACATAACTTTTTTTTTTAAAAAGACGAACAAGCTACGCATTTGAACGCGCCATAGTCGTGTTTCGTTTGTCTCTTTTAAAATCTACATCCTATTACATTTGTTTCCTCTTCGTTCCTGCAATAAATGTATGCCATACCTACATACGATACAACACAGCGGTTTCTCATTTTCTATAAGCAAGCCATTACCCTGCTCCCAACGATAATCACCCACCTGCCTATCACGGATGATCGTTTGCTATAAAATACGGCCCTGAGTTATCTTGCCTTTTAAGTGACAACTGCACAGCAAACAAGCTGCAAAAGCTATCCCTTAACTTTGCTAAATGGCCATTGCGTTGGCAAGGTAATAATGGCAATATTACTGACATGCATTCTTTGTTTTTCGTTTGTCAGTTAGTACGTTTGTATGATTGTTCGTTTGTTTGTTTGTTTGGTTGTTGTTGTTGTTGTTGTTGTAGTTGTTGTTGTTGTTGTTGTTTTGTTCTTTTTAACGGGAAAGAGGAGACGGTATTTTTTGTTTTGTTTAACTTGTTTGCTTGATATAAACAACTGTCATTTCGAAGGTGGATCCCCGTAAGATAGAGAGCAGACTCTACTATTGTGTTAACTTCTCGTTTACGACGTAATGGCTTTTGTAATTGGCTCGGGTTCTGCTTCCTTTGTTCAATCATGCTAGCATTGGGTCATATCTGTTACCCAAACAGAAACAATCTAAAGAGGCAGGACAGCTTCTGAAGCAATGCAGTTTTATGTTACTGTGTGGGAGGCTCATAAGCCGAAACGCCAGCGATCTTGTACAAGTTCAGACAGCGTTTCTAAAAACTCCCTGCTACAAGAAAACATGAGACTTCCTGGTGAAGATATTTTCCTCTCCATCAAACAAACCATACGCCAACATATCATTGTACTTTTGGCTTACATGTTATTAACAATAAAATGACATTTTGATTGCGTTTCGATTACAATTCTGCTAAGATTTACCAAAAAACGAAATAACCTATGTGGACTTCTACAGCGGAGAATACTTTGGTTTTAAGACGTATAGTTCATATCAATATATATTATTATTGATTAAATTATAGCAAAACTCAAGAACCGCTCCAGAACATGGTTGCATTTTACTCTCATCCTGTGAATATGAACAGTCTGTTCCATAAGGAGGAAGCCATTTCGACATTTGTAATGTCATTCAATTGAACACTGATTATCAAAAAAGAACCAAAAAAACATTGTCGATATCAAGCAAATTAAAAGTAATTGTAAAACAGGCGTGTTATAATATGATTTTTTAAAGATCTTTACTAGAGTTGAAGATTTTGTTTTTCACTATATGTATACAAAGTCATGCATCCGTTTCCAGTAAGGTCATGTCTTGCAGATCGGGGATAGACGAGCTTAACAACTACTATTCACGGT
>NW_004797333.1:983547-988547 GCF_000002075.1 Aplysia californica | reverse complement strand
TTTCTGACATTCAAGTCTGAAGAGACAATGTATGGTTTTTGAAAACGAAGGTATAGCTTTAAAAAAAATAAATAAAAAACTACAAAAATCAGCATAGATGGCTTGCTAGTCAGTGTAGAAAGAGTCTCAAAACTACGGCGTGGTGTAATAATGCGTAACTTTAAACTGTCCGCTCCAACGTATAAAAGGTTTTTTTCCCTCCGCTTTATTTTTCTTACAAGATGCAGCCATACATCGCCCAGGGACATAGCTGCCACCTCGCCTAGATAAGGCGTTCTCCAAAACCTAAGCTGGGCAATTTATGGCTGTGAGTCTGAACCTGAAACATGTCCTATCTGCAGGGTGATGACTCCAGGTATCAGCTGCACTCTCAACATTGCTTTTCGAAGCCTTCAACATTTTTGTAGGGATGCCCCCTCTTAGACAACTTCAGGAGTTCATGAACGATTTTTATTTTGTTTTACTTTTGTTGTTGTTGATGTTTTTATTTTTGTTCTTGTTTTTATCTTCAAATATGATAAAGAAAACGAGTGGATACATAGAATACAAGAAACTAGAGTAGTTTTATTCTCCAAAAGGAAATGGGCTATGAATTGAACTAACAAAATCAATCAAGCAGTACGAGTGTCAAATTGAAAAAAGGTAGCAGTCGCAGACGAGTGCCTTGTATGTAGTTTTGTCTGGTGAGAATAATAATTTTTGGAAATGTCATTCATATTCAGTATTGAGATACGCAGTTAAATATTTACAGGATGTTCTGCGAACGCCACAATTCACAGGTTTGGTTGGGGGGGGGGGGGTTGAAACTTTCAGTCTGCTACATTCTAAAAGTATTTTTCCATTTAAAAGATCTCGTCCGTAAGAAAGAATTTTAATTATACTTTCCTATTAAGCATAACCTACATCTGAAAGATCCTATTTGTGACTCTTTCTGAAATGAGGTTACAAAACGCATGAGCATCTTGTGTGCGTGAAAACAGAATCAATAGGGCGTCCCGTCACTGCCACGGATGCCGTAAAATGCACGGTGCGCTCCCGCCCTCGGTTGGGAAATGAGACCTGCCTCTTCTGCTTATGATTTACGGCAACGTTTTACAGACCCTGCAATAAAACGGCGACAAATGTACGGATAGATTACGCTTCGCCAGACTGCTGCATTCGTCGTTGGAAGGATGCTTTTTAAAAGTGAGTATAAAGAGCAAGGTAAGGCTCTCTCAGAAGCTGTAAATGGGTCCCTGAAGCAAGCGTCTTGTGATATTTTTAGAACATTTTACTTGAACCCTTCATAGTCCACTTGAAGCTAGCTCTAGCCCCATCAGCATCAAAGTAGAAGAGTGTAATTTTGGGAAGACTGAAACATACCATGATAGTTCAGGGGCCTCGAACTTTATGGTGATATTAATACGCTTAGCCTTTTCAAGTTCAAAGGATCTAGCGCATTAATATTACTATGTGAGCAGAAACTGGACTCCTACATAAACTGACAACTGAGTTACAGTAGAAAGCCAAGTTCACCTCCCTAATTACGGCAGCAAGGCTGATAACAGTATTGGCGCTACACCTAAACTGACTTTGGAGTACGTAAAGGCGCGTTCAGAAATCAGTTTACGAGGAATGTAAGTTCAGCTATTTTATCACTCATTTGGCCCCTGGTTCGTACAATAAACACTCTTGATGAGAAATAAGAAGAGAGGAAAGACATGTGGCAACGCTAACTAGGCACAACCCGGTGTTTGATTTGTTTTAGTATAGCCATGTGTTGATAATGTGTCTGGTTAAACAGAGAGTATGTCGTTTTTAAATATGTGGAAGCTGGTTCCTTGTCTGAGCAATTGGTTACCAGAAAAAAATGGAAGCAGGTAATCGGGTAGTAGATCTTGGCCTTCCGGGTTTCAGTCAAAGTATGAAGAATGGTGACAAGGGACATTGGTGTTAAATCCCCTACGGATGTTTCCAGTAGTCTAACAGATTTAACAGACACGAATCATTAGCTTTGTGTTTTAAGAAAAAAAAGTTTCAGCTCACCTCTATGATGGGCGCTACCAAAGTGACTTTCCGCGTACATTCGGAGAAATCTGTCCACGTTGAATTGATATCGTCATCAGGGTGCATGTCCCAGTCGCCACTCTCTGTGCACATTCGTTTAGCTTTGGCTGTTAAGGAAAACAAGTTATAAAGTACAATTAGCTGGGGAGTTACAGGAAACACCAACTTCAAACATTTGTTTTATAAAGAACACAGCTTGTTTAGGCTTTCGGTACAATTGAAAAGGGAAGAAAAATTACACATCAATGATTGATTTTGTTTTACGACAGCAATTGTTTTACAGCAGGTTTTCAGTTAAGTGAAAGGCTACAACACGTGTCCATTTCAGATACATTTGTCGTTTTTTTAAGGCTTGTTTTACAGTGCAACTTAATTTTTAAACAGATATTGAAAAAGATTTAAATACCAAATTTAATGATTTCAAATAATTTAATTTACCTTTTTTTAAAGGGGGGGGGGTGTCCAAATAGCCATTATCGAGGTTTAATCTGTAGGAATATGCAGTATACTTTACAGTGCGTAATATCGAAATATAAAATACAATTGCAGGAGCATCGCCAACTAGCTTGCTGACATTGAACAGAACGAAGAACAACATTATAGACATTAGCAGAAATAAAAAGCCACAGGCAATTATCAAATCGAACCAGGAAGCTGTATGCCCCCCCCCCCCCCCCCCAGGCTTCCCTTGCAAATGGCAAAACCGTGTTTAATGTAATTATTTTCGACATTCACAAATCAATTGTTCTTTCTCTGCGGCACATTATCTGTGTGACTAAGAAAATTTTCAAAACTAGATTTAAAAAAAAAAAATTTGGGGGGGGGGGTGAACAAACCCAAAAAAGAAATCCTAGTTCAGAACTCTTTGCTTTTGGAAAGAGAAAAGACGACCTGCGTTTCCCGAAGTGGGCAGTTAAATTCAGATAGGCTCTATTGATCAAAGTAAATGAGAAAATTGAGTCCTTGCTTAATCGAGTCCATACCTCACGGACAGGTGCATCATTGATGTTGAAAAAAAAACATCAATTAGAGAGCTGCCTCGTTAACTATGCATATGTGTTAGTGCTTGTATGCATATTATGTGTTTTTGTAGCGGAAGGAAGAGGGGGGGGGGATCGAGTGTGCCCATGTGGTTGTGTATGTGTGCATGTGTGTATGGTGTGAGAGAGAGAGAGCGAGAGGGAGAGAGGGGGAAATAGAGGGGGAGAGAGATGGAGAGAGAGAGAGAGAAAGAAAGAAAGAGATCGAAGGAGGGGGGGAGGGAGGGAGGGTGAGTGGGGGAGGGGGGATTTCGTAATGCCTTGCCATGAGTGTGCGTGTTTTTAAGCACGCGTATCTGTGTGTGTCTATTAATGTTTTGTTTGTGTTTTGAACTTTTTCTCTTCATCTCCCTATTTATCCCTCTGTCTCTTCTTTCCATCTTTCTATCTATGCATTATAAGGTCCTTTTTGTCTCTGTTTGCCGCTGCCCGATACAATCGCATCAACATAAAAACATTGACATATAAGGGCTGTCCCACGGAAAACCGGAAAAGGTCAATGAAAGCTACAATTTTTGTCCTTTTATCATAAAAATGTAACACATTATACCTCAACATGTGCTTTATTTCTCAGTGTAATCTCCATCCAGCTGGACACATTTTTCCCATCGCTGGACGAAGGAGAAGATACCCTCTCTGAAGAAATTTTCGTCAAGGGATTTTGACCAATCTTTCACGGCTTCCACGAGATCTTCGTCGTCGGTAAATCGCTGTCCAAAAATATGGCATTTACTTGGTCCAAAAAGGTGATAATCTCACGGGCGAAGTCAGGACTGTGAGGGAGGCGTGGTAGAACTTCCCAGCCGAACTTTTGGATGCAGCCTTTCGAAGCGTTTGAGGTGTGAGGCGTTGTGTTGTCATGCTGCAAAAAGACCCCGCTGGACAACCGATCTTTTTCGGCTAACAACCTCTCTCAACTATCAAGAGCCTTGCAGTATCTGTTAGCATTAACAGTTTGTCCTGGTTCCAGAATGTCAAGAAGCAGAACACCCTTCGCATCCCAGAAAACCATGACCATGAGTTTCTTCACCGATGTCTGAACTTTAAAATTGTTCGGGGGAGATGAAGACGTGTGCTTCCAAACCATTGAATCCCTCTTCGTCTCAGGGGTCATGTGGGGTATCCAAGTCTCATCACCTGTAATAATGCTTCTCAGGAATGCTTCATCGTATTGTTGAAGGTCTCCAGATGCGTTCATGAGTCCCGCAAAGCTTGGCGACAACGATTCCACAAAGTCTGAGACACTTCAACACGTTTCGTCTTCTGTTCAGCTATCAGCTCTTTTGGGATCCATCGAGCAGAGACCTTTCGATAGTGCAGCTCATCAAACACTATCCTATGGACAGTTGACTTTGAAATGTTTAGCGACTCGGAAATTTCGCGAATTTTTAGGCGTCTGTCTGTTTGAAGGAGTTCATTAACGCGATTCTTGTTGTCCTCAGTCTTGGCAGAAAAAACAAGGTCCTGGGTGAACTTTGTCATTGACATCCGTATGCCCGACTTTGAACTTACTACAACACTCAAATTATTCCTGTGACTTTGTCATTACATTCTCCCCGTAAACTGACTTTATTTCAGTGTGTATTTCTATAGGTTTGAGACCTTTTGCTGCCAGAAAACGAATGACAGACCTCACTTCTACCCTTGACCAATTTTCCAAGGGGGTAGCCATCTTTGGAGAACTGCTGTGTTTTTTTGGTTTATGCGATGCTCATGGTGCTCAATTTGCAAATTCCTAAAAGATTGTTTTACAAGTGTGCATTAACAGAATGTGAAAATATTACATAGTTTTCAAATTACAGCCAAAGTTCGGTTTTCCTTGGGAAAACCCTCGTACAATAAATACATTTACTCAAACAAACAAGGACTGATGTGCAGGCACATTCATTGCCACCTTGATTTTAAGGGGGGGGG
>NW_004797333.1:975495-981942 GCF_000002075.1 Aplysia californica | reverse complement strand
CCCCCCCACATGTCTCCTTTTTGCCTATCACATCTCTGTCATAGAAACAGTGCCCTTCCACCGAGAGGCGCTGCAGTCTAGCACTTGAGATGGATTTTGAAAGCTGTAGTTAGAGCAGAAAATGAAAACCAGGTGGGTAAACTTGATATGGAGACGGTACATTATCCAGGTAAATTGAAGAAAAACAGGCACTTGGGGGTGGCTTGTCGGAAACAGTTCGTCATATTTTTTTTTACACTCAGATAGCCCAATTATCTAATAGAAACCTTTATTCGGCGAAGATATACATGGGTATTTTTAAAAGAGTTTGAGAGAGGCGTAGAATACAAATTATGGTGCTTTAAAACATAATAAAGACAAACTGTCTATTGAGCTCCCTTGTAGCATTTTAAATATAGAAATACAATAAGGAATTCATCTTTTTTTGGTCACCTAATACCCCTCCCCCCTAAGGGAATTAATAAACAAATTTTAAAAATTATAAAGACACCCTCAGATCTATGTCATTCCACTAATCTTGTAAAAAATAAAGACGTGCCAGTCTTACAACTAGACGAATGCATGACTTTGATAACGTTCCTTCACCTTTCTTAAAAGTGACGGCTATGAAGCCTTCAAATCGTTTTCTAAATTTGACTCTTAGCTAGCACCAGGCCTAGTCGTTGTAAGAGTATGTTGGTTACTAGTTTGTCATTTATGAGGCAGCATGGTGGAATCAGGCTCTCGTCAATGTTTTGGGCATGTCACGTTATTGGTGTCATCTTAAAGCTTGTTCAATTGTCCTTATTTGGATGAAAAAATATCCATTTATCTTGAATACAAGTCGAGATATTTGTGAATGAAGGAGGCGGGGGTGACCTATTTTCATAAGCAAAATTAGTGAGAAAATGGCTTCCAAAGATTAGTTATTCCTTTTGCTTAAAAGTCCTTGGTAACTAAAAATTTACATTACATTTTTGTGTGCCTTTAATCAACGTTTTTAAGAAAAATCGACACAGAAATGAGTTCTTTATTGGGCATGAAAGGTCTTGAGCTAAAAAAACAAAAATTTGATAAAAATCCACAAACCTGCAGAAAAAAGCAGGTTTCTTCATTTTGATTATTTTAACGAGAGCCTGATTCCAACACGCTTCCTCACATTTTAGCTTTTATTTATTCAAACAACACAGTTTCTCTTTTCCAAGGGAATTTGTTCCTGTGTTTCTTAGCATTCATCGAACAAGTTCTGTACAGGAGAAATGTATCCCTCTAAGTGACGGTAGATCATTCATACGCAAAAACAAATAGAAACGTGAGTATGCTTGTAGTGTCCAAACGCATATTGTCATTTCGTTGCCTCAAGCTTGCATTTATCTACCGTTCTTATCTCTCTTACTTTTTCTTTTGTATGTTACCGTCTGCTAACATTTCTAATAATCGGCATTCATCATACGTCCTAAATGTTTTGCAACTGCCGTTAAACTCTTACTACAAATAAAACTAAATATTTGAATTTTTCTTTAAATATTAGCAGAACTGGGCTCTTTGTTATCCAATTTGCATTTCTGCATTATTAGACTTATTATGTTTAATATGTCTTTCGGACCAAACATAAAACTCCCCCTCCCCCCCCCCCCCCGGTCCCCCGTCAAACAAAAATGAATAAACAAAATTGTACATAGATAATACATTTGTAGGAAGAGGCTTACCAAAGGGATTGAAACCCTCTATGTAGTCGGCGCAAGGCTGTGACTTCATCTGTCCTGCAGGGACGTACTCGGGCCAACACATCACATTGTCCCAGACCGGTTTGCAATAGAGTCCTGACCCTGAGTGAAGGACAAGGAAGATAATAATTTTTAGGCAATGGAGCTTGCAGGGCTGTTGCTGATGCTGTTTGTTGTTGTTGTTTGTTGTTGTTGTTGTTGTTGTTGTTTTGGCATTTGTTATAGAATTTTTGACTTTGCTGCTGCTGCTGCTGCTGCTGCTGTTGCTGTTGTTGTTTTTCTTGTTGTTTTTGTTTTTGATTTTTGCGGCTATTGGTTGTTTTGTGGAATTTATTGTTGTTGTTGTTTCTGCTGCTGCTGCTGTTGTGTGTGTGTGTGTGTGTGTGTGTGTGTGTGTGAGAAAGTGTGTGTGTGTGTGTGTGTGTGTGTGTGTGTGTGTGTGTGTGTGTGTGTGTGTGTGTGTGTGTGTGTGGCAGCCTATCCGTTCGAAATGTTTGGAGCCCCGAAGAGCGTGCTCTTCGCTAGGGACACTGCCTTCCTTGGGTAGCGGATGAGGCAGTCCAACCTCCCTGAATCCTCCCCGAAGAAATGCCACCGTCGGACCTCTGCGGCGGGGCATCTCTGCAGCTAGTGCTCCAAATCTTGGGATTCCTCGCTGCACAATAGACAGATTGGGTCAGATGTTTTATCTATTCTATTTTTGGCCCGCAGCCCAGAGAAGTGACCGGTTTTGATTTTTGCCAGTAATTAGTGGTCACTGCGGGACTTAATAAGAGTCTATCGTTTTAAGGAAATTGCCCTGTATATTTCCTTCGTCCGCGTGTGGGATATCGGGGGGGGGGGGTCTTTTGTGATGAGTTTTATCAGGGCGCACGTACTTTCATAAGTAATTTGACGACCTGGACCCGGCAGCGCTGTTGCCAGTTAGGCATTACTGTCAGCGAGATCGTTGCCGAGGATATCGCAGTGACCAGTGATCCACTGAATCGTGGGTTGAGGTGTTGCATTATTTATGCGTAGTCGTATTTGGTCGAGGAATGGTGATGTTCCCACTAGTGTCATGCATAGCGATTGACTGTCGGTGAAGATAGCGACCGAGTTGGATGCATCACACTCTTTGTCAATCCAGTCAATGGCCATTTCCAAGGCTCTCCTTTCTTCTTCGAAAGAGCACATGAATATGGCGCCTTTCTCCCTCAACGTCTCGACAACGGTCGGGTTGGGCGGGTCCCCTGTTGTGATGACGACTCCAGCGCCGCCGCCCGTTGTTCCTGCCATAGCCGAGCCGTCAGAGTAGATATTATTGTACTGTGCGCCAAGCTCTCGTGCTCGACGTACAGCAGTGCTTGGAATCTTCCCACTGGAGTCACTCCTTCCGCTTATGCCGTACAGATGGGGGAAAGTGATGTCGGGGTTGATTCCCTGTTCCCAGGGCCTGGTTTCGAAGTAAGTGATGGGCCTCCTCTCGCAGTTGAACAGATGAGGGCTCTTTTTGCTGACACCTTTGGTCCTTTTTCGGAAATCTCTGCGTCCCTCTAGGTGTCTGTGCACTTGTTACGTTGCCGCAATTCGTCGAGGGTGGTCGTTGTTCATTCGCAGGGCCTTCTCTCTTGATCGGAGACAGTTAGCATTTATGGTGAACAGAATGTTTGGGACCCCCGTTTCAGCCCGAAGTGCCTCGATCGGGGAGGACTGGGCTTTTGAACCACCTCCAGATTATTTATCAGAGTTTTTCTCAGCCACGGTTGCCAGCTGCTGCTCGCAATGTTGAGGACACTTTGTATATGGGCGAGGTAGACCTTGCGTAGGTCGTCTTTCCTCCATCCCTCCATAATTTGGAAAACAAAAAAGACTACTTCAACGCAGGTGGCAGTGAAGCTGTGAACCATGGATAAACTCGTAAATAAGTAATATTATAATACTCTATAAGTGATCGTTTAAATAGTGGGCACTCTTTCTTGTGAACGTTTCATAGTATCTGCACTTTTACGCTAATTACCTGTTGTTGTTGTTGTTGTTGTTGGTTTGTGGTGATGGTGTTGTTGTTGTTGCTGTTTTCGTCTTTGGTTTTTCTTGCTGTTACGTTGTTTTATGGAATATATTCTCTATTAGATATGGAGACAGACAGACAAACAGACGGACAGACAGACGGACAGACAGACAGACAGACAGACAGACAGACAGACAGACAGACAGACAGACAGACAGACAGACAGACGGACGGACGGACGGACGGACGGACGGACGGACGGACAGACAGACAGATAGACAGACAAACAGACAGACAGACAGACAGACAGACAGACAGACAGACAGATAGATAGATAGATAGATAGATAGATAGATAGATAGATAGATAGATAGATAGATAGATAGATAGATAGATAGACAGATACATAGATAGATACATAGATAGATTGATTTTGAAAGAAAAGGTCTGAACTGACTTACCTTCCGCTGGTTTTGTAGCGTTTGTGATGCTGGCGTTGCACCTCTGCCATGCCTTGAAAAGTTTGAATCTCTGTTGCAGCTGATGCTCAGTCTGTTTCACACAACATAGGACACAGAGAAGATGTTTGCAACTAACACATTCTATACCAGTCTATATTACTACATTGTAACGCACATGATCGTGTTCATCTCATCTATATTTTTTTTATGAATATGAGCACAAAAGAACTTTAACATAAAAATAATATGTCCTGACAAAAAGTACCATTAGATATCTGCACAGAGCAAAAAAAGAAATTCTGTTGAAAACATCTTAACAAATTAGCTTGAACTTTAAAAATAACAATGTATTTTATTATGTAGAAACGACGCTTTTTCAAACAGTCGGGTCTGACTGATTGGGTTCAGGCAAAAACAAAACAAAAAGAAACCCCGTAAAACTAAATGATTTATTTACACTCCCTTTCCATCCCTTATTCTCACCCTGAGACAACTCAGCTCACATATGTCTTACATTTACCCCATTAACATAATATAATATGCTTAATAAAAAAAGAAGAAGTATAAATAATTTGTTGAACTGGTCACTCACCATGCCCGAAGCTTCGTTTTTCTCTGTGGCGCTGGCAGACACAGCAACTAGAAGCATGGAGAAGATTCTCAGAAATACAGCTTGTGTACCGCGTGGAGCCATTGTGATTTTTACAGGAACAACTGGATACCTGGCTCACAGAAATTCATCTCAGGAATACTTCTGCCGGTTGACGCTGATGCAGCAATGATATCGTAGCTTCTGTGAATGCTTAGCTCGTCACATATTACTATATCACTGGGTCATCCATTATAGTACCATTCCTTTTGATCGAAAAGCAGAAGTCTATTGACATATTGAAACACTTTTATAATCACAGTGAGTAAAAGAAGACACAGCTTTGCCGCCAACTGGAGTTATTGTGTAAGTTCCATTCACATCTCGATATGGAAAAGAATAATATGTTTTAAAAGCCTTTCTTCAACTGCATTTACAAACAAGATTATGCTAAAAGAATAATTTCTGTTTTGGGATTTTATAATGCACAACAAAGTATAACATTATTATGCGTTCCCATTAGATGTCCCGGAGACAACACATGTTGCTTCCCAGTGTTGATTGGCGCACTGTCTACACGTTCAGATCTATACACACAATGTCAGTCAACTGTCGAGACACACCGAAGCCTGACACTTCCGACTTAACATTATCGTACGAAGTAAAACTGTTCCGTGGGCCAGCGACGGGTCAGCATACACGATAAGGAACGTCACAGCAAACAATGCATCTGCTAGATTACAGCATCACGATTGATTAATTCCTCTACTCAGTTCTTGGCACAAGTTGATTTTGATATACTCTAATTGAAACATGTTTCATTGTTTACCAAATAAAATAGATAACCATAGAAGCACAGTCTTTCACAGTCTTTTAGGAATAATGACAGTTCCCGTCAGTACAACTGAGCAGAAACCTTCTCCCAGGTATGATAGTAAACAGTAATCCCATTTGACTGAGCAATCCCTGAAAATGTAATGGACTCCAGACGGAAGACATCAGGCGTTGTCCCCTGTCGACTGTTTTGTCGTGCCTGCAAGAGTTACAAAGAAAAGACATGTTTATGACCCTCATAAGGAAAATTATTTTATAATACCACGATAACTATCACACATAACATAATAAATAATTGGAAACAGGACCACATCAAAGCAGGTGGCAGTGAAGCTGTGAACCATGGACGGGGTTATAAATAAGTAATATAATACTCTATAAGTGATCGTTTGAATGGTGGGCACTCTTTCTTGTGAACGTTTCATAGTATTTGCACTTTTACGGTAATTACCTTATTTGAGGTAATGTTAATCAGCAACTAAAATATTTCATAGATTTATAATAAGCAACGGTCACCTTCTGTTTCAGGACGTCACTGCATTACATTAATTGGCCTGGGCAGCTGCGCCCAGTCTCCATACTAGAAAACTAAGTAACAATCAATTGCTAATATAATAGTAATAGAATAGCAACTGACTTCATGCGTATTGCTTTCGATATAAGACCCCCTAGAGAGTTACAGTATAGTCGACCATTTGGCTTCTTGCATGAGGCAACCCATAATACTAATGGCATCTATATCCTTTGGCATAAAGAGGTGAATCTATGAGACAGAGGCATCGTTAATAGAGAAGTATTGTATAACATTGGTTCTAAAGGGAGTATTAGGGATGGTGGGCTTTGTATGTGTGTGAGTGTGTGTGTGTG
>NW_004797333.1:971317-972748 GCF_000002075.1 Aplysia californica | reverse complement strand
AGAGAGAGAGAGAGAGAGAGAGAGAGAGACTCAACGCACATACATGCAAAAACTCAGTTTTCGACCTCCATTGCTTTCCCCAACCACTGTTGTTCTGACTCATTCACGCCTCAGCGTGGCTCGTTTCCTTTCCCATTTCCCCCAAATCAAGTGGGATTCAAATGTCGCAAAGTTAGATTTATTGATGGCGAGGATAATTTTCCCGTCTACTTCAACTGCAGTTCTCTTAATTTCACGCACTGCTGTAGTGTCTCCTTCCTTTTGAAGTTTTTTTTCATTTTTTGTACTTCCTATTTTTGTCTTCGTTTGTGGATGCTGTCTGTTTTACCCCCCCCCCTCTCTCTCTCTCTCTCTCTCTCTCTCTCTCTCTCTCTCTCTCTCTCTCTTTCTCTATCTGTGTTTCTCAAGAGCCTGTCTTTCTAATTTTTTTTATTTTTTAATTTCACTCTTTCTTTTTTTTTCTTTCTTTCTTGCGTTATGTCTTTCTCCTTTCCTTTTTTCCCTTTCACTTTCAGTCTCTTTATTTATCAAAATGTTTTAACACCACCCCCGTCCCTCCCCACCTTTACTATAACACGATCAACCTTGGTTCTAATAAACAATCCTGCACTGTGAACTTCACATCCCCTCAGAGAGAACCTTCTCAGCCAAGCTGGTATAGCACTTTGTTCAAAAAGGACACAAACAAGGAATTTGAACCTCAAATCAGTTTCTTAGGGGAAAAAGGAAGAAATTAAAATGAGGCTGACAAAATAATCTAACAAACAACAAGAAAGAAAATGAAAGCACACGCTGTCTTTCCGACAAGAGAGCAAAGTTTGTGTACTGATAAAACTAAGACTTGCTGACTTACATACATATTGTCTTGGTTGTTTTTTTAAGCTGTTGGTCCAGCATAATACTTCCGTATGACTCTCCAACCTTTACTTTCCTTCAATATAGGCTGTATTCTTGCAATGTTTTTCTTTTGCTTTTTCTCTATAGGCCTACTTTAAGTCTGTGAAAATAAACACAACTGTTCGTTTTTAATTTGTAAAGTTGGCTGAATTTTGAAATACTTATGTTTCAAACATGTCAGTCGATTTTCTTCTCATTGGTAGATTTGTTTGATGTACCTTGGCTGAAATAGATTAATTTGCTCCAAGTTTTGTTAAAACTTGTCCAAAGTTGGCCGAGTTATTGTACTTTGAATTGATTTTTTTGTAATCACCCTGTACATAAATGCAATGCAATAGTGATTCACAATGATATTCATAACCATTGACAATCAACGCACCAATGCTGGTCGCCACTGTGCAGAGCCCTGCTATTTGGTTACGGTTACCATACGTAGTTGGAAGACACACCCATATAAACGCCGTGTCACCGACACACGCTTGACAAAATTGTGAACCTGAGACCATTAAACACAAAGGCACTGGGAACCCCCCC
>NW_004797333.1:969083-970403 GCF_000002075.1 Aplysia californica | reverse complement strand
GGAAGGGGGAGGGGGAATTAGTTGTCGAGCGATCAGATTCCTTAAAAGTGCATAGAGAAGAAAAAATTAATTAGCAGAGTTTACTTTGATTCGTTTCACCCTCTTCGGTAAAATCGAACACAATTTACGAGGAGGTGTTTCTGAAATGATGCGTAAGCTTATCCAATATAGAGCTGGAAGAAGCGTCGACATATTAGGAAAGGGTCACCAGTGATATAGGCTACAGCTTATGTACATCTTTGCTTTGGAGAAAGAACACTCTATTAACTAAAATGTCATATAAAAAGATAAAAACACATTTCACCGACTCTTTCACTCTCGAAGTATTTTTTTTCTTTTCTCGTCTTCTGTTTCGTTTTGCTTAGTTTTGGATTTTTTAAAATAGTAAATGCAAACAATAAGGGTAGGTGCATTGAACGTAACATTTTTTTTTCTTTTCGGCTTAACTTTGCTGTATTCTCCCTGTTTACCTTTCCCGCTCAGTAGTGTCTTCAAAAAACATGGGATAGAATAAGTAAAAGATACAAATTGTGGGAGTCAGTACACTACTCCAATAATCTGTCAACTCAACTGAACGTCAAAGGGAAGTGGGCCAACAGTTACAACAGTACTCAAAACACGCATATATAAACAAGGAGTTGAAAATCGAAAGATCTGACACACTGAGACAGACAGACAGACAGACAGACAGACGGACAGACAGGATACAATTTTAATGGGGAATGGAGAATAGGGGGGAGGGGGACAGAAGGGGTGAGAATGAGAAAGACGCCAGGAAGAAAAAAGAGAGGGGAGGGGGCGAAGAGAGGATAAAATGGAAAGGAGTGGATGGATAGTATTAGTAAAGAACTGAAAGAATAAGAAAGAAAACTATCTTGGTGCAGGTAACCGAGTGCGTTCCAAGTCTGAGTGAGTGTAAGAAATATAAGGACAGAGACGGCGATGAGAGAGTGAGAGACGGAAAGACGTAAGTTGGGGGGTGCGGGAGGTGAGACAGAGAAAAGAATGTAGAAGAATTCTTTTTTTGTTTACGTTTCTGTACTGAGAAAATATGTGCCAGTGAGAGTCAGTATGTATTTTTGCACTCCTGCTCCCGGGAACAAGTGCTTATGAGAAAGAAGATAGAGAAGTACACTTGACAGAGATAACAATTTGGATGACTGACTGATCGGGCCACGATCCAAAGATGTTAACAGAAGGAGGCGAGAACATAATGGTTGTCTAGCATTTGCGGAACTGGCATGCAGAATTCCTTAGTCTGCTCTGTGTGTGCTCCCCAATCCGGCTCTCCTTCAAAGTAACTTTCTCACTTCTCCCCCC
>NW_004797333.1:966790-968227 GCF_000002075.1 Aplysia californica | reverse complement strand
ACCCCCCCCCCCTCCCTTTTCCAAAATGAAAGAGGTGTCCCTGTATTGATTTGCGGCTGGAGATAGAAAAAGGGGGGTAAAGAGTAAATAGTGAGAGAGGAACCACTTGGATGTATCGTGTGTCGTTTTACTGTAACGCGCAGAGAACTTTAATTATTAGAATTGTGATATGTAGAATTTTGTCGGTCAGGAACCCGATTAGTGGCATCAACAACAACAGAAAGATTAGTTATGGTCATGAAAGGTCAATTCAAGGTATTGACCCCTTTGTCGAACTTAGACATGCTAGGCCGATACTTTAAGGGACTGAAAGAAACAAAGGTTAGGGTCGCATTGTTCGGGGAAATATTATATCTGGAAATCAGTACATTTATTTCCTTGACAGACTATCCTTGAGAGTAGTTGTGGTGCTAACACGTTCGTCATTCCGGTAATCCGACACCCGTGAGCGACACAAGAGGGAACAATGACCAAGAGGGGGCTATCAGCATTATAATCTTAAGGAGCCGAACCCCGATATTTCCAAGGTCAATAGATCTTTTTGTTTTGACGGGAAAAGGGGGAAAACTGACCATAAGACAGAGCGGTTCAGACTGATTGGTGCGAGGCTATGCTGATAGAATTAGTTGTGACGTAGACATAAAGATGTTTGTTTGTTGCTATGTTGGCGTGAGGTGAACGCTCTATGAGATGCAATGAATACAGCCATTTCGAAAGCCAGCCATGCTTTTGGATTTAGTTGGGGGGGGGGGGCTATCTTGTGGAAAGACAACAGCAGTGGTCGAAGAATCTGTGCATGAGAAAAGAAAACATGCCTAGCATGCTTCATAGGACTAGTGACGTATAAGTGGCGCCCCGCCGGTGAGGAAGTTGCTCCCCCCAGTTGGCTGGACAGCGGATTACCGAGATTCCCCTGCCTGGGGGGGGGGGGGGGACCAGAACGGTCGGAAAACTGACCATGAGACAAAGTGGTCTAGACAACATGACGTGTGAAACGATAACTCTCCTGCACAACCTGGACAGACTATACTGAAGGTCTTATCACAAATACAAATCATGGACATACAACCCTCAAGGCAGTTGTTCAATGAAAAGCATTTATTGGCGATAGTACTTATTGCAAGTACACTCCGTAATCATGTAATGCAGTGCGGTTAAGAAGTTTGTAGAAATGCTTAATTGCTGGTCTTGAATGTGTTGATGTTGCTGCTGTTGTTGTCATACTTTTCCCTGTTTCTATGGTGAGGTTCTTTTGTTTTACACTATGGTTACAGTAGAGCATAGGCTATCATTCTTGCAAACGCTGTCATTGTTGTTGTTGTTGTTGCTGCTGTTCTTTTTGTTATTGTTGCTGGTGGTGTTGTTGTTTTTGTTGTTTTTGTTGTTGTTGTTGGTGGTGGTGGTGGTGGTGGTGGTGTGTGTGTGTGTGTGTGTGTG
>NW_004797333.1:962839-966351 GCF_000002075.1 Aplysia californica | reverse complement strand
GTGTGTGTGTGTGTGTGTGTGTGTGTGTGTGACCCACGGTTTAAGGTGGCAACCGAGTTAGTAATTAGTCTGTTGAGCCTATATCTAACACCGAGAACAGAGCTTCACGCCGGGGTCATCGGCTCCTTCAGGTAGCGTCTCGCTTTGTTGTTATCTAGGAAAAACTGCCGTCTACTGAGTGGAGGGTTATGTTGAAGATGAAAAGGAGCTTCTCAAGGCATTTTGGACATTGAGGTTTCAGGAAGATTTGTTATTGTAGCTCCTACTCCATCTACGTGTACAACAGTTGATGTCTTTAATGACCTTGCATTTGTTTTGTGACCAGAGAGAAATTACTTCAAATTTAAATGTATTTTGTTGTTGGTGTTTTTTAATATCTTTATCATTAAAAAAGTTCAGCTTCATTCTAGGAAAAAAACAAAGAAAGAAAAGAAAACATTAACAACAACACTGTCATCACCACTACCAGCAGTACTACAAGAAAAATACAAAGGAAAATAACGACAATGAAAGAAAATCGATGGTACAAAAAAAGCCAGACTGAAAACAAAGCAGCAAGCAATGAAACAGCAAGAAGAGATGGAAATGAAAAATACTCTGCACGCGATAAAGGGAGGAGATTACAAATGTGAATGCATTGAAATCGGGTACAAGTGAAGGATGGCCTCCATTAACATGTTTTTAAGATTTTAATTTTCTGTTATCGTTTGGGTCTAAGAACTCCATTTACAATCCTGATAAACCGGATGTAAAACTCGCTTTACCCATTTAGACGATAGTTTCCCCACGAGGTGTCGTGTTTCCAGTAAACGTTCCTTCTTCCGAAAACGGACGCCAATTCGCATAGGCTATTTATTGTATTACGTTGATTAAGATTATTTGTAGGAAATGAAAAGTGGGCAACTCAAAGCTGCAATACCGGAGTCTGCAGTGTAGCAGATAGGCGCTTCGCTGTCGCAGTCAAAAGACATGGAAAAACATAACGTGATTACAGATTTTGTGAAGGAAAATTAAAAGTGAGCTCCCCGAAGTTCCGAAAAGGCCTTCTGTAGAGCATCGATTAGGGGTATCACTGTTGCATGCAGAAAGCCTAAGTTTGATTCCGGAGTGAGGACAAGTTTGTTTCTCCAGCATCCTCTTCTTTCTGCAGGGACGTTGCATCGGTTTCAGTCAGGGTTGGGCTTGGCAGACAAGGTCGAAGGCTCCCTTCTAAGTTATCTGACTTGTTTTGATGGGGTGTAAAACGCCTACATTTGTTAAAGCTTCAGTCTACGTGATTTCTCCTTTTTATTTTTTTTTTTTAAATATTTTTTTTCTCATTCTGTAGAATAGTGTAGTTATTTTACCAAAGAATGATTGTGCTTTCAGTTAATAACGCTTGTCATTGTCTTTATTAGAATCTTCATTATTATCACTATTATCATGATCATTATTATTATCGTCCTCCGGTGAGGTAATCATTATCAATAAACCATCTTCATCAATACTATTGGTAGGAAAAACAATTGCATTATCATTATTAATAGTGCTGTCTCCATCATTGTTTCTATCAGCATAATTATAATAATAATAATCTAAAAAACCATTTATATCACTGGTATTGATCGCAATAACAATAATGGAAATAATTATAACAGTAATCTAAACCATTATTATATTATCATTATTTTTGTTATTATTATTATCTAGCTATTATTGGGTATTTAAAACCTCCATTATGATTAGTAGTAATGATACTACTATCCATAATATATCATTTATAATATCATTATCATTGCCAACATCTTTCATTATCATCTTAACCAGCGTCACATTATCATCACTTTCATTACGTACGTGGTGGCAACATGCAAATAGAACTCCCATTCTGTATCTCGCTTATTAACTCTCTATAGACACTGCTTACCTTTCAACGCACTCACTGATAGAAAGAAAAGGTTTCACCGCCGGTACACCATGATAGAAAAGTCTGAATTTACAATCTATTTTCTTTGAGTCTCAAAACTGGGAAATTAGCTATCTTATAATCCGCGCCAAAGGTGCATGTATATCTTGAGAAAAGAATGAAGCGTCTGCAGACTGCATCAATCACACCGAGTCATCTCGGGACAAGTCTGCAGCAAATAAATCTAAGCCAAAAGCTACGTAATTTCCAAGTTAAGCACTGTCGTTTCTTTGTAATTCTTAGCATGAAAGAATAATGTACTTTTAATTCCCACGAAATTTATTGGATACTTTCCCAATTTAACCCAAAAAGAACGGACAGTTAGCGACCCGGGCGAATTCACCATGTAGATAATAAAATATAAGAGAAAAATAGTCTTTTTAATAGAAAAAAAGTAGTCTACACATCGAGAATCTAATTACCTTCGATCGGCAGTCCCCAAACTTACAGAGTAGGCCTATAAGAATATCATAATCTAATAAGCAAGTTTTGTGACAATATTAAAATTATTTCTGAGAAAGAAAGCATACGATTTAGATATACGTCCGAACTGGACATTATTTCTCTCAGGAAAGCATGCCAACTTTTGAGGAAGAACAAAGAGTAAAACATACCAGTGATCTTTTCCCTAGACTCCTGCTAGAAATATCCCAGACTGTACTGCCAGTGTCACTTGGCTGTGGGCTATTGTTTTCTTGTGGCAACAACATGCAGCCAG
The DNA here is from genome assembly GCF_000002075.1 of Aplysia californica. Lineage (NCBI taxonomy): Eukaryota > Metazoa > Mollusca > Gastropoda > Aplysiida > Aplysiidae > Aplysia > Aplysia californica. The sequence goes on along the minus strand of NW_004797333.1, from coordinate 963,688 downwards.
AGCTCAGGAAACTGGCGTGTCGCTGAGCCGGTAAATCCTGACTGACGCCTATCTCTGGCTCGGGTAACGACTTCGCTGCGAAATGGAGTGGAAACTGAGGAAGCACCAATCGCGTATTTGAATCTGTCTTATCAAACAACCGTCTTGAACTTTATGACAGCGGCTCGACAGAATGTGCTTCTTACAGATCTCCTTTGCCGTAAAACATGCCGCGGGAAGGTAATCTATCTTCTCAATTGCGTGATAATGATTCCAACCTGACCGGGTTTTTGTCGCAAGGAGAGGAATGGCCCGTGCCAGTCTGTGTGGGAGTTTACAGGCAACCCGTAAGACAGCGCAACAAGTGTGTGTCGTTTCGAGGTTTGAACTTTCAACTCAACAATTCTGCATCGCATCGAATCGGGCAGTGGTTCATTTTAGGAATACGACAATATTACGACTTTACAGAAATGATATTGTAAAATAGAATATGGCTCTGTCTGGGGATATGACAATGGCCTTATGGTTTACATTTTTATGTACACAGACAAAACACTAGATCTATACCATATCTAAAAAGATGGAATGGCTAGCCAAAGGCTGTGGCTGTGGGAAGCAAGATCCGTTTTGTTCTTTTAGATCTAATATTGAAGACATAAGGTATAGATTCAAGTTATTTTCAAATACTTGAGAAAATGCATGGTCAACATCGGTCTCAATTATCTGTGACATGTGTTTCAACTAGTTCACATGCCAGAGATTAGTTATTCCCATTTCTATTTCACGTCTTTGATTGGCGTTTAAAAAAAAAATTATCTGCCCATTCTTTCTCTGACTCTCTCTCTCTCTCTCTCTCTCTCTCTCTCTCTC
>NW_004797333.1:957947-959784 GCF_000002075.1 Aplysia californica | reverse complement strand
CAACAACAACAACAACAACAACAACAAGAATCTGACTTAAAGAGATGAACGCGAGAAGCTGGCAACAAAGAAACCAATCGCTTACCGTTAAGTCCTCCCCCGAAACTGCGTGCTATACAAGCCACTGTCACATGCACTATACATCATTCGCCCCATTTCACAGGGTGTTCACTTCAACATTCATTCTTTTTGTTAATGGTGCGCACAGTGTTTTCACAGTGGAACGCACCCTATTGTCAGAATTAATAAATTATATTAGGAGTTACAAAGCGTTAACTTAAATAGTTGGAGATTGAGGCAGCAAGCCGCGTCTAATCGTAATTGATAGCAATCGTTCTACAAAAAGAATATTATTTATAGCCAAGAAGAGAAAGTCTGATTTTCTTTCTTTATGCTATATGCAACTACTCAGTCATTTTGTTAAATTTGGGATCCTAATGTAACAAATTATGACATTCTATTTGTATGTTTATGAGTATGCTTTTGAGTGTCTGCCATGCGAGCAAGAAAAGATTTGTTTTAAATGTACAGGGAGAAGAGAACTATGTTGTTACTAGAAAGAAACAAAACGAAATAAAAAAGAAAAGAAAAAGAAAGTAAATCTATGGGTTTAACTAACGCCTCTACCAGCACTATTAGTTCTTTTTTTCAGAGGCTGGACCTCTAAATTTAACGTTTGTCTCCGATAGGACCTAGCCAAAAGGACTGGGGGTTGAAAACTCCAAAAGACGATACGAGTTCAAGAACACCCAGCCTTGAGGTTCGAACTAGGATCATGCGCTCCGTAGTCCAGCATATCAACTGAGCTAACAGAGTACCCAGGCCAAAAGAGGGGACGAGAGAAAAAGTAAAAGATGGTAAAAAGAAAAGAGAAAAAAATACAAAGAAATAAAAGAGTTTACGTACAAACACACACATAATTTGATTCTTCGATTAGTTTGGTTTCCAGATTTAGTTCGAGTGTGCAAACAGATAAAGATTGAATAATTTGCTTGATACAGAAACCTACTGACATAAAGACAAATCCTACCACACATGTGGATGTGTTGGGGATAAAAGGCATACAAAGGCATTTCAATAGAGAAAAAGAAGCAAGAAGTAGGAACAAGTATGTCGCCCCCATCGTGGGAGCTTTTTAAACTTTCGCTGGAACGACGCAAGGCATTTTGTTATCTTGTTCCTAGATTTTGTTCCTACGACATTTGAACTGCTTTGTAACGGCTCTGGTGCACAAACAAATAAAAATAAATAAATATCTTGTCACAAGCAGCCAAACTAATAACTTACGAAACTCGCTTGGGTTTTTTTTGTGGTGTTTTTTGTGGGGGGAAAGGGGGGGGGGGTTGCCAGCCCCCATCCGTGAGGACTGGCCATGTTTGGTATGCTTTTCGCCGTGAATGTGTTTCGGTGTTTATATTAAACAGTGGTGTTTGTGGTCTAGAAGTCAGGCAGTCGGGCGCGTAACATGGTGGTGGGTCCAACCCCATCGGGGGACCGACGTTGTGTCCTTGAGTAAAGCACTTTAAGTGTGTTTTCCTCTTTTCAACTCAGTGGGTATGGGTACATGGCCTAAGAGAACAAAAGATCGTGTCTGCATGTTCGTGATTGAATGCTTAATTGCTGCTTGAACTATGTGCTTCCCAGGAAGCCGAGAATGCTTCTCTGAGTGTCCTGGGGTTTGCTTGAGTAAAATTAGCGGTAAAGCGAAGAGAGCATAACGTAGATTACGGATATGAATGCTGTATAATTATATTATGTGTGCGCACACACGCACACACACACACACACACACACAAACACACACACACACGTACACACACATATATATACATACACG
>NW_004797333.1:955503-957394 GCF_000002075.1 Aplysia californica | reverse complement strand
AGAGAGAGAAATTGTGATTTTCAAAATATTATTAATAACTATTGTTATCCTTATTATTAATATTATCATTATTATCAACCACGTACTGGTGATTCCTCTTGATGCTGACATAAAGACAACGGTGAAACCTTATTCTAAACTTTTTGAACAAAAGTTTCACGAAATGGAATGCGATTTGAGAGCTGAGTAAAGGCAACGATTTGAGCGTCCCATTAAATTATTTTTTTGTTTCTTGCGGTTTTTGTTTTTGTTTGCTTTTTAATTGTTTGTTGTTGTTTTGTTTTTCGTTTTTCAGTGTCTGTCTAGCTTTGATCTTTGGGTTCAACAAAAATGTGTATACCTGTGTTTTAATGATAATAGGATTTATTAACCTTCAACCATACGAATTACCAAAAAAAATTAAAAGGGATGTAAGCTGAATCTTCAGCCAATTATTTTCGTTTTTGAAATTAATGTGGAAACCGTCTATTCTCAGCAAACAATGGGACGTGCCATTCAGGCTTGATTTAGCTGAACGTTAAAACTTATTGTAGAAGATATGCGAGAAGACATATCATACTTCTTGCAAACATAAAATCCTTCTGATTTGAAACGAAACTGAAACTGTTTCTTTCTATAAAAACAATTCGTCTGTGTTGTAACATTCTTTATAAAATTCTTGCTCGGCAGCTGCTGTGCTCTTGAGCAAAACTTTGTTACGGTGAGGTAAAATCTGAATGCTTGACAAAGACACCAGCTCAGACGTACGTGAGGACATAATTTATAATGTCATATGTTATAAGACCCAAACACGCTAGGATTGATCAAAATTGAGTCTTACCATTGGGAGACAGATGTTGCGTGACTAAAAGAGAAGGATGTCATAATAATCCGAGGCCTAGAATTGAACTACGTAAAGTTCATGGCCGAAGTGGTGTTTAAAGGTCGACAACTGCATACACTAACAGAAATAACGATAGTAGGCTAATAGTAATGATAATACTATTGATGATAACTAATTATTGAGGTATAATAATAATAATAATAATAATCACCATCATCGTCATCATCATCATTGTTTGGAAAACAGAGTAGGAGGGAGAGTCTTATTTGAATTTCAGACGAAATAACATAAAAATATAAAATGTTTAAAATTTTGATAAAGCTCAACGTTTCACCTCTTGAGCTTCCCAAGGAGCAACTGAGAGAAAAACTATATGTGCGCTGTATACTAGCAGGGAAATGGGCCGAACAAAGATCATCATCACCATCATATCAATAACTCTAATAACTAAAATAATTATCATGAATTTATTATAGCGCATACCCCAACTAAACTGTAGCCTGGATGCGCTATACTTTTAAAGCTGAGTCTTTCGAGAGTTCTATTTCTGCTTCTCATCTGGCATTTTGTGCTCGCTTCCCGCCCATGATTTGGTCAATTCGTTTCTGTTCACTTCACGTAAAGAAGAAAAACGCAGAGTCAAGTCCAAAATGCCTACGAAATAGATCTCTAAGAACAGAGCTCATTTGCCCGCATAAACATCTGACAATAAAGAGCAAAGATGAGAAGAGAAAAGTCTCTCGTAGATTAGAACAGACAGAGGACGGCTTTCTACGGGGGCTTTTTTTTGGTAGCATGGTAGAGTTTTGTACTGCGCCAGGGGAACTCAAGAAGGCATCAAGGAAAAAAAAATGAAAGGCTAATCGGGCATGTGCTAGAGACTGGTCGGAGAGAGAATGCTCGCTGTTTCTCTGCATGCGCGTATGAGTTTCTTTGCGACTGTGTGTGACTAACGGCGCCCCCGTGTGAGTGCGCGCAGCATGTGTATGTGTGTGTGTGTGTGTGTGTGTGTGTGTGTGTGTGTGTGTGTGTGTGTTTGTGCGTATGTTAGTGTGTGTGTGTGAGTGT
>NW_004797333.1:952928-954751 GCF_000002075.1 Aplysia californica | reverse complement strand
AGATAGATAGATAGATAGATAGATAGATAGATAGATAGATAGATAGATAGATAGAGACTTCAACATAAGTTATGAACCACTTGCAAACACTCTGAGCAGTCTTATTGGGTCGACTTGCACGTGGGCGTTCTTGGACTGATCCAGTGGCTTGATGGCGCTGCCTCAAGCGGCCAAAGACAGGGTGTGAAACTGCAAGTGCAAGCCTTCTGTCAAGTTCTCAGGCTCCAACTCCCTTTTGCAGCCATGCCATAGCTCTGGCACGATCAAAGTCTCTCACTCTCAGCCTCCGTCTCGGTGGCATAATATTGAAGCGATACTGGATTTTAGCTCAAACAGCGGCTTGTATTGCCACCAAAGTGAGCACAGTTCGAGACCGTACGTCCGTTTATGACGTGCACCAGAAATTTTAACTGAGGAATGCCCGTGGTGATGCACACAAGTCGATAAAAGCAGCAAATTTGGCTAAAATTCCCCGAGGATTTCCGTGCTGCACGTGGTGGCTTTTGCCTTTTAGGAAGCTTGCAGTGCGCATTGATAACCCATTGACACTTTCAGAGCGGACAATTTTGAAACATTCCTTGCTGTCATTTTTGGGGGGGATTTTTAAAAATCAGTGCTGTTTGTCAAGGTAGTCCATAACTTATGTTGAAGTCTGTAGACATATAGATAGCCTGTTAACTCTCTAACCTACGAAACATGTTGACGGCTGATGGAGTCTAAAACAAAATGCTATTTAACCCAAAACCTTGCTGGTATTTCCCTTTTTAACCTCAGAGACTGAAACGTGTAAAGACATCAGAGTCGTTGCCCTTCTGTGCTGTGACAGAAAAGAATCACATTATACATTTATGTATGTCGGTCGAGGCCAAAGATACCGGCTGACCAAGAACATAATATAAGAGCAGGAAATGACTAGAATTTGACACCAGGCACTGAGCATAATACCTCAGAGCCGGTGGATCCGCTCTCAACTGTCTGCCTGTATTGATTGATGCATCATAAGAATGATCATCTTCATTATCCTTAGCACTATGAACGGGCCCAGTTGTGATAATAATAGGTTTGTCAAAGACATAACATTAATGTGAAAGTGACACGCGTGCATGCCATTTAAGTGTCTTTTTTTAATGAAAAGCGCCTGGTTCTCTCTTGTTATCATAACGTTCTCTGTTCTTGAAAATTCTTAGATCTAGGAAGGACAAATATGTACGCTTTGATTGCATGTTACGACTTCTAAAGTTTGGTCTGTCATTCATGCTAATGTATTCTCTCCTATGTTCTTCTGTCCTTATTCTATTAACAGCTCTGCCAAAGTCTTCATTCGTCTCCCTTTCTCTCTCTCTCTCTCTCTCTCTCTCTCTCTCTCTCTCTCTCTCTCTCTCTCTATCTATCTATCTTTCTTTCTCTCTCTCTTCTCTTCCTCTCTCTCGCTCTCTCTCTCTTTATCTGTCTATCTATCTATATGTCTTTCTTTCTCTCTCTCTCTCTTGCTCTCTCTCTCTCTCTCCCCCTCTTTTTCCACCAGTACCTGGCCGCAGAGATCTTCATCCGCCTTTCTCCATCCATCAGTCCATTATTGGCGTACTTGTCTATCCGCTTAGGGTTCTCTCTCTCCCCGTATTCTTTACATTAGCTCATGGGTGGTTGGTGGGCGTGCTGGCGTGGTTATCTCCCTCTTTTCTGTCAAGCATACATCGTCCTGATCTCTCGCCCTTCTTTTCGTATTTGTTACCATCTTGTAATTCTTCTAATCTTCATCATTTACTTGACCTTATTGAGTTGCAAGTGCCGTAAAATACTGTTACTAAACAATTTTAAAAAGC
>NW_004797333.1:949999-952460 GCF_000002075.1 Aplysia californica | reverse complement strand
AAAGGGGGGGGGGGTCTTGTCCCTTGATGTACGTTTTTCTCCAATCATGTTTTTCTTTCGTTTTTATGTTGGGAAGGGGTACAAAAACGAACTCTGTATTCTTTTAAGCAACAAGAATTTACGTTCTGAGATTGAGATAGAAAGCACGCCTTGGCACCATTTTACAAACATCACTGAGATCAACAATGTGTTTGCAAACGAATAATTTGAATAGTACTTATCAAGCTATCTTACGTATTCAGACTTTGTAAAAGTATTTAGTATTTTCAGAAAAAAATGATATATCAAATTTAAATACAATGATATTTATGATATACTTTACGGGTTGTGAATGTTTTTTTAAAAACTGACAATTTGCTTTCACTAGCTTCTGAAACACAAAACATAAACACTGTAAACTAGCCCAAACACACAAAAAGACGCACAGACACACAGGCCACACTAATAATACATGCACGCAAAGTCAGTTACCCGAGGCAGAAAACAATTTCGGCGTTCTAGCGAATGGCCCGATGGAAATAATCCCAAAAACGAACTTATTTTGTACTGTAACCAAAACACCGTAAAATGTTTCTTTAAAATAATATACCCAGAACGCAGTTTCTTCTATAAAATATTATTACTTGTTTTTCTTTAGCCACATCCGTTTTGTATAACTGTAGAAGAATATTTGTTGATCAATACCGATATCGAAGATGTTTGTGAATAATGAAATTATTGCTGTGTGCTTGAAAACAGGAGACCCGCACGCGTGTGTGTGCACTTGAGAGAACGCGTGCACCCGCAAATGTTTGAGCATACGCATCTGTCTGCGCTGTATGAGGCTAATCTTGTTTTCATTATGTCTGTGAAGATGGGGGTTCAACCTCGTGATTGTTGTTTGTGCTGTTAAGTCTGTTGCAGTAGGTAGGCTTATAACCTGTTCTTTACAGGGGTTGTTGCTGCTTTCTTTTTTTAACCATTGAAGTTGATGTTTTGCTTAAAGTGGACGATGTGCTTGCTGCTCTTTTTAAAAGATGTAATGTTGATGTTTTGTAGCTCCATTTTTTAAAGAATTAAAGTTGGTGCTTCTTTTTATAGGGAACGATATTTTTTGCTGTTTCTTTTTAAAAAGTTGGTGTCCTTGTTTAAAGAGGACAATGTTGTTGCTGCTTCTTTTTTTAAGAATTAAAATCGGTACTTTTGTTTAAAGTGGGCGATGTTGCTGCGTGATGTGTGGGCTATACGTTTGTTTTGTTGTGGATGATGCAGTTGTTTCTTGTGGTTAATGCTTTTGTTTATTACGATTGGAGTTGCTGTTGTATGTGGTAGCTGATGATGTTGTTTGTGGTAGGTAGTTGATGCAGTTGTCGGTGGTAGTTGATTTGTTGTCTGTAGAGGTGGATGCTGTAGTCTGTGGTAGTTGATTCTGTTGTGTGTAGAGATTGATTCTGTTGTCTGTGGTGATTGAAGTTGTTGTCTATAGAGGCTGATGCTGTTGTCTGTGGTAGTTGAGGCTGTTGTCTGTCGTAGTTGATGCTGTTGTCTGAAGAGGTTGATGCTATTGCCTGTAGAGGTTGATGCTCTTGCTTGTGGTAGATGATGCTGTTGTCGTCGTTTATAACACTGACGTTGATGGGACGACCTATTGTTAGTGGTTTAGCACAACACTTCAATGATGATTCAGACAATGAACATTAAGAACGAAAACAGCTAGTCAATGAATGGGAGTTTTCCGGGAGGGGGCGGGGGTTGTTTTGGGGTATTTTGTTTTTTATTTCCTTTTTGTTCTTTGCTGTTTCTGTTTTGTTTTTTCCTTTCTTTGATTTGTGCTGATTTTTTGTTTTGTTTTGCTGTTGTTGTTGTTTTTGTTTTTTTGGGGTTTTTTTTTTTTTGCTTTTGCTTTTTGTTAACAGCATGAACCCACTCTCAATGTGTGGCATCCCCAGTTCTAAGTGCAGGTTAAGTTAAGTAATGAAGCCAATTCGAGGTAGACAAAGCAACATGGGAACAAATCGAGAACATCTGACAAAGACAAGTTATCTCCGAAAACTATAATAACCAAGACAACGATGGCGCCAAACGATTAGAGACGCAGTGAAGAGCTTGGAGTTGTGGGGGGTAACGATTCAGACAACAGTCCCAGAGGCATGTTCTTGTCTCCGTGCGTTAGTGTCAAATCCTTGGAGTGTTAGACACATATATATCTCAGTCGCGGATACCGCACAAATAATATGTCTGCCTACTGCTCACCCGCTGGCTTTTGTCTAAGTAGTGTAATCACTCGTTCATTTTCCAGGTCCTTCTTGATGCAGTAGGGGCAGAGAATCAAAATGGCAAAAGTATTCTTATTACCACTACTAGGACGACAAACATTGGAAAGTGAACAACTGTTGAACTGAACATGAGAATTCCCTCCACCAGTTGGTCATCATACATTATTTATCATCACCACCCTCGGCACCTCTAAGTCGAAAATCAA
>NW_004797333.1:938945-945487 GCF_000002075.1 Aplysia californica | reverse complement strand
CAGACAGACAGACAGACAGACAGACAGACAGACAGACAGACAGACAGACAGACAGACAGACAGACAGACGGAGATTATCTATATATCTGCTAAACCTCATTCCTTTACTCTAGGCGCCCTCCAGTAATTATTTTATATTCGTAGTACGTGCCGGCTTTGTCAGCTCTATATGTCGCAACAAGAACACTTGATCTGTTCCCGCTGAGAGGGATTACCTGGAAAGAATTCAAACACCTCAAGATCCCAAAGCTTGTCAGAGCTACGCGGCGTACCGCAAAGAAATATGGTCTGTTCACAAAGACTAAAACTTATTTTGAGGAATAGGGTGTTGAGTGACACCACGCCTTCTTTTTAACGGATTTGTTTTAGGTTTTGTTGTTGGTGAGCGAGAAATATTATTGCAGCACTCTTACGGTTAATAACTCAAGGTTGTTGTTTTTTGTAAAGTCTCGTACCTTGATACACCTCTAAAGGGGTGGGCTGACATGGAAAAGAAACCATCGGTATTATAGTAAAGAGAAAGAAAATATTATGAATCCCAAATTGGTGGTTTTAAAAGAAGAAATGATAGCTGCGGTTTTAATTATTTCTGGCACGGATCATTTACATAGCGTGTTTGTAAGCCATCGAGAACAGTTGTTAAGTAAAGTTCCAAGTGTGCACGTCTTTTACGACACCTTGAAGTAATCGAAGGCCCTTAATCATTTTTTCCTAAGTCTTTTACCCTTCCAATTTGGAAGAACTCAAAGCAATGGTTGGTTAACGTTTCTCTCGCTTATTGACAGAGAAGGAAAGAGAGAGGGAGAGAGGGAGAGAGAAAGAAAGAAAGAGAGAGAGAGAGAGAGAGAGAGAGAGAGAGAGAGAGAGAGAGAGACCGACTAACCGACAGACAGACAGAGAGGGCGGATGGGCGGTGATTGGCGAGGGGAGAGAATTTGCTTTTCAGAGAAGAAATGAATTCAAATCTTAAAAATGGGACTGTGGCCTTGGAAGATTTCTATTTATGTATTTAGTTATGTACTTAGTTGGTTGGTTCGTTGGTTGGTTGGTTGGTAGGTTGGTTGGTTGGTTGGTTGGTTGGTTGGTTGGTTGGTTGGTTGGTTGGTTGGTTGGTTGGTTGGTAGGTAGGTTGGTTGGTTTTGATTTTTTCTTGAGGGAGTGTGAAAGGATATCAGCTAATTGGGAGACTCTCAAGTCCAGAGTAATCTGCGCTAGACTATGTTGTCAAATGAAGCGTAGATTTACGAGTATAAATGTATTATATCGCTTTAGAAAGGTCAGTTTAGATACTGACATTTGAGCATTGGTGACAATGCAAAATAATTAAGGCTTTAGATGAGCATGGATCTAGTGATGTCTGAAATCTGGTACTCCAAGTATGACAGACATAGCATTTTGTATTACACACGCGACAGAAGCCCCAGTCTCACATTTCTTGGAAGACGATGTGTTAAATGTACTTATTATTAAAAATTAACTTTCAATATTCCAAAACAAGACCTGATTAGCGCCAACCAAAGTGCATTCTCAACCAAAAAAACTTAAGATATCGCCTCTATAATTATTTCGATAAAATAAAACTGGTAAGACAAAGTTTAAATTCGAGTGTAGTTGTGTTTTTGTGTGTATGAAAGGGTGGGTGATATCTTCAAATCTGTTGTTCATCTATTTCCATTATTTTCTAGCTTTTCCCCCCTGCCGCCCTGATAGTTTTTAAACCCTGGTCAATGGCGAATGACCCTGACCACTACAGCTGTCCCCACCGGTACTGCAATATCTCAAGCTTGGGGGGCTGACGTTGCCCCATCCCCTTTTTTCTTGTTACTGTTTCCAAAGTGACGCTAATGTTTCTGCGAGCCATCGTATCCTACGTCGGCGACAGTGTCTTAAGTGCCTTCATTATTCTTCCTCCTAGACTAAGCTTCCCGCCCATTTCCCGACCACCAGGGGTTTGAGGCTTACATAAATCAGGGCGCTAAAGATCGGAACCTTAAGTGTAAGACAAAGAAGTGAGTCGTTTTCTTGCTTTGTTGTCCTCGATTATGAACAATACAACCGAGAAGTATAAAAGAACAACCGGGCTTTGCTGAAAACAAAGTAAAGGAATTGAGTTCGAAAACGACGTTGTATAATTTTGGAAAGGGTTTCACGCGACTTCAGGGTTCATTTTTTTCATAACCTTTTCGAACTTCGATTGTTATGTCTGCTTATAAGAAAGAAAAGAGATAGACATCGATTTTTGGTTTCAGGAAGATGGATTTTTATCTCGAGAAAGAGAATGGCCCGAGTTATTTTTTTTTAAAAAACAGATGAAGAGAAATGATAGAGAATCAGAACCCATTTGAGGCTCCATATTTTTTCCATCTAATAATGAAATATAAACCTGCTGGACAACGTTTATCCAAGGAAATTCTTGACTTTCTAAACATACTTTCGAATAAGTTGTTCGTTGTTGAAAACTCAAAGTCTAAAGAAGCAAAACGTGAACATCGAGGTAAGCACAAATAGCATTCCAAGTCGGTGTTATGCGTCTTTGCCTCAGTGTAACACATTGCATGCATTAATGTAATTGAGAAGATAATCTCGTCCTCGAGTTAAACGCCAGAACGAAATAAAGTCGCAGCAGGTGTTCTGAGAGGCGTTTCATGATTGTGAAATAGAATACTGGGATGAAATAATTTGTCTAAAAAAAGAAAAATGCACAACAAAAGACGTTTATTTTCGTTTCAGCATCAAGTACACCAGCGTTTATAAGCATTCATTACATATCTTATTGCACAATACCAAGCAAAGGACCCTGAAACTGGACACACTTACAATGCTGTCGATTGTAGCAGTTTCCTGTGGCCTGTTTTAAGCAATAGTCGAGTCGAGGCACAAAGCAATATACTAGACCTCACTGACCACCCATCTAAAAGCCATACCAAATTGACTGGTCGACATTTTTTGTGTTCCCACTAACCTACTTTTGAAATTGAAAAGTCAACTCTTTTCAGGTTGAAAAAAGAGATAACTGTACATTTTACAGAGCACCATTTTAGCAAGAGTGATTCTGCACAGCAATAGACAAGATCCATCTAAAGCTTATACCTAACTGGTCGCTTGGTTTTATTTGTGACTCTCATTCTCTGACTTTTGACAATTTGTAGTCGACAGTTTTCAGGTTTTAAAAAAAAAATCTAATAATGTTGTGTCCGACTGTTTGGAAGCTTTTAAATATTTGGAAAAACATTTCGATTAAAATATAACATATTAGCATATTAGCAGCTGTTGTTGACTTCTATCTCAGAAAAAGAGCAAACAAATTTAGTGACTGAAGGTGGGGTAGCGTATTGAAACAATCTATTTCTAAGGCATTCCTTGAACTGCATACATCAATTCTATTCTATAGTCATTACGAAAATTAACGTCTCCACTAACTTGATTTCTCTCTGTACAATGTAATTGCCATCAACACTGGAAAACTGATCTGCTCATAGGAAGACAATGCACTCCGAAACAAAGAAAAATTATCTGAACGATCCGAAAGAGAAAGCGACAGAAATTGGGGTTAACCATCTCTGCTCTGCGGTTCTAGGTCCTCAAATGTCGGTACCAAGAGTTATGTGATCCTTTTCCAATACCCGTGATAGCTTTCTGTTGTTTTTGCTCTCCAGGCACACCACGTTAGTTAGATGAATTACTTTAAACCTCTGGCATCACGTTTTACTACATTTTTCCCTGTTCTTCCTTTATCGGTTCATCTCTTACTCTTTCAGTTTTGAAGCGCTTCCGTTTACATCTGTACAGATACAGACAAAACAAAAATGTTCATTCAAGATATACTTAAACAAAGCGAAGGTATTCTCCCTATTAAGAATAAAAAAAACAGTATAAATTATTTTTTAAAATATATATCCACTATAATCCAGTAGAAATATGGCAGTTAACAATTTGAAAAAACAGATAGATCTACGTATACACAGTACTGAAGAGATTTCTGGGAGATAGTTTAAATTTGCATCATTTAAGAAAATAATTTTTGAAACATTTCGTTACTATTTTACCTCTCTGCATTCAGCAGAACACAAGGAGACATGACATGACTTACGTAAAACCCAACCCCCTAGACTGTCTCATTACTAGGTACACCAGATCCTTTTATAGCAAGCTATTCCTTTATCTTGTCACCTCTTCCTGTCCCGTTCCTTTTACAGAATTCCCGCCAGCATTTCCTGACCGTTAAAGTTAAAGTGCTCGCATCCATCTTCTCTCTCGTCCGACGGGGTCAGTAGTATAATATTATCAGTACACGGGGTTGGTTGAGCGCCCTGGGAGATCAGGTCACCATCGGTCAAGGATGAACAACACAGATATCGTATCCATGGTTTGAGGCACGAGATTCGGTTAGACAAGACGAGATTGCGTATGCGCTGAAGTTCCAGATGTTATCCATCTCAGTCACTCAGACTTGAAATTGTTTCATGCCGAGCAGGAGAAGCTTTTGACTCTCTGACCATGTATCAAAATATCGAGCCGTGTTTGCCGAGTACAAGTATGGATTTTATGTTGATATACAGGCGGCAGGCCAGATGTGTTATTGTTACTGCTATTATTGTTACTATTTCTGTTGTTTCTGTACTGTTTGTTTGTTCTTCTCGCTGCAGCCAGCACTGTGGTCTGCTTACAATGTTTCTGCTGTTTGCTAATGCCGCTGCTGCTGCTGCTGCTGATGATGATGATGATGATGATGATGACATTTTTGCTCATGAGCATGTTTTTGTATCACTGTATGGTCTACAGCAGCTCGTCTGTTTTGTGTTAGCCATCTAGCCGTTACCGTTAACTGCAGGAGGCGTAATTAACGCAATGGCATTCCATGGCAATATAAACAAGACGTGTTGGTTAACGGGGTTACAGCTACGGTCACTACCACTCCTAGATCCGTGACACAGTCAGAAGATATAGGTAGCTTCCTGATGATGCACAAGGCGGATATAAACGTCAGATTACGCTGTCAGCTTACGGACTAAAGAATAATATTTTCTCACAAAAGGTCAACAAGCGGAGCTGTTCTTTTGGTTTCTGGAAAATGACTGAAAGGTTATGCATACATAATAATACGTATATGTATATATTTGAGATAGATAGATAGATAGATAGATAGATAGATAGATAGATAGATAGATAGATAGATAGATAGATAGATAGATAGATATAATATAAATAATATACATGTATATATATATCTATCTATCTATCTATCTATCTATCTATCTATCTATATATATATATATATATATATATATATATAATACATATAATAAGCATACATGTGTGTGAGTGAGTGTGTGTGTGTGTGTGTGTGTGTGTGTGTGTGTGGTGTGTGTGTGTGTGTGTGTGTGTGTGTGTGTGTGTGTGAAGAGAGAGAGAGAGAGAGATATATATATATATTTATTTATATATATATATATATATATATATATATATATATATATATATAGCCTGTCTCTCTTCGATGACTGTATTTCAAAGTAGTAAAAATTGGTTGACAATGTCACTTGAAACTTATGAAAAAAAGGGATCTTGCACAAAATAATTATAGGACTTAACAGAAACTACAAGACAATAAGTATCCCTCAAACTAAAAATCCAGTCAGACAAAATATTGCACACAGATCTAAAAATTTCCAAAGGAATTGCCATTTTATAGTAAATTGTTTGCAAGCCAACGCAAAAATTTGGATCACTTATAATTAGGAGGTGGGTGGCTTTGACCATGCCTGCAAGGGCCAACTATGGCTGTGTTGAGCACTGAAGCAGCCCATGGATAGAACTGCTCGAAGAAAAATTATCGTCGTTTGGAAATGAAACCCACCCCTTTCTAGGTGCAGAACTCAACACAGTCGTCGGCTCAAAAACGGTTTAATTAACAGTCAACGAAGTACAGAGTGAGGTGATAGATAATTCTAATACGTATTTGAACAGGTGGTAAGAAATGAAATCAGGTAATAACAACGGCAAATTGCTACCATGTTCCCTAAGGTTATAAAATAGCTGGGGGGAAAAAGAATCTATAAAAATTAAAGTATACGGCCTCAAGCAAAGATGTTAGGTAAATTACCTAAAAGCATATGAATGTATACTGGTATCTGTGGTCAAATGGTTAGGCTCTTTTACTTGTTCTCAAAAGCCTTAGGTCTGATGAGGAAGGTATTTTATCAATTATCTCTGTCTTATTTTTATAGACAAAGTACCCCTCACAGAGTGGATTGGCCCTGGCACGAAGGGCTCGCGCAGTCTGGCCGCCACAGCATCTTAATTACGTTGATTAGGGCGTAAGAAGTAGATGTCTATACAAATTTCCCTTCAAGCATTTTTATTCGTCTTTCTGTTATACCTGCTATCCTGTGGCTTGGTTCAGCTCGCTTTCTCTTCATCTATGCCTCCCTTTCGTCTTTCTGCTATATTCGCGACTGCCCCTTCTTTCTTTCTTATCTTCTCCTTCTTACCATGTACATTCTCCCCCTCCCCCACCCCCCACCCCCGTGCGCTGCACCTGT
>NW_004797333.1:935107-936864 GCF_000002075.1 Aplysia californica | reverse complement strand
CCTCTCTCTCTCTCTCTCTCTCTCTCTCTCTCTCACTCTCTCTCTCCGTCCCTTCATCATTATCTCTAGTTTACTCTGACATGACTCTAAACATTTCTTCGTTTGCTTTTTGTCGGTTTTTTCCCACTATAATTAGTTTCAGAGTTACGGAAACATGTATTTGATTTATGCTCCACGATTACCCACCTCAGTTATTTCTCGAAAGCTCCACTGCTAAACTTGGCTGCTCCTCTGAGAATATTCCTCTATACACCGGGAAATCACCCGTCCGTAAGGAAAAGAATCATATTACACCAATATAGCTGTCACAGCAAGCATGGAAACACGTTACGCCTATTTCTTGCGTGCTTGAGTTGCTCTGTTGGTTTGCAATATACTTCAGTGTGTAATGCTTGCAGCGAATTGCTGTCGAGGTAGGATTGTGAGAACAGGAAGATTGGGAAAGGGATGTCTCTCTCTCTCTCTCTTCTGTGGGTGTGCAAGACGGAGCAGAGGCGGCGAAGGGAGGAGACAGATTGAGAGGTTTGCGGGTGTGTGTGGGGGGGTGAGGGAGGTGTCAGAGGGACAAGGTGCAAATTGGTTACGATGAAGAAGAGTTCGAAGCAAATGGGAGGTTTCGTTGTGTTCAGGTGTCTTAGACACTTTTGTATTATTGTTTTATATTGACAGACAGACAGACAGACAGACAGACAGACAGACAGACAGACAGACAGACAGACAGACAGACAGACAGAACAGAAAGACCGATAGACAGACAGACTGAGAGGAAAAGAGCGAGAAAGAGAGACAGAAAGAGAGAGAGGTTATGTGAAAATTTTGAGAAGAGGAAAACATTAATGAGGAATTGAATGTACAGTCCTTTACTGTCAGAAGAGATGTCACACATTGATTATACGGCTTGTTTTAACCTCCCTTGCTTGTATTGAATAAAAATACACATCTGAACAAATGTAGCAATTTATCATCGGCAAAGTGTTAAAATGTACTAAGCACAGAAAGTATAATTTTACATATACAGAAGACAGAAACCCGGTTAAATTCTTTTAACAAGTGTACTTACATTATGAGTTTTTCTTGCTTTTTTTCAACATTTTGAATTTAAATTTGGTCGGTGTATAATTTCTTAAGAACATGCAACAGATACCACAGATTAAGGGACTGCAATCTTTTTTTTTTATTATTCAGAATTTTGGGCTAAAAAAAAACCAGTAGCCGGTAAGCGACAATTATACATTACGCTTGTCTAACATAAACTTCAACACCGTTACCTTTCATGGGACCTGCGGGTCTAGTGATAATCAACCCCTCTGAACCTATGGTCTCGGTTGAAAAACGTTGCAAGCTTTAAGCTTTTGCTCCACGCGTGGCTAGAAAAACACCTCGAGTGACATTAGACAAAGCACCAGCCGCGTGATGAGATTAGCATGTTTTCAGTTATTGACTAAAAGGTCCTTGCTCTGCTATGGCATTTCTGTCGGGATCACAATATCATGTCTAGGGCGGATGCCAGTATAGTCATCGACGGGACACACGAAACTCCCCAGACATTGCACCAAAATACTCCCAGATTTAACTGTTGGATTCCAAAAAATCGTATAATATTAAGCAGGAAGCGAGACTTGATCTGGACACCAAAAAATGCAAGCTATAGTGGGCGGAGAAATTTGATAGTCGGAGCCGGGGAGACAGAGAAAAACCAAATAAGAGGGGAGGGGGGTTAAGAGAGAGAGAGAGAGAGAGAGAGAGAGAGAGAGAGA
>NW_004797333.1:932708-934322 GCF_000002075.1 Aplysia californica | reverse complement strand
AGAGAGAGAGAGAGAGAGAGAACGAAAGAGAAAGAAGACGAAGTTGAGCAGCAAAAACAAATAAAAGTTAAGTTGAGACAAACAAGACGACCCGAAAAATAAACAAAGCATTGAGACTGAAAAATACACAAAGAAAAAAAGGATGTTTTTCATAGATGTCTCAACAAGGTGTGGCTGTTTATTTTATTCTTTGGTAAACACTTTCCCTTTCCTTTGAAATGGATTGTGTTCAAACATCAGTGTCAAATAGTGCTGGAATCTATCTGAACTTCACTGTAAGTTTAAAACAAATATTATTACAAGTAGTCACAGGTTTACATATTTTTCTTATTCTATTGAACAGCCCAAGTAGGCGCACAAGGATTGTGCAAGTAAAGTAGAAGCTCAGTGAGAATGTGGGCAGCACTTGATTGTTTATTAAAGTTCTGGAGAACATACAATGCTTATGGAGTGTGTGGCCGCGATTTCAACTTTGCTCACCAAAAGCATTTTCCCCACGGGACGTGAGAGATGATAAATCAGAGTTTAAATAATTGGACGTCAAAATGGATTAGTCTTTCAAAACAAAGTCAAAATTGAAAGGAGTTGGATCAGAGACTATAAAATATATTTAAGAGTCTCTGGTTGGATGTACGGTAACGAACGAGAATCAGAGGACAGTTTCGTAAACGGAATGACGTGACAACGATGAGAGAAGAAATATTGACATTAGTAGAACAGTTCAATAAGAAGCTATTTACGTACCTCGATGGATTTGACGTTTGTCTCTAATTTTTTATTACATTATATTGGTGGGTTTTCTAACGAATGATTAGAAGGAACTCGGCGTGAACTCTGCCTTTTTCTATCCACTATTTTTTAAACGATGATTGCAAATGTTGCTGTAAATTTTCATTTTTAATCCGTAACCAACGACTTTGGGTTTGAAATAAAAATCAAGAGGGCTTGCTTTGCAAGAACATTCATCTTTTAATACATTTTCCAAAGACGAGATAGACGATAATATTGCCAAAGTTTCCATTCGTTTCCTCTCAACGTATAGCGTTTTCCAGGGGTTGCACTTTTGTAATGAAAGCTCTTAAATCGATCACAACAACATTTTGAAAGATCCACTTCGCTCTGCTCCATTACGAATATTTATAGCACTGCATCACTGTAGGTTTTGAATCAGCTAGATTATTGTCAAAATACCAAACCACCCTTCGCACGTTAAACTATTCTCTTTCATAGACTAAACATTCTTCCCTCCACATAATTTCAGAAATGATTGGATTTTGTGAGACCTTTTCCCAAAATTACTTCATCCGGTGAGAGAATTGCCGGAAGCAGTAGTCGCGCGACAGTCAATATTGATAGTATCCTCCCCGAATAAGAGAATCACCGAGGACAAAAGCAGCCGACTCAAGTAAAGGAATCTCATCAACAACGGAATGTCCAGTCACATTGAAAACGAGTGCCCGTGGTAACGGTCGGATTCATGACATTACAAACTCTGCCAATCATGTACCAAACTGGAGAAGTTCAATGGAATATGTATAAAGCAACAGACAGACAGACAGACAGACAGACAGACAGACAGACAGACAGACAGACAGACAGACAGACAGACAGACT
>NW_004797333.1:929764-932608 GCF_000002075.1 Aplysia californica | reverse complement strand
AAAAGGAGGACGTTACAACTTTCTCGGGGCCTGGAATAGAAACGGGGGTTGGAAAAGGCTCCTGGGGAGAGGGGGGGGGGGAAGGGCCGCTACCAAATCGGGGAGCAAAGGCGACGGGGCACGCAGCGCACCCGCGTCACCATCCACCCCCACAACGTCTCCCCTCCTCTCCGCTTCTGCTCTTTTTCCCCCAGAGATAGAGCGTGTGAAAGAGATAAAATGAGAGAGGTGGGAGAGAGAGAGAGAGAGAGAGAGAGAGAGAGAGAGAGAGAGAGAGAGAGAGAGAGAGAGAGAGAGAGAGAGAGGGGTGGGGGAAGTACGAGGTCAAATGAAAAATGGATAGTGCCTCCATATTGTGTGTGTATGCGTGTGTGTGTTTGTGTGTGAGTGTGTTTGTGTCTATGTTTGTGTGTGTGTATGTGTGTGTATGTGTGTGTGTGTGTGTGTGTGTGTGTTGTATGTGTTCGGGGGAAGAGGGGAGAGGAACGAGTGGGGTCTTTTGTTTTGTCTTTTCTCGTGCGCGGTCACTGTGAGGTACGTCATAGAATGTGTGGGTTTGTGAGGACACCCAAGTGCACCGAGATCTAATTTAGTCTGAGCATTTTCCTAAATTCTTTAATGCGCCGAGTGATTTTCAAAGTCAAGTATCTCCATAATATCTTATTTCAGTGCATTTATCATTTCTGGTACGAAACGTTTGTTTATTTTCTACGTTTGCTTCTTTCATCTGTTTTTAAAGCTGATCGATATGTCAAACAGGCGTCTTGAATTGGTGCAATATGGAATCAATGCCTGAAATAAAAGTCTCATTTCGACAAAACTACAGATTAATATAGATTTTTAACGAACCATTTGTAAACACTTATCTTATTTAGAAGGTTTGAAGTCTTATTAATATGACCCTTGTGGTTTTGTTGTTCACTGCAGAGCTTGGATAATCCCTCCATTCCTCTCAAGCACCCTGCATTAATTTTAATTTATAAAATGCACTTTTTTGTTCATACACTTGTGCCGTCTCATGATCATTTTCATTAGTTCCGATATTTTGTTACAGTTGACTACGTTGTTGTTGTTATCGTTGTTGTTATCGTTGTTGTTATTGTTGTTGTTGTTGTTGTTGTTGTTGTTGTTTTTAAGCTACATATTTGATTACGCTTTCCAAAACTGTTTGAGTATTTTTTTTAAAATCGTACAGCTACTTTTCGTTTCTGTTGGTATTAAATGGTACTTTTAACGCGGATTTGTATGTAGTTTCTGGCATCGTATTTCTGCTGCTGCTGCTGTTGTTGTTGTTGTTGTTGTTGTTGTTGTTGTTGTTGTTGTTGTTGTTGTTGTTGTTGTTGTTATTTTCATCGTCGTTGCTGCTTCTATTGTTATTGCTTTTGTCCTCCCTTGTTTCTTTTCTTCATCACACTTACACAGATATACACACAAACTCACATACATGCACAACGACACACACTCACACACACACACACACACACACACACACACACACACACACACACACACACATACACACACACACACACATCATGATGAGACATTAATTTACGTTAGTTAAGAAACTATGAGGGTATCTTAAGGCTGGAAAGAAGGATTGCAGAAAACACGGGTTAGAATGAGAGGGTATGGGGAAAAAAGTCTTTCAATACTTTCAATTAAGACATAGTTGTGAGAGACGACTAACAAGGAGCCGTAAAATGCGGATTTTCTGTCCGTATAGAAAGACGGCATTGTTGGGACTACTGTTTCGTTACACGCTCGCCTTAACAATTCATTAATAGTGCTTATTTTCTAATTTACCTGCTTGTCCACAGTTACCCATCTCTCCATTCCCTCATGCGTTTTTAAGCTGTACTTTCACCAAATCGATCACTCACGTACAAGTTCCGCAGTATTTATTCGGAGACGTCTCCGATGGAGATAGACCAATCAAAATGCTTTTTGCCTCTAGACCAAGTAAATAAATCTAGGGGGTTACCCGGGGAGCTTTAACCCATAATTTGATATTTTGTAGTTAGGTTTGAAAATTTCTTGAAAATAATTGATTTGCTACAGTTTTTGTAGCTATATATTTATATATGTGTGATCCGCAGCAAACGATACGCAGTTTGACCCCACAAAGTAGTGCATCTGTGTACGGGAACGCGTCTCCGAACATTTCCGGAATGCTCGCCGGAGACGCCTCCGAATAGTATCTGATCTAATGCCCGCAAGTTCACATACGAGTATCCTGCAGCCACTGATGTACTCAAGCACTCTCTTACTCCATTACGAATACGAACTTACTTGTTAATTCACTTTCTCCCATTTCTCTCTTTCTCTCTCTCTCTCTCTCTCTCTCTCTCTCTCTCTCTCTCTCTCTCTCTCTCTCTCTCTCTCTCTCCCTCCCTCCCCGCTCCCCCTGTCTCTCTCAGTGATCGTGTGTCTGTGTGAGTCTCTCTCTCTCTCTCCCTCTCTCTCTCTCTCTCTCTCTCTCTCTCTCTCTCTCTTTCTCTGTCTCTGTCGCTCTCTCTAGTTCTCTCTTTCTATCTGAGTGTGTGTGTGTGTGTGTGTGTGTGTGTGTGTGCAGTGAGCGCGATAGATAGATCAAAAATATCTATAGAATCTATGTTGTGAGCGATCTGTGTGAACGTCAGACATCGGGTCTAGTACTGTCTCTCTACTGTGTTGCATGCGTCTCGCGAGAGACCAGAGGTGCTGAATTGCAGAAGCGATGAATACAATTAGAGAGAGACAGAGAAACGATCCTCACGCTGTAAGAGACGACGCCTCGGCAAGCGATGGAATATGGAAAATTCGGAACGAAGCTCGGGTAAAGCACTGATAAGCCAAGCAATT
>NW_004797333.1:927203-929233 GCF_000002075.1 Aplysia californica | reverse complement strand
ACAGACAGACAGACAGACAGACAGACAGACAGACAGACAGACAGACAGACAGACAGACAGACAGACAGACAGACAGACACATCATTCACGTTTCTCTGCTCTGTCCTCGCCATCTGTGTCTGATAAATGTCCTATATTTAGATCTAGTGCCCCGCCCTCTAATTGATTTGTACTTGGTTAAATGTGGCGTTAGACGTCAACAAAACTTAACAGAGGTTTTTTACTCCACCTTTTGTCCTGAGAGCTGTAATTTTACTTTACCTTCAAACCACAAGAGAACAGGCAAACAAGATATTTATAACGAGCGTATTGTTCTATCGATTTATCCTGAGCGCTGATCCTATCCCCAGGTGGGCCTTATTCTTTCTTGTCATTTTATTATAGGAATAACGGCACCAGTCATTTGTGGAAATGCCATGTATGTGTCTCATGTTGCATGAAGGCTTTTAAATAGTCTAGCTTTTAGTTTTTGTTTTGATTTGGGGGAGAGGGGAGGGGTATTAAAGATCCTAAAATGGACCACTACCCTCAGAAACCCTGGGAGATATTTTTTTCTTTGTTTAGATAAATACATAATGAAATTAAGAAATCCTCTGAAATTAATGTGTTATTTAGGGGATTATTAGCTATAGAAATGGCAATAATCTATCTTTAAATAGTATCATGTTCAAAATCGATAAATTCCTTAACGGATCGATTTGAGAAGTAACAATAGGTTTCTTTAAAGCTGTCTCTCCTCGTTCCTGAACACATGGTCCCAACTCCGACAAATGATGAAGTCTCCTCTGCAAGATTTTAACCGCTCGTTATGGAACGTAAAAAGTTGAACACGTGAGAAAGAATCGTTATTAAAAGACTGAACAATTTGCTGCTTCATGACATCCATCCCACCTTCCCTAGAACACACACACACACATATATATATATATATATACACACACACATACAAACACACAAACACTCAAACACAAACACACATAATGTACCTTACCGCGTCTTCTTTTTTATATTCAAACTTATAAGAAATTTATTTTAAGCCAAAACATAGGCGGAAACGGAATAAAACCACGAAAAATTCCTGCATTTACGTCTTCGATGATTTATTTTGATCAGTACCAAAACATCCTTGTCTATGTTTATTTACAGGCTCTCTTCAATGCAATTCGAGATAACCCAGAAAAAAAATTCTTGAATTCTCCGTAAAGGTTCAAATCTTCAAAAGGATGCGGGGGAGAGAGTGTTACTCGCTTGTCGAGCAGAGTGATGTAGTTGTACGTGTGTACTCGCTTGTATTTTCCAAAACTGCTTTTTTTCTGACCGAAAGATTAGAAAGTTTAATGAGATGCGATTACAGCTGAAGCAATTGCTTGTTCTTAAGTAAGGGGACTAATGATAGAAAATATTGCTTTGTTTAAATCTCTTGACTGAACATGTTATATGTAGATGAAAACGTTTCGGCTTTGAAGTCATTGAAGAGTGTCTCAATGCCTCCAAAGGGATTGTATTTAGCTGCAATCTTCCTCTTATCCCGTCGAAATTGGGTTTCTTTCTCTGCTTTAGAATGTTTCATTCTAATTCCATTTTATGTATGCTTTTGTCTTATTCCTTACATTCCAGTCTAGATCTAAATGTACTGGTTCTTTATAATTAGATTGTACTTCGAGCTTAAATTGTCACCTTTGTCATGGATTCACTCAACACAGTTGCAACATTGAAAACGTTGAAATTCCCTCTGGTTCTTTTTGAAAGATAATTAAACTGATGTTAGCAATAGAAGTATGATTTTGCAGATTTAAAAACATTGAATTTTTGTCTATTCTGGTTTCTCTTTGCCTCGTCACTTCGGTTTAAAATGATATTTATGTATAGTCATGACTGGGAACCATGAAATCAGTTTCCTGGTTGGAAATATTACAAATTCTAACAGAACCATTAGATCTAACACAATTTAAAGAGCAAACATGGATACATTATATTATAATTAATATTATAATACACACACACATACATACTTTTATAAACATACATTA
>NW_004797333.1:922785-925547 GCF_000002075.1 Aplysia californica | reverse complement strand
CCTCTCTCTCTCTCTCTCTCTCTCTCTCTCTCTCTCTCTCTCTCCATCTCCCCACCTCTCTTATTCACTCACCCGTTCCCTCTTCAAGTAGAAAAGTATCCAAAATTGGAAGAAGTAGCCAAAGAAACAACTGGACGTAGAGTTATAAGACATACTCACTAACTTCACAAAAGTTCCAATGTACATGCAGTGGAAACCGAATGATAACTGATATATTTAAGCGCACAGAATATGCCAAAGGTTAATTAATAATCCAAGAGACCGTCCTTCGTTAGACAGGGAGGTCTCTTAACGAAATTAATTGAGTGAGACTCTTGCCAGTAGTACCTGAATCGTTTCAATTCAAAATATTAAAGACACTCGTAACGGGTCCCAGCAACTGACCCACACGCACAGACAATTAATTAAGTGCATAGATAATGCCTGAGTGGACAACGTCTACCGATAATACTGAGGCAAGTGTCGCACCTCGGTCCAGCGCCTTCATAAATAAATTATTCTACGCGAGCGATTCTATGCAAACATCGTGTTATAGTTATAGAAGTGGGCTCGTTCAAAAGGGAAAGCCACTGAACATGGATAATGAAGGCCACGCACTGAATCTAGATCGTCGGAACGCTGTTCAAATGCTATAAGCCTAGATAGCGACATTTTTCAGAAGATGGAAAAAATACTATTTCATTTTTTAACAAGTTTTTTGGCGGCCTTTGAAATAGGTCTGTGTATGCAATACTGCCCGCGTAACTATATTTCTTATGTATCTTTTCTTGATTTATTCAACGTTTAGAATTTGAATTTCCACAAAATATTTCTTTAGCACATGAAACTTAAACGATACCTTGAGAAACTGCAATAAAATACATGTATTTGTTGATTTGGGCTTAGTACATGTGAACAGCTGTCTGATGATAGTATAGTATAATTCTGGTGGCGCAAACCTTTGTGTCATTTTTTAGAAGAAAACGCACACTCGGCAGACCTCAAAATCTAAAGGAAGGTAGCATGCAATTTAAAAAAAATATTTTGTAAACGTGACAATGACGGATTTTTATGATTTTCAAGTGAGAATAGCCCGGCAACTTTTACGACATGTGATATTTGTCAGAAATAAACCTTTCCCTTGGAGTTACTGGTTAAAAGAAGTACATCAGTACAACGTATTATAATGATGATAAGGAAAAGCAAGGACAGACAGGTAAAATAGATGAAACGTATAAAAGAAGAAGAAGAAGAAGAAGAAGAAGAAGAAGAAGAAGAAAGAAGAAGAAGAAAAAGAAGAAGAAGGAAAAGGAGAAGAAGAAGAAAAAGCTTATAGCCGCTCTCTGAAAACAAAAGCACCCTTGACTTTTACTCAGGGATGACGCTATAGCTAAGATGAAGTTCTTGAGCAACATTTTTGTTAGATGTTGTGTTTTATGTGGTCTTGTAGATAAAAGAATTGTTCCAGTTGCTATTATTTATTTCATCTTGTATTTCTTCACTGATTCATTCTTTCTTCATTCATCCACCATTTTTTGCTTATTCTCTTTCTCTAGATTCTTTCCCAGTAAACCTACCTTTACTTACTTGTAAAACTGCTCATTATTTTAGCTCATTCAGCTTCTGTATGTCGTTTATTGAAGAAGATGGGAGCATGAAAAAATATTTTTTTTAAATAATTGTTTCTACCTTAAGATGCAACTGTTGTTTATTGTTCCCGTGGTTAACTATAGTAATAAAATAATATCGTGACCTTTCCAGGTAAACAAGAAAATTGAAAGAAAATAAAAATGAAGATAGTGAAAGTATGATCATAACAATATCCCAGGAAAAGCAATTATCAGCACGCTGCATTATATAGATTTATATATTATAGTGTGTATCTTAACCATCAAATTATAGTATGGGTGGTACACAGAAAGACAAAAATTATAATAAACTCAAAAACCTACCTTAGCTTTTTTTTTCAAGGGGCTGTCGTCAGTTCCACAATGAACTGCACACTTATCTTGGAGCAGCTAAGGATCTGATCACGAATCTAGTTCGTCCTTTATCAAAACAGTAATACTACAAGTAATAATAATAATAATATGTCCAACCTCAACAGAATAACACTGGCAGCTCTCTGTCCACGAATTTCTCCTTCGCCTCAAATTGGAAAACTTTATAATATAGATCTAATTCTAAACAATGCTTCAGTTATTGTGAAACGGCACAAGGAAAAGAACAACAACCTCCCGCCTGAAGCCAGTTGGTGCGTGTAAACAAAGAAAACAGACAGCTGTTACGGCAGGTTGCGGAGAGACTACGTCTCGTAAGTCCACGGGTCCCACAGCGATGCCACGGCCAGCGCCAGCAGTTCACAGGGCTCACTGCCTTGTTTCCTTCGCCTCTTTTACTTTTTATACGCAGCCCGCGATCAACCTCTCGACCTGGGCCCATCGTTCCTCCCTGTTGCGTTTTGCGTTGTTTTTTATTCTTCCCCCACCGTTGTCCCTCCCTGCCCTTCTTTGCCACACCTGTCTCTAGGGTTACAGAGAATCGAGTAGCACCCGAGGCGTATTAATTTACAAGGGGTTTTCTAATCACTCCTAAGTACAGGTTATCGACTGGTTTTTTCACTTACAAAACACTTCATTTGTCTTTTATTTCTCTTTTTCTGACTGTTTCACTTCTCCCGTCCACTTTCCCTGACCACCATATCCCCGCTCTCTCTCTCTCTCTCTCTCTCTCTCTCTCTCTCTCTCTCTCTCTCTCTCTCTCTCTCTCTCTCTCTCTCTCTC
>NW_004797333.1:920616-921811 GCF_000002075.1 Aplysia californica | reverse complement strand
GAATATGGCGATGACTATAATTTTATCTCACCCTCAACTCAACTGTTAAAAAAAGAGTAGCCGTCTCATAGTATACCCCATACCCCGAGCGAGCAATAATAACCATTAAGATACATCCAGCGGCACGTGCCCCATGCTGTTTTTTCACATCCTTTAATCTTTTAACTGAAAAAGCAGATTTTTATCTTTGTATGGGTTTAGTTATTTTGCATGTAAAATGCCAAATCACAGGAGATTATTTCCAAACTATCCACCTTTTGAGGCATAACTTGTCGATAAAAATAATCTTAGAGACTATAATAATATGTAAGTAAGCATCTCGGCTACTTTTCACTTGTATGTACTTGATCTAATCTTATACCTGCTCGTTAAGATATCAATTTTTTAAATCACTGAAGGAGGGTGATTAGTTTTCTTGGCCCCGTCCACGAAGCTCGAGTGGCTCAGGGAAAAGAGAGAGTGAGGGCCAGGGCAGTGTTTGAAAACACAAAGGTTGTCTCCAAGAGATGAGTAGTTCACGGTGGAATCGACGGCCGTGTCGGTTACAGTACAATCGGTATGAGAGAGGAAAATGACGCCACTAAGATAATGAAAAAGTTCATTGAATTTCTGTACCTCTGTAAACTAACATTTTTTTTTTAAAAGCAGGAATACACTTTTCCTCAGATTTTTCAAGTCTAAGGCCTTTCGTCGAAGTGGTTAAGGCACTTCATTTCCCCCCGTTTCCAAACCCATATATCCCGACCTTCATGCCCCCATCCCCAATTTCTAACCCCTTCCCCCATACCCGTATCCTCCACCCCTCACCCCTCACCCCCGTTGACCCCGACCTCTCCTCCCCTCATTCCCGAGTCCATCATCCTTCTATTCCAGATACCTCCCCCTCATCCTCCGAACACACATCCCTCTATTCCCGACCTCTCACCCTCATCCCACCCCCTCAAGAGTTCTAGATTTCTTTTGCTATTATTAATTATAATCCCCTTCTGCTGCACAATCTAGGTTTCCGATGTTGTCCAGGTTTGTGCACAGTTGCACAACAGGCCGATCTCCAGAAAAATCCTTGTTCTGGTTTGTCCGCGGTGCTGTGTTGGTTTCGATATTTGACAACTTGATAGTGATCCGATTTCCTGTTTTGTGAAGTAGTGTGTGATGGCTGTGTAAATTTTCAGCTCCCCCCCACCCCACCCCCCAT
>NW_004797333.1:913747-918433 GCF_000002075.1 Aplysia californica | reverse complement strand
GGGGGGAGATGGGGGGGTGAGAATAAAAGTATCCTGTTAGATATTATCATAATCTGAGGAAACATAGTTTATCATTATTATCTTCACCGTCACCATCATCACAACTCTAATCCTGGCCTAGTAACCATGACTGCTATCTTTCTTAAAAAGGTGAAAAACAAATGTACGAGAGAGTATGCCTAATGAATTTTGCTCAAGAATAAAAAAGAACCAGTTAACTCACTATGTTTTCGACTGTAGTTTTTCAAAAAGACGATCATCATCACAACTACCACCACCTATACCACCCATATCCCTTACTCCCAAATATAAACCTGGCAAGCCTCTTTCTCAAAACCCTTTTTTTTTCCAGATAATGTTAACTTAGCTTATCATACGGCTCCTTGAATAATCTCCCCACCAGACCTGTAGCAATATTCAGCTGACACTGGAATTCATGAAATCTAGTTCTATTATCCAAATCCTCCTCATCGACACTTTTCCTGAGCCCAAACAGTTTCCAAAGTTAACCTAGCCACCGAGGCCACGCAGTATACAGAGATAATGATGTCCGTCTCAGGAGCTACCGCTGTTTACGAGTACAATCGATCCTCGTTGTCTTGTCTTGTATGGGCTGCCATGTGGCTTCGCGACCGGAAGTAAATAGAACCACGGCATCCCCCCCCCCCCTTTATTTAGAGGGAGTGGGAGAGGTTGTGTATACGTGTGGGGGGGGGGGGGGGGGGGGGGGGGAGGGGGGGGTTGGGGCGATATTACGCCAACAGTTGGATGAAGCGCCACCTTATATGTACCTCAAAATATTATGAGCTTGCTATTCTAAATATGTCTGAATAAAATAACAAGATGAAACTGTGACCGGAACTAGATGAAGAGAAAAATATAGGCCTATTTTTTTCTACCTTCTGTTCCCTTTTTTTTTTTTGTTTCAGCTGAGATGGTGACGAGGCAATTTTCACATTCAAACGTTTTAAAAACTGCCTACATGACGTTTGTTTCTACGACGAGACTTCTTTGAATGCATTCTTTTTGTGGGGAGACAAAGTTCAAGGATTGTGACAACTGTAACACCAGTGATGATATGGGTGATGTTGTAGACAGTCGTGGGGGTTGGGAGGAATTTAATGCTTGTGCCATAATGTAAAAGAGTAATGACTTTTTCTTAAGGCGAGTATTCAGAAAAATGTAATACACGGGAAGGCATCCAATATTTCTAAGTAAAATTATATCAAATCTCAAATCTATGAACTTCACATATTAATAATATTAGAGTGAAGCGTTTTCATTTTTGACACTGGAGTCTATTTATTTTTTTCTGTATTCCTTTAGCAGGTGTCTTTCTTCTCAGATTTTCTTTTTCCTTTACTTAATTCCCAAACCAGATACCCCAACTAGTATATTCCAAGACGTATCGTCTTTATACGACATTTTGTGACGTCCCGTTGAGTTAGTGATGCCCGATCCAAAAGATTTACGCTTGAAGCCACTACCTGTTGAGCTAGATAAAGTTTGCTTTTGAAAACATTAATTCCATTGTTGGCTCAGGTTATTTTCTCCCAGATTATTTTCATTGTAAAAGGTCTGTCTAACTGGTTCTTACCTTTGTGCACCATAACTTGATTGATTAGAACAAAGGTCGGCAACCTCTGGCCTTTAGGCCGATTCCGGACTAATGAGGATATCCGTCTGGTCTAACGCCTCTTTACTTATTTATAATAACGTCCAGCCTAATGGGCTTTACCGCTACTATCGCATACATCGTTTAACTCGGGAGTAGGAGGTCAGCAGATCCTACTGCACCGTCCACTAAGAAGTGTTGCAAGACAACAGGAATTAATAATGGTATGCCTCCTGTAGTTAAACCAGTCAACACCGTTCTTGCTCGTGCCTACAACCATTGCATCTTCAAACGAATGTGCCAAACTGCAGGTGCCGACTATGGCGATCTACTCTATCACGCTGAGGTTGTGACAACGTCTTAAAGCGTGTCTTTGCCCTTTGTTCGCAATCTCACTCCCAGGAGCTGAAGATCGCCAGCAGTACCTTTGATTATTCGAATGTCGTCCAGCCGGAGCTTATTGAGTTGCAAGCTTTGGAATATCTAAGTCCAAGTCCTCTCCCACTATAACTGACTTTTATTGTCAATTGCCTCTCTCAAAGTTTCCTGTGTAGTCTGCCCGTGCTCAGCGTGTAATTTCAATGATCAGCAGCACTGACTCCTGGACCTGTCAACAGGTTTTTTTCAAAGATGGAGTATTGTTGAACTCGGGTCACTGACGGTCCCTTCAAAGCCATTAACTTCTTAACCCTGATTCTTTAAAGAACCTGAAGTTGCGAATGTCTCGAAGAACATGGAACTTTAGCTTTCCTTTTATACGTATAAAGACGATATTACATGTGATACTGGTGTTTATAATTTAGAAGTCATGACGGAGAATGTTTTCGTCTGCGAAAGTACTACCGAGAGTATGGAAGTGTTTTTTTATTTATGTAATTTATGTCATATATATATATATATATATATATATATATATATATATATATATAAAATATATATATATATATATATATATATATATATATAAAATATATATACATGTATATATATATATAGAGAGAGAGAGAGGCAGACAGACAGACAGACAGACAGACAGTCAGACAGACAGACAGACAGGCAGACAGACAGATAGACAGACAGACAGAGACAGAGACAGAGAGAGAAACAAACACATTGAGAGAAAGGGGAAGGCGGATTACATGCTTTTTGGGGTAGAATTTTCTTTTTTGTTAATCATGGTCAAATACATGTATGTAGAATATATGATTAAAAGTTGTCTTTTGTTATTACCACCACTATTTACTAAGTCTTTAAAGCAGCACAATTGCTTGAGATCGTATAGTTGTTTCCCAACGGAACCAGTTTGAATCCGAGAGGGAAGCACACTGTTCTAAAACGTCGTAGTAATTTTCCTCAGTCCTTTCTCCTGGGTTTGTTTGTTTGTTGTTGTTTTTTTTCTAGGTGACCTCCGTTGGTGCATTCCTACCTTTTTCTATTTCCTTCTTCTAGCCTTTCTCTCTCTTCCTTTGAAAATATTTCGGGCCGTTTCCCTCCTCCAAGTTTTTTATTTTTTTATTTTTACAGAAAACTGCATAACAGCGCATGACTTGGTTTCGTGTTGACTCTTGCAGGCAGCGGGATTCCTGAAAATTTTTCTCTGAGCCAGCATTCACGACTCTCTGATACTCGCTCAGCCCTTCTTAAGCTGCATGACTTGAAAAACGTAAGTGACGCTTCTTAAATAACTGAGCTGCTTCTTCAACAGGCGTCAAGTGCCTCAAGCAAGGGTACTTGAGCAAGCATGGTTGTCTGTGCTTGTGAAAGTGCATGTTCCTCTTTCTTACCAACAAACAGTTGTCGTCGTTTAACCATAAGATACTACAGTGGTAAACAAAATTCTGTAAAAGAATACCTTCTGTTAGTTTCGACCTTGAGACAGTCTCATACCCACTGGCAGTTCAAATACTATACTCGTACATCTATTTCGAGAGTTTTATTACTTCCTGGAACACGACATTTTAACTTGAACCCAGCGCGTTTCTACCTAGCCCCCCTTCAGTCACCTCGTTTGTCAGCTTGATTCCTTCGCGCCCCCAACAGGACTCAAGATAATTGTATTTGCAATAAACAGAACTCAATGTTTTGAAATGTTTCATTTTCTAGTATTTTTGTCGTCTTCTCCTGGAAAGTTTCTCCTGTATTAAAGAGTAGGTATTTCTCTCTGATGCACCTCTTTATCTGTTACAGTATTGAATGAAGTTCAAATCTGGGAAAACTGGTGCATCCGTCCAAGACACCACACTTAACAACGGTACTCTGGGAAGACGCTCGCTGTTCCTCTTGTCTCTTGTTCTTAGTTTTGTCTTACCTGATAACGGGATGGGCCATTTGTCGGCGCTGCGAAGCGGGGAACAATTATTTCCCTTTATGCAGGCTGCTCGGTCAGTGGAGCAAAGGTTTTGCCTCACCTCATTTCACCTGCAGGTAGAGAACAACTATGCCTCGAAATTGGGGAATCGCTGGCAAACATATTGTGGGAAAGCTCAAAATGTACGGAACGATCCTGTTTGTATCTCTTTTGGGTTGGGTTTTTTTCGCTCGTGTGCACATACACGATGTTATGCAACCCATTTATTAAATCGTTAAGATACAAGAAGCCTAAACTATGTTACCACGTTTTTTATTACCTGATTTGTTTTTTAATCTCAAGAATTTAACCTTTCTTAAACTTTATTATTTTATCATTACAAGATAGGCGTCAACGTCAATAATCAGAAAATGATTTTTATCTTTTAAATTAGCCCGTGGTTTTTTTCCCAAAAGAGCTGACGTTACGTTATCTCCTATCATTGCGGAGACGTTGTATTAGCAGGTTGAAAGAATATCAAAAACGTAACATTATGCACACACTTCCTGATCAAATGAAGGGGCATGGTCAAGACTGGCCAATGACCTCTGCCAGACACATTACGTGCTTCCTTCCTGAGCCCTCTTGAGACCAACATGGCAAGTTTCCTCGCCGGGGGTACGACACCACGACACCTTTGTGGTGTTGTGAGGAGTGATTAGCCACCGGCGGGAGGACTTCAGCCACCCTCAGATCAGCCGTTCTCTCTCTCTCTCTCTCTCTC
>NW_004797333.1:909296-913466 GCF_000002075.1 Aplysia californica | reverse complement strand
CTCTCTCTCTCTCTCTTACTTTCTGTGTGTATGTGTGTGCCTGTGTGTGTGTGCCTGTGTGTGTCTATGTGTGTGCGTGTGTTTGTTTGAGTATGTGTGTGTGTGTGTGTGTGCGTGTTTGTGTGTGTGCGTGTTTGTGTGTGTGTGTGTGTGCGTGTGTGCGTGTTTTGAGCAGGGCTGTACGTGATAATGATGGTTGGCGGGATCATAGCACGTCTTTGAGCGGGACAGAGAACAGAAGAGATGGCCGTTTTAAAGTCTTTAGTTTTCTCTGAGCACTTATAGATTTCCTTTGATTTCTTGACGTTCACTGTCTTATTACAAGCATGTGATGAAAGTTGGAGAGGGGGAGGGGGGAGGAGAATTGATGATTGTGGATGAAATGTTGGGGGCTCAGTAGCTCATCATGTATGGTATTTGCCTGTCAACCCTGTGCTCCGTAGTTCGATCCCCTCCGGCGTTGGGATGTTTTTCTTATGTGCCTTGATCTAAAGTTACAACCTTGATCCACAAGTAGGTATGGCTGAGCACCTAGTATTCTCTGGTGAGGACGAAAAATTCCCCCGTAAAACTTTTGCTCGTTAAAAGACTTTTTGGCGCAGTCTAAAATTGAAAAGACAAGACCTTTCAGGCCTCTTTCCGTGCAAAAATGTTGAAAAAAATCATTATTATCTACCCAAAACTGAAGCCGCCACTCTAGTCAGTATAAATATCAAGAATACCTTCGAAAATAACAAGTGGCTGCATGTCAGGTAAGAAATGGCTTTACTACCTTTTAGGTAGAGAAAACAGTAATGAACGTAAAGATCACCTAGCTCTGTCAGTTACCCACTAGAACTCTGACAGGTGAATGCAGAAGAAGACAGAAGAAGAACAACGAAATGTTTTTCGGGGTGGGGGAGGCCCGAACCGTTTAGTTCTCGAAGAAACATTGTATAACAAGATACTCACACAACAAAACGAAGCATTATTGCTGCAAAGGTCGTTATTGTAAATTGTGCTCTCCAAATGCCCCGAACTATTGGTATCAACTGTGTACTCTTTGCAGGGACTCTGCCCGTCACAAAGAGGCATATCGCCTCCCTTTCTCGAATATGTGTCAGCCTAACAGCATTCCCAGGGTGAACCTGACCAGACACACACACACATACAAACTTATCAGGACTCCCATCTTAACTTCTCTGTCATGCCCTGTTTTCCCAGCGCTTCCTTTAAGTGTTCAGCATTCCAACCCGCGCAAATTGATTTGTTGGGACTGCGTGTCGCGAAGCCATAAACTGGGGTGGGCAAATTCTCCCTCAATAAAAGTCAATTTAGTTCATGCGAGTCTTACGAGGGCAGTTGGGTGGCTGGTCTGGTGGACGGGACGGGCACCATGTCTTTCGGGGGATTTTATGAGAATGCCCTTAAAGTACGATCAAGGGTAATACTCTTTTTATGGCGACCAGTAGGTCACTGGCAACAATATAATCAATACCCTTCAAAGTACAATATCCGAGAGGCCGAGTTGTCTCCTATTGCACACAGTAAAAATGGTAGTTAACACTAGTGTCCTACTTCAGCTAATCCTACATCTGTTTTACTAAGGTCGAGCATTAAAATAGAAACTTATAAAAAGAATAATGTCGCCTTAAGTAGCAGCACAACTCCTCTAGCCTATTACAACAAGCCGTCATTGGACCATCACAAAACAGCATCACTACTACTACTACTACTACTACTACTACTACTACTACTACTACTACTACTACTATTACTACTACTACAACTACTACTTATCCCCCAGGGCGGTGCCACTGACTGATTTGTCTTTAGGCCATTCCCAAAGGGGGAACATTTCTCGTTCATGCACAGTAGAATTGTAAATGGGCTGATTCATCAATGTCACACTCATAACTGTGCCTGATCTACAACAGGAAACTCCTGCTTTTTCTTTCCTAATCCATACTATAGTCATTTTTCCTCTACTTCTTCTGTATATTTGTCACCCTGTGTGACCCACTATTTCCGGGGTGCCTTGATAGTTGAAGCAGACTTTGTGCTGTTGAAGCTTGAGAAGTGAGCAGAGTAAGTCTGATTCCCTGTACGGACTTCCCTGTTGAGATCCTCCCCTTGCCGCTCATATGACCTTATGCAGTTGCGACCGCCGTAAAATCTCTACTACTACTACTACTACTACTACTACTACTACTACTACTACTACTACTACTAATACTACCACTACTACTACTGAAACAACTACTAATAACGTGTCATTGAGTTGGTTGCCAATTATTATTTTAATTTATTTTTTTAAGTTACTTTATTTATTTTTGTAAAGTGCCTAGCTTGCCACAAGATAGAGGGCCCTATAGAAAAAGAAGGGATTTCCATTATCATTATCATTATTATTATCTTTACCATCATTGTTATTATTTGTAGTAGTAGTAACTATCACCTCCATGCGGCATTTATATGAACGTATTGTGTTGGAAGTACCGTAAAACTCTTACTAAAACTTAAACCTCTATCATTCTATTGTCCTCTATTGTCCATATCTCCCTGTTTATTAGTTTGTTCGTTGTTGTTGGGTTGTTGTTGTTTTGTTTTGTTTTTTGTTTTTTTTGTTGTTGTTGTTTTGGTTGGGGTTTTTATTTTTTTTTGGGGGGGGGTATTTACTCTCTTGTAACACCTCTAATCACTTAAATAACCGTATTGTGTTGCAAATGCCGTAGAACTCTTACTAAAACTGAAACTACCTCCTCTACTGCTACTTCTTCTTCTTCTTCTTCTTCTCCTTCTCTTTCTCCTTCTCCTTCTCTTTCTCCTTCTCCTTCTCCTTCTCCTTCTCCTTCTTCTTCTCCTTCTTCTTCTTCTTCTTCTTCTTCTTCTTCTTCTTCTTCTTCTTCTTCTTCTACTACTACTACTACTACTACTACTACTACTACTACTTCTTCTTCTTCTTCTTCTACTACTACTACTAATCCTACTACTACTGCTGCAGCTGCTGCTTCTGCCGCATCAGCTGCTTCTGCTGCTGTTGCTGCTGCTGCTGCTGATGCTGTTGCTGCTGCAACTACTACTAATACCACTACTACTACTGATACTACTACTAAAAACTTGTCATTGTATAGGTTGCCAATTATGATTTAACAAATTTTTAAAGTTACTTTATTTATTTTGGTAAAGTGGCTAACTTGCCACAAGATAGAGGGCCCTATAGAAATAAAAGGGATCTCCATTATTATTATCATTATTATTATTTTTTTGTTTTTGTAAAGTGTTTTACAGCGCTCGCAACTGCATAGGTCATATGAGCGCGCGGGACACACCTAATATTTTCAGTTGGTAGGAAATTTTGAATTTTGCCCGGGTGGCGGCCGAAGCCTACTCTTATCGATTTTAGACCACCAAGGGATCTTTAACGTGCGCAACTTGCACACGGGCCCTCCGAGATTTTTCGCCCTTGTCCGAGAAGGCTAGGTGTAGATCTTTCCCACCAGAAGATCATGAGTGTGGCAGAAAGACAGCAGTAAGGAGGAGCCAAGGAGTAGCAGTAGAAAGGCTGCAGAAAGAGTCAGGAGCCCAGAGGAGGGGGCAGAGGAGGTGCGGGGGTGGGGGCAGAAAGTGGAATTGAAAGCAGACGACAGAACATTGCTAGAGAGCAGGAAAGGAGGTGAAAGGAGACAATCTTAGAGAAGAAAATTTTTCGGTCGCTACCCGGATTCGAACCCGGGACCTTGAATGAGAGGCCAACACCTTAACCTCTAGGCCACGAGAGCCCCCATTTTTTAAATTATCATTACCATCATTATTATTATTTGTAGTACTAGTAACTATCACCCCTATCATTCTATTGTCCCTATTTCCTTTCTTTTTTTTTGGGGGGGGGGGCATTTACTTTCTTGTAACACACCTCTAATCACTTAAATAACCGTATTGTGTTGCAAATGCCGTACAACTCTTACTAAAATTGAAACTACCACCACTACTGCATCTTCTTCTTCTTCTTCTTCTTCTTCTTCTTCTTCTTCTTCTTCTTCTTCTTCTTCTTCTTCTTCTTCTTCTTCTTCTTCTTCTTCTTCTTCTTCTCTCTCTCTCTCTCTCTCTCTTCTTTTTCTCCATCTCTCTCT
Organism: Aplysia californica; assembly: GCF_000002075.1. Lineage (NCBI taxonomy): Eukaryota > Metazoa > Mollusca > Gastropoda > Aplysiida > Aplysiidae > Aplysia > Aplysia californica. Next base: position 909,354 of record NW_004797333.1, on the reverse strand, counting down.
TTCTTTTTCTCTCTTCTTCTTCTCTTCTTCCTCTTCGTCTTTCTTTTTTTCTCCTCTC
>NW_004797333.1:905440-907530 GCF_000002075.1 Aplysia californica | reverse complement strand
ACATATCTATCTATCTATCTATCTATCTATCTATCTATCTATCTATCTATCTATCTATCTATCTATCTATCTATCTATTACACTGCCTGAGTACAATTTTTCGTAATTTCCGTTAACTTCCCTCAGAATATCACCAGCTCGATAATTGATACAGAAAACTCAAGAAATGTCTATTCCCGGATGGTAAGTCAACTCGACATTTAAGACCAGTCTTTGGAAATGTACCGCTGAATCCGAACCCGAGAAGCCCCGTTTGTAACCTGTAGCTCTATACCGGCCGCAGAGCCGTGTGGGTCAGACGATTTGAGATTCCGGGACACCCAATCTGGCAATAAACCAAACAAAGACGCAGGTATCAGATTTCAGACCAGGAGTTTCTGCTACCATGGCTTCCCCCCAAATTACATTTGACAAACATCACGTTTCTTGTCCCCAGCCCTGCGAGAAGCTTTTTCAGAGCTGTGGATTGAAGGCTTCCTCCCTGAGAGTCCTAGAATTATTTCCAGACATTAAGACTTGTTTTACGATCCCAATGTTCGTCACCACAACTTTTAACGTTGCAAAGATTGGTGGTGTCAATATCCAAACACACTGTGATCTATTTGCAGCTAGGTGGATGAAACACTTGCTCTCTGAATGAGGCATTCTGTAGTCGACTGTTGTTAGTAATGTCTTGTTCACAAACTATGTCAAGCAGCGTCGAACTTTTGGTGACTGTTCACAGGCTTCGTGCTTGTGTGAAAATAGTTTACGTTATTAAAAAACTAGGGCGCTAACAATGGCGGGGTATAGTCTATATAAAAGTATGGAAACAACTGCATTGTGTTATTCGAAATGTTTATCTAGTCACCGTAAAAAAATTCCTAAGCGAATTACAAAAAGTTATACTGTCATATTACCTTCCGTTCTAAAACTTTAATATGCCATAGTGCTGTGAAGTTCTTTTGCTATGGTTCTGCAAAGTTCAGGACAGAAAAAAACCCAATCATCTAAGCTTCATTATACTGTTTCCTGCCACGTTAATGTTTTCCAATAACTGGTACCGTTACACAGAAATCAGTTGTGCACTGTAACGGTAAGAAAAAAAAATCAAAGAGGATATTAAATTATTTCAGTTACCATTTTAAAGTATAATTAACGGTCGTAAAAGAACAAATCTATCTGCTCGTTGTTTGTTTTCATTGTTAGTTTATATAGACATTTGTCAAAGTGTTTGTCTTTCCTTAGGCATGTTTTATCTTTTTCTGAAAAACAGATTTATAGTTTTATGTCTTTTTACGCGAACCAGTGCGTGAGGCTTTTAGAAGACAGCGTTGATAGATAAGGCCTCATGAAGCTACTGTCGGATGCGCTCAGCGTGAGTAATGTGTCCAGAACCCTTCGGTCTCGCCTGTGGTCATTTTTCCCCCACTTCATCTGAACAATACCGAGGGCTCGGTCATTGGGTGCATACGATGCTAGAAGCTTCCCTTTGGTCATATATTCAATCCGTAATCCAAGAACATTAAGCTATGATGAGCGAGAGGTCTGGTGTAACTAACCTCGGATCAAGGAGCAAGGCTAATTTACCTTACATTATCTTCATTTTTATTGTCCATCATGCATTAATTGTAATGAAAAAGTGTTATTCCAGGGTAATACCTCGCCTATCAATCAATAATTAATAATCTTATCCTATAGCCAATGTCCTGGAGAAGCGTCGACAGAAAGAGAAAGACGCCCATAAAGAGAGAGAGAGAGAGAGAGAGAGAGAGAGAGAGAGAGAGAGAGAGAGAGAGAAAGAGAGAGTATAGGTCTACTAATTTTTCTAGTTTCAAGAAAACAAATTATTATCTCTAATTCATGACAACATTCTGTTTTATCGCAATACATGTATCGAAGGTCTTAGCTATGCGCAGGGTAAATAAATGTTTGAGATAGGCTGAGACAAAGATTGTCTTTTACATTCAAGAGTTATCACGTTTAATAAGCCAAGGGCAACCTGAATTTGTTAAAACACTGATAATCCTAAAGTGAGGGAAGTTTTCACAGAAATTTGAGTTCGCGTAAGTTTGTCTATCTAGTGCATGTGTGTGTGTGTGGGGGGGGGA
>NW_004797333.1:895214-900633 GCF_000002075.1 Aplysia californica | reverse complement strand
GCTAACTCTCTCTCTTTCTCTCTCTCTCTCTCTCTTTCTCTCTCTCTCTCTTTCTCTCTCTCTCTCTTTCACTCTCTTCTTTAAATATATTTCTAAATGACGAAAACAAAAGTACAAAACATTAATATCACTTTTTTGTTATTCACTATGTTGATCGTGTGTTGTTGGGTTGATTTTTTTGTTTTTTTTGTTTTTTGTTTGTTTGTTAACGAGCACATTGCGATCTTGAATTGTTTTTTGTTTGTTTTTTTGTTGTTGTTGTTTTTTGGGGGGCGGGGTTGTTTTCACCGTTCATCATTCGAAAATCGGATGCCTATTGACAATAACTTTAGTGTAAACATGTTCTTATTACTTCTAGCAAATGCGTTAGATGAACAGCTGTCGTAGAGATAGATTGTTGGCAGAAACCTTTTAGGACAGAAAAACCGAGCAGTGGCGTGCTGCAGCCTTTGATGAATGAGGGTGTTGTACAGCCACGAAAACCCGTGGGGTCTCCTGGACATGTCAATAGACGGGAAAACAGCGGGAAGGGAAAAGTTAGTTTTGACTCGCTGGTTGTTTTTTTTTCATTGGTTGGTTTTCATCTTCACTTAACTACTTTTTTAACCTTGAAACGTCAGTGTAGATTTCAGCTTTCTATTTCATTTCATTTTTGTACTTTGTTTAATGGGAAGATCAATTCTTGAAAAGCAGGTGAAATATTGTAGGCGCCGTAATGAAAGCAAATTATTGATCTTTTGAGCATATTTATATCATAACTGTAAGCTTCTTGCCGTTGGTACGCCAACGATACAGTCTTGATAGCTGATCCTGAGTCTAAGCCCCATCAGATTCTAACTAGAGTGACAGAGGAAAGCGAAGAGAAGGGGTTACTACTGAACGCCAAGAAAACGGAATGCATTGTGATCTCAAAAAGTACTGGCATCCCAGGATGCGACATCACATGTAAGAACGAAAGAATAAAGCAGGTCGACAGCTTTCAATATGTACCCAGGTTGCACAATTATGCCACGTGCAAAAAGTGACACAGAGAATAAAATGAGGATCACAATTTCTCCACAAAAAAAACTTTAAGCAACACAAAACCCAACCTCTCAAATAGAAACATAACACTGAACACAATAATAAAAGAATCCTGAAAGCGAACGCGTGATTTATCCTTTTGTATGGATGTGAGAGCTGGACTTTAAACAAGGACACGGAGAGGGGAGTGTAGGCCGCCGAAATGTGGTATTTAAGGAGAATACTCAGAATCTCAGGAACACAGAAGAAGATAATGGAGAAGTGCTCTAAATGACAGGTTGTGAAAGATCTATAATCAGAATCATAAGAAAAAAGCAGTTGAGATTCTTTGGTCACATAAATTGACCAAATGGAGAAAAGAAAGTTCTGCTGTTTGGAAAGATAAAGGCTGCCTAGGGGTTAAAGTTAGTTATGAGGTTAGAGTAATGAGGTTAGAGCAAGGGGCGGGAAGGGGAGGTACACTAAAGAAACTACCACACGTGCGCATCAGAGCACAAACATGATTGGTGTAATTGTGTGCAGTTCTTTTTGCGCAGATACCAAACTCTTCATGCCGCTTTACTTCAGATGTGTGTTCTTTTCCATTTTACAGAAATGAGGCTTGGTCCCTCTTAGCGATCAAATACTAGAAACACTCTTTGCTCTAAGAAATGGGGCCGAATTAATCAAATGTCGTTTGCTGGCATACTCGGACATTAAGGGCCGACAATTCACCTGCAGGTCTCCTGGACAAACTCATACATCTATCTCTCATCACGGACCACATCCCCATCCAAACAGAGCGGAATTCTTTTCCGGAACCCTGGCGTTTACTTTCCGACACAGAAGAGACCGAATGGGGAAACTGTTGGGTGCGAAGCCATCTATTTTCCTGACACTATCTCTAAAAATATATGAGCTCTTCTACGACAGCAGGAAAACCTGTGCTGGTGGAATGGCTTCATTCATCAACAATAAATACTATTCCTGATTAGGAGAGATCAACATTAATCCTTAACTTGATATTTATAGTTTGTGGTGTGTTGTATAAGTCAGCTTAGAACAAACAACGTATTACCTAGTTTCAAGTCAAATCAGAAAATTATATGTAGGGTCTTTTTTAAACAAAAAACGTTTTGGATTCCAACTATCCACATTTGCTATTAGAGATGTGTGTCATATCGTGTTTCTGGTTTCCGTGATTTGGGGAGGAAAGCTGAGCGAGGACTGACCCATTAATTAAAGAGAGGAATGCGACAGAGCATTTCGGTTTATGGTTGAGAGGGGAGATGGAAATATTGTTAGAGCTAAGTAAAAGGAGAAAAATACTAAATGCTTTTTAAATTCTTCCCCCTCTGAGTCACTAAACAGGCTACCAACTTGTTATGTCGAAAACAAGTAAATGTGTCGTTGTGCTCTTAGCGCGAGCTTAGTGTATGGACTGGTCATTCCTTGTGCACCCGCTGTAAATTATGAGGAGGGGGGGGGGCAACGAAAATTTGCGTCGGTTTTTCCTGTTAGTAGCTAGTAGCATATTCATCTCCTTTAGCCTCTTGAATGGGTACCGAGTAATGTAATTTGCATTCGTGTATTAGGCCTCTTCCGTTGGTCAATGATCGAGGAGGTATGGGGGGGGGGGGGGGTATTTTTTATTTTCTATCTGATGTCATTAAAATATCTGAATCTGAAAATATAAATACGGAACAAAGGAACAATCTTGGTTCTTAGTGCGCCTTACTCCCCCCCCCCCCCCTCCCCTCCCCCCAAACCCAGGCAAGTAAATGTTTGTGTATACTCCTTAAGTCCATGTTTACAAAAGTAATACGTTTGGCCACGCCAAAGATCCTTTTGAAGATAGTTCACTTCTCTCTTTAACCATAAAAACACAGGTCCTCAAAGGTGCCAGTGGCGCCACCTAAATATTAGCTCGTATTTAGTTAACAGCTGACTATTATAATAACCAGGGCAACATTATGACTACACTCTCATTATAGTTTCATGCAAGAAAGGGATGAGGATCAAATTATTAATATTGAACTTAAGATTAATGTAGCAACAGATGAAGCAACTGCATTGGCGTCCTTGATGCAGCTATTAGGCGTCCAGGAGATTCGAGTTCGATTCCTGAATGGGGAGAAACTTTTATCGAATACCTCGGGCTGTCTGCTGGGATGTTGTATCCCTCTTAGTATTGGTTGGCCCTGGCAAGCAGAGTTGGAAGTCTACCTCCTAAATAATATAAATATTTTGTCAATGAGGGCGTATCAACACCTACATTTTAAAAAGAAGCAATAGTGGGCATTATAAGATATGCAGTATATTATTGATAGATTTCTATGTATCGACGCCACTTCTCAGTGCTCATTCATATCAGCAAAGTCACGAGAGTGAACACTAGGATGGAGATCGTAAGCGTGTTAATCTCGTTCATCGATAGTTGTTCAGCAGCTTTCCAGACTTTGCACCTGTTCGGCACTTTGACCTATAAATCTATTCTAAACTAACCTTCTTGAAATATATGGAGATACGTAAGCACAAAAATTCTGCAGTCATGCAATACAAAACAGGTCCAAAGTTTACTAAACACTAAGGCCATGGAACTAAAACCAACCCCTGCAAATAGTTGGCTGTTACCGAGGTCCGTGAGCAATGTTTGTGTCACATAAAAATAATTTTCATACTTTGTATTGACATTGCTTAAGGGGGGGGGGGTGTCAATCTGGGTCAAATTGGGTATTACAATATTTTTTGATTATCATTTGGCACAGGTGTAGCTAGTTAGATGCCCAACATTTTTCCTTCTTACATTGTTATTTTATCTTCTCAAATTAGAGAGGTATTTCATTTTTTGTCAAAAATATTTGATTTTTTAATTTTTGACACATATTTCGCTACTCCTCTGAAGATTACAGGTGTATCTTGATGGCACTTGGCATACTTGTTGCCCTTAGGGGTGGTTACATTGCATTGTCGCGTATTTTTATATTTATCTTGGTTTTCATTTTATGATTTTAAAAATTTGGAAAATTGACTGTTTTCTGCATTTTTGACAAGATTTGCACGATTCTTCATGTAACTCCAAGACAAAAAAAGATATCGAAAGATGCTGACAAAATATAACTTATATGCCTCTTGGGTATATGTGTGCCAAAGGACAATAAAATCCATCTGTAAATTTCAGAGGGGTATTGCTTTGAAAATATGATGTGAAAATCCAATATGGCCTCTATAAAAATAGCTACCATCTTGGATCCGGGAAAATAAAATTCCATCGTAATACCTGTATCATGACGAAGTTGTATGCCACGTTTAAGGTCTCTAGGTCCAAAAATAAAGAAGTTAGCTCGCTCGTGGGACCACCCCCCCCCCCCCCCCTCCCCCGTAAGTCTTTTTTCCTCACATGGAGCCCTTAGAATGAGGCTTGTGTGCTGATAACGACCTTTTCTCAGATAAATGGTGAGTTGCAACACGACACTAGAGAATAAAAAAACATGTTGCATCATCAGTAATTTGATACGATATGCCTGTGCTGTGATGATAACGGTCGGCTGGGCAAGGATTTAACTAAAACAATAATTATTGTTATTAAATGAACGCATCAATTACCGATCCATGGTCAAAGGATGTCTGCGGTGTGATGATAACGGTCGATTAGACTAGTGTTGAACCATAGTAATAGTTAAATAAACACTCCAATTACTTCTGCATCCATGGCTTAAGTTCTAGCTGCCTCCGATTTGTTCCAAATCGATAAATGTGCAGCGGCCGTCGGATCTAGCCCTGAGGACCAGTGGGATAAAACAGCACTCCACTTAATCACTCCATGGCACATAGGATTTACAATAACTATTTTGAAATCAAAGAGGAGCCGTTCTAAAGGTTGTATCATTTCATGTGTTTAATATTTAAAGGAAATAATTGCCCTTATAAATATTACTTTTTTATACTCGACGGTAGATCTAAAAGCAAAAAAGAATTCTTGTATTCGTGAAAAAGCCAAGGAGAATGTAAAAGTTATTGACCACATCAATATTGAAACAATGGCAGTGCAACAGTTCAATAACAACCAAACCACATGGCTTTTTCACGAATACAAGAATTCTTTTTTGCTTTTAGATCTACCGTCGAGCATACCTGTCATAATGATGTACTGTGATATATATGCATGTGTATGCCAGACTGTGAGACTGAAGAAATAGCGAGTGAGAATGAGAGAGAGAAAAAGACTAAATATTTTGTCAATGAGGGCGTATCAACACCTACATTTTAAAAAGAAGCAACAGTGGGCATTATAAGATATGCAGTATATTATTGATAGATCGCTATGTATCGACGCCACTTCTCACTGCTCATTCATATCAGCAAAGTCACGAGAGTGAACACTAGGATGGAGATCGTAAGCGTGTTAATCTCGTTC
>NW_004797333.1:892903-895114 GCF_000002075.1 Aplysia californica | reverse complement strand
AGAGATAGAGAGAGAAAAGAAAGAGAAAAGAGAGGGAGAGAGATAGCGAGAGAGGGAGAGAGAAAGAGAGAGAAAGAGAGAGAGATAGAGGGAGAGGGAGAGAGAGAGAGGGAGAGAGAGAGACAGAGACAGAGAGAGAGAGAGAGAGAGAGAGAACGGAAATGTTTTTCTATCTGTATAAAATTAATGTTTTAATGAATGTTTCTAGTTACTCACGTTTCAACTTTATTTTGACTGTTCGTGAATTTTTATTGCATTGTATATTTTTAGTGAACACATTTTCAACCTCACTGCGAGACTGTTTTTCTGGTATAAAATTTTGCACTATGCATTTATATTATATGTATAATACTTTGTTTTACGTACACATTTGTGTCGATTAATTTTTAAGATGTGATGTCTTTTTCATTGTAATGCGCATTGAGCATCTTTTAGGAAATGGAAATGCGCAGTATAAATGCTATTTATTATTATTATTATTATTAAACCAGAAACGACCAGATTTTTGTCAGTCGCAGGCAAGTCGGCCTATACGTTTCCGGCGTGCGTGAACACAAGGGGGAGAATATCAAACCATAAGTAGTTTGTTTTTTTTATTATTGAATAGTAAAATAATTCATACGAATTTAAACCAATTTTATTAATGAAATGTGTTAATTTTGAGGCGCTAATCCCGAACCTGAGATAAGAATTTTAAAATTGGAGTTTAGAATTATAACTTTTTAGCTCTGCTTGGGCTGTGGCTAAAGAGTCACCGCAAGTTCCGACAAAAATGCCGCATGCAGCATGTCAACCTACCAGCTTTGCCGATTTCTAAGACAACTACTTGTACTCCATTTCAACAACCGACTATCGAGAGACGGACGACTTTCAGGAGTATAGACACCAAAACAGTGTTAAATGTTACAAGCCGACATACGCCAAAAGCCACGAAAAGTTATACCTCGAGACCTCCAAACCTCATGTTCTATAGAAAAGGTCGTTGAATGAGAATTCACCTGCAAGTTTCTATGTTTGTCCGAAAGAGGTGTGAACGTGATGCAATTTATTTAATTATTTACAATTAATCTGTGCAAGATCTGTGTTATTATGTTTCAATAGCTTCCGGTACGCAAACTGATGCCAACATAATATACACTTAACTTAAACTACAACAGTTTCGAGCACCCATACTCACAAGGTGACTGAACTCTCTCTCTCTCTCTCTCTCTCTCTCTCTCTCTCTCTCTCTCTCTCTCTCTCTCTCTCTCTCTCTCTCTCTCTCTCTCTCTCTCTCTCTCTCTCTCGACTCACAATGTTGTAATTATATTTATACTAATATGCTAGTGCAAATAACAAATAAAAGTAAACATATTATTATTCAAGGGCTTCTTTGACAAAAATTACAAAATCTGTACTGTCAACTGACTTGCCTTTAGGATTGTCCGCCAGCTGTGTTGTAATAAGTTTGTCAAAAAGTAGTTTGGAAAGAGTTTTACAGCACTTGCAACACAATAAGTTCATATAACCTTATATAACTGCTGCAGACGTTAAAACATAGAGAAAAAACATTTTCTGTCTACAGTAAGTTAAGCGTTAGCAGCGTTGCTACGGGTTACTAAGGGTTTTGGGTGCTTTTTAATCGATATTATTATAATCGATTTTTACTTTTTGCATGGGTCTCTGATATCCCGCCCTGATAAGATTACTTTATAAGGACTCCGACTCGCCTACACATTGACGCAACAGAGATGTTCTTTCCTGTTTAGCTTTGGGCAGCATGTTCAGTCTGCTAACCATGTTTTAAAAGTCTTTTTCAGTGTGTATTTGAGGTTTGAGTTTGTGTTCTTCATTTCCATCGTACGTTATTCCTAGATAGTTTGTATTTTTTGCTTGTCAGATTATTTCGCTATTGTGTGCCACTGTTTCGTGTGTGTGTATGTTTGTGTTTGTTCGTGTGTGTGTGTGTGTGTGTGTGTGTGCGTGTGTGTGTGAGAGAGAGAGAGAAAGAGAGAGAGAGAGAGAGAGAGAGAGTGTGTGTGTGTGTGTGTGTGTGTGTGTGTGTGTGTGTGTGTGTGTGTGTGTGTGTGTGTGTGTGTGTGTGTGTGTTTTCGCTTTCTTCAGTGGGTGAGGATATCCACAATTTATTTCTGAATATCACCATTATTGTTGTGCATTTTGGGCGGTCCTCTTAGCTGAGATCAGACCAGAAGCAGCAACTGAATGTTGAGG
>NW_004797333.1:888929-892288 GCF_000002075.1 Aplysia californica | reverse complement strand
AGAGAGGAGGAGAGAGAGAGACAGAGACAGACAGACAGACAGACAGGCAGACAGACAGACAGACAGACAGACAAAGATAAAAAGAGAGAGGGGGGTAAAGGATAAATAGAAAGAGAAATAAGAGCGAGGAAAGAAGAGTAGGTAAAAGCCGAAACAAAGAAGCAAAGAACGGGGAAGGAAAGCAGACACAAAACGAGGTTGTGTGAACTCACAAAAAAAGCAATAAATACAAAATAGTCTTTCGATGAGCGCCAAAAAAAATGGCAAATTTAAATAAGTGAGTACAAAATGAACGATTAGAGGGTATAGTAACAAAACGGGTGGTGAGAGATGGGGGCAGAACGAGAGAGAAGGAGGAGGGGTGTTCGAATACCAACATCATGATGGAATTATCCCATCAAACTCTGTTTTCGTTGTTGTTGGGTTGTTGTTTTTTGCTTTGCCATTGACTCGGATGCAAAGTAGAGTCGCTCCCCGTATGGAACTTCTTTATTCTCTGTTCACATGCTAATAAACAAATCTAATTTAGGGGCCAAAGTATTCGATGAATGTGTAATGATATAAAACAATACTGTTGTTTGGACTTTTGTAGCGTGCCGAAAATATAAAGGTGAACAACATTGTAATGTAATTTGAGTGGAACGTAAACAACGTGTTTACCGAGCTATGATTCATCTGGCACCTCGAAAATACAGACCCATTCTGCGTGTTGGTAAAGAAAACAATAAAGCGGGATTTGAGAATAATAACTGAAAACTTTATAAACAAATGTGTGGCATTGCGTTGAAATCAGGCGCTAGTCAAAATAATGAATTTGAAAAAAAAAACATTTTTTCCACAAGTTTGGGCAATTTTCATTGATGTTTTTGTTTTGGGCTCAATAATTTGTGCATCCATGTAAAAACACATTCCTGCCTGGAATTTTACTTTATAAAAAAAAGGTTGACCAAGGCACAAGAAATGTAGCTTAGCATTTTACATAAACTCTACAACGTTAAAGGTCACCTACCTTTGACGGCCATTTCCTCGCTATTTTTTTTTATCTAACACCAGACGAACCCTACCTCCTTAAATCGATACCACCTCTACTTCATTCAAGATGGAAGAGTATTTTTTTTCTCATCCAAATAAGGTATATAGACAGACTTTTATGATTATACCAATAACTCCATACGCCCAAAAATTGACGACAGCATGATTCCACCGTGTCATGACACAATACATGACAAACGTGTGAACAAGGCAAACCGATCCGGGTGAAAAGGGGGGGGGGGGGGGTCGTTTGAAAAAAAAATTAAATCTGAAATGCAATTCCCGGTGTAAGCTTTAGGCGCCGAACATCCGCAACTAATGTCTGTCAGAAGTCTTTGGCGTGTGCCTCATTGTCTTCGTATACAAGACAGATCAATTCCAACCTTACCCGTATTGACCGTAACGCAACAATAATCTCACCAAGAAACTTAATAGATCCATGTCGATGGTGAAGCATACTTCTTTGTTGGCTTGGATTCTATTAGTTCTAAATAAATTTAAATATATGTGTTTTACGCTCCCATTGACACATAATGTTTTTGATTTTTTTTTACTTAAATTCTGTTACAAAAAACAATATTGAAGATACGCCTTGGACAGCAAGGAATGTTTCAAAATGGTTTGCTTTGAAAATGTTTATGGATTACCAGTACGTACTGCAAAGCTTCCTAAAGGGACAAAACCACCACGTGCAGCACAGAAATCCTCGGGGAATTTTAGCTAGATTTGCTGTTTTTCATCGACGTGTGTGCAACACCACGGACATTACTCCCTTAACATTTCTGGTGCACGTCATAAACAAACGTACGGTCTCGAACTGTGCTCACTTTGGTGGCAATATAAGCCAGTATCGCATCAATATACTACTGAGACGAAAGCTGAGAGACTGTGATCGTGCCAAAGCTATGGCATGGCTGCAGGATGGAGTTGGAGCCCGATAAGTTGTCAGAAGGCTTGCAGTGTCACACTCTGTCACTGTCCGCTTGAGGCAGCTCCATCAAGCCACTGGATCAGTCCAAGAACACCCACATGCAGGTCGACCAAAGAGGACCACACAGAGGGTTTGCAAATGGTCCTTAACTTATTATGTTGAAGTCTGTAAAATAACAGCAGTTTCACCTTTGCTTATTGCTATGAAAAAACAACAGCATTGCACTATAACGTTCTGCCGACAGGGAAAATACGACTTCCACCAATTCCTCTCTAAAAAAAATTGTGTCGGAGTTCAGTGATACGATTAAGTTGGTAATGGAAAATGGTATAATCACTGCAGTTTCACCGATGCTTTTTATACTGAATGCCATGAAAAACAAAATATTGCACTAGAACGTTCTGCTGACAGGGAAATATAACACCCACTAAAAGCCTCTCTAAAATATGTCGAAGTACCAGTGGTATGTTTAGATTGGTAATGAAGGATTGTATTCTCTGATGCCTACCTTAGCATGTATCTTCTCATCTAGAATAGACAGTCTAGTTTATCTTGATTCTTTGACACCTCTGTCATGCTGTTATTACTGGGGTTTTAAGAAGCATCAAATACTGCTAAAAAGTCCGTCAATAACGAGTACAGATTGTTCTGTTTTATACAATTTCTCCTACCATACTTGCACTGTTTGCTGTATTATTTCATTCCCATTTCTTTCATACTCGTTCGATACTTTTGTTTTGTTTTATTTGCTAAGCAGGTAAACAAGAATTTAAAATAGCGTGTGGACTTTACATAAGGTTTGGGTTTTTTGTGCCTGCCTAACTTGTTTGACCTTTTAAGGATTCATGTCTCGTTCGGAACGATGTAAGAATTGTCATACAAAATTAATTCATTGCCCATTTTCCTCACTGATATAAAACACACATGAGAATGAACACGGGATTTTTTTATTTTGGAGGAGAGGGGGGTACTTTTGGCTGAACTATATTGAGACTAACATTCGATATTAAGTTATTCTTTACACAAAAAAAGTCTATGTTGTTTGAGAATTTTTTTACAACTTATGTCACAACGTTTCAAGATTCTGGGACGTGACGGACTGCTGGGGGCTTTCAAACTCCCATGAAAACACAGGAACGCTCTGAAGATACAATGTGTCTTCCTATTTCCTTTTACTGGCCTGTTTCAAAACTTTGTTTGCACTGTTATTGTTCCAAAGTCAGTAGAAAGCCGTGCCGTCTTGGCAGTGTTCTGCGATTTGACCCAGACAGGACATACGTTGTTGATTGTAATGCTGCAGTTTACATTAATGACAGCGAAAGATCTTGTCAGTTTGTTAGTGTTTGAGCGCTTTATCAGCTGCTTGCACTGTATGCTTCCCGGGAAGCTAAGAATG
>NW_004797333.1:871978-887856 GCF_000002075.1 Aplysia californica | reverse complement strand
GGGAACTTGCTTACGTAAGGATTCGTTGTTCTAGACAATGTAGCTTACGCTCGAAGGAAAATGAGCTAAGCATACTTTGTTTACTTCGGCAGTTTATTTTCTTTATTTTTGTTGCTATTCATTTGTAGCTGTTGTTTTTCTACCACTTGTCACAAACATGCCAGAGGGTATAAGCGGGAAATGTGGTTACATCTCTCTCTTCTACCCCTAAGGTAGATCGAAACAAGAATCACATTTGATTTTGTCCTTCTTTTTTTTTAACTGGTCCCTGAAATTGGTTCGCTCGTGTTGCCGTTAAACGTTAAAACTTAGGCGCCGCCTCAAGTACCCGTAGCTAATGTTAGATTAAATGGGTGTCAAAATGATATATATTTGTAAGGACTAAACATATTTTCCTATTGTGCACTGACAAAACAATGTCCTTTTCGAATAAATAGCTGTGAACAGGCTCCCTCGCACCGCTCTGGCCAGCATTAAACATGTTATGAAAATAAACTGTTTTAACTGTCAGGGCTCTGACTCTTTTTTAGGGGTTTGTTCTTGCTTTCTAGAATACCCCTGTACCAAGTATTCAAGTCTATATAGCAATCACATGTTCTATCAAACCTCCGTGATATGTGTAAGCTGAGACGGCGAATTGCTGGAAAAGCTGCTTATATTGGTTCGTGAGGGAGGACGACAAAAGAAGATGCTGCTATATTGTCAGTACGGTCGTGGGATGGATTAGAAGAACGGAAAGGAAGAACAGAATCTACAGACGTCCATGCTCATGCTTGTAATGTTTGATATTTTGACATTTTCAAAAGCAATACTGGCATACTGTCTCTTTTGTGTAGAAGGTTCGATGCGGTTCGTGAAGGATCGAGGTTCAAGTTCGAGAAGAAGGCGGAAATGCTGTTAATATTTGCCGCGTCTGATTTTTTATTTTTGTTGTTGTTGTGGTCGTAGTTTGTTTGTTGTTTTTGTTGTTTGCTTGTTTTTTGGTTGGGTTTTTTGGGGGGAAGGCGGGGGTGGACATGTCTTTTGCCATCGAAATGACCAAATCGATTTCCATTTAGGGGCTTAATCTCCATAATAAGAACATCACAAATTTTATCTTCAGTATAGATTGCATAGAAGAGAGAAATCGTGTTTTTTTAGAGTAAAATGAAAGTCAAAGGAAGTCCTTGTATTTTTAAACGCATACTTGTAGGAGATCGAACATACAACATTTTAATTTCTACCTCTTGATCCACAGCAGCTGGTCAAAAACAGTATTGTACAGCCATAAACTGGTGAAGTTGAACTGTCTTGGCGGTGAACTCTTATCTCACGAGAAAGGATATTCGAAGGGAAAAGTGGACAACGGCCATTCTATTGTGCCCCTTACAAGTACATTTAAAGTGGCATTGATGGAAAATATAACTATGTAGAGAATTGTTGCTATTTATAAGTTGTGCAAGGCGACTGGAATCAATCTAGGAAACTGGATTAACATCACCTTTCTTGTTTTATTTGTTGGGTTTTTTTCCGCTAAGATCATGCACAGTAAAGACGTCATTAACAGCACACTGGAAGAAGCATTTCGTCATTTAGAATAGCCACACACAGCGATTAACTTAAAGAACACCAGCAATCTTTATAGTTCCTGAAAATAACTTCACGGAAAATTAAAAGAAAAATCAATATATATTTTGTTGCCAATGCATATAGGCGTAAACTGAATCCAATCGAGTCCTTCTGTTTGATTACGACACTCTTGACTATAGGGTAATTTTGGCAGCCGAATTCTCAATGCTTACGTCCATACTACTGGTAACTGCAGTGCAGGAGCTTCGCCGTCGCTCTCTGTGTGGAGAATTTGTATCGAGTACAGTCTCCGTCTTTCTGAGGGGACATTGTATCCCTCTCAGCCCGTGTTGGCCTTGACAGAGAGAGTTTAAGCATCATGTATCATAGTGTGAATAAGGGCGCAAATCTTCTGCTGTTACATTTTTTACGCATGTGCCCGGATTGCATGAACCCTCCAAAAGGCATTTATGAAGAACATTCAAATGCGTGTGTTTTCAAACGTCACCAGACTGCGCATACAGGAAAACATTTTTCATATCTCTGGTCATGATCCCAACAGCCAAGTAGTAGCTTCCCTTGTGCCGCTAGCCCCGACAATGGCCTATTCATTGTCAAAAACTTCAGCACGCCGAGAATGACACTATAGTGCGGGGAAAAATTCGTGGCCCAAAAATGTCAAAAAATGTCTCCTCAGCCATCGAACACAAAAGTCTCCAGCTTTTGCACAGTGACTGGAATCTATGTCTTAAAAGATCAATATTTATATAAACACCTATCAGCTGTATTCTAGAAAGTTTCTTATTGAATACTAAACAGTTAAAAATCCCAGAGGGTGGCTTTTATATTATTTTAAAAGTTTACAGCTAGGAAAATATCCTTTTTAAAGAAAGTTCGTCTTTTTTCCCAATCCCGAAATTGTGCTTATTGAACGTATGTGTTGAGAACCTCTGGTGTGAAAAGAAAGAGTTCACTATAAAATTAATTTCTAGTAACAAATTTTGCCACTAAGAAGTGTCATTGATGAGCTGGATGTAGGGCATATGCGAACACAAAATGTGTGTGATAAGTGGGAAGTGCTGAGAACAATCCCATTTTTCTTGTGATAGAGATTTATAGTATTTTAAATAAATTTATGAAGAAAGGTTTCATAATGGAGCCTCCATTGTAATAGAAAAATATAACTATGTTAAGACAAATTGATGCAAGTTGCTGTACAAAGTACATTGATGATTCACCTGTTAAAGAGACTTTTAAGAATAGGTTCCACCATGAATTTTTGACCGCACTATAGATATTTCATCCGTAGAGATGGTCATTCCATCAGCAACATCAGAGACAACCGTGCGCTTACAAAGAAACCGTTGCGATCCAACGCTCCCAACCACATACCAGCCTGGTTCCTGCATCTATTCATGTTTGTATTTCACCAAGACCTCTGTTGAATTGGACTTCTCTGATGAGAGAGCCGGGGTTGACTTTTGGGTCATAAAAGGCCCCCATACTATCGATCTCGCAAAGGTCACGCTTTTCTCAGCAAAATCGCCTGTAGATTGTCTCGTTAACAAAGACCCGAGTAGCACTTATGCAGGCATGGCCGCAATTGAAGTAGCACCGAAACTGGGCGAACTAGGCGGTTTCATCAACTTTGAAGTCATTGAAAATAACAAATGGACATTTGCAGCCGAGTTCAAGGGTCACGCGTTTAGCAGCCTCCGTCCCCGAGGCGCGATGAATTTCCTGACATTAGTAAATCCTGGGAAGGCCACTCTACTGATGTCTGGATGGCGCGAAATAGCAGCACCAGCCTTGGGATCTGTGCCTGGGATGATGTTTATCACCCCAAGGGAGACCCGGATTCTTTCACAACAGACCCCAAAACCACCACAGACAGTAGGGTAATCTCGGATAGCTTCAAAACAAGGACGATCTCCGCCACCACAGCTAGTGCCATCTTGAATATCGCCATAATGAAAGGGTCGTTGCTGGGAATCTGGCGGCAATTACCCACGGGTTCGTGTCTTGTGCATTGGAAACTGTTCCCTTTGAAAGTATGGTTTTCCATTGGATTTTGTCTGCCCAGACTGTGCAGTATCGCAAGCTGTCTCCACCGCCACTGGTCATAATAATGAGAGTGAAAGTGAGGAACGGGATCCCAAAAGTGATGGCATCCAGACTGGTTATTCGAGGTTTTAGTTCACAAGATCCACCACCTGCAAAACGGTTTACGTGATAGTTAGTCACAATACGTTAAAGGAAGATAAAATAGGATGCGATACAAACAGATCAATTAATAGAAAATCCTCTTCCTCGCAAAGAAAGTAATCCCTCTGTAAATTAAAAGAAACACATTTTAATATTTAACGAGCGTTGCCAACCATGGGGCAATTAAAATGATTCCTGAATGAAGTTTCATTTTCTTTCGTTTTGTACTCGTCGATTATCTTCAAGTTAAAATTCATTCTAACAGACCGTGCGCTGGAAATGACTGAATGTATTGAAATTTGAATGTTACTCGATAATGTATGTGTGGGATGTTTAAAAAACCGACAAATTTTAATGTTACTGTACCTTGTAGCTCTCTGTCCCGTTTAGTGTCATCGACCATTTGCCAGATGGACGCCCCATTTGAACTCATAGCTTTGTCCACGTCGTATGCATCAGCGGACTGGACAGTAGGGAGTGACTCCCCAGCGCCTGGGCTGATGACTGCGTCCGTGCCATCGTTCGCTACGACCGTAAACTCATTATTGATGAACAGCTGTGGGTCAGAGGGGACAACGGTGTCCAGGGAGCACAAATAGGGGGCGGGGGATGGTGGGGTGTTTGCGGCCGGGTAATGGGGCTGGGGCTAGACGGTCATATAAGAGAGAGAGAGAGAGAGAGAGAGAGAGAGAGAGAGAGAGGGAGAGATTGAGAGGGAGAGAGGGAGAGAGAGAGAGAGAGAGAGAGAGGGGGGGGGGGAGAGAGAGAGAGAGGAGGGAGAGATTGAGAGGGAGAGAGAGAGAGAGAGAGAGAGAGAGAGAGAGAGAGAGAGAGAGAGAGAGAGAGAGAGAGAGGGAGGGACAGCGCCTGGGCTGATGACTGCGTCCGTGCCATCGTTATCATTACGAAGGTCACTCATTATTGATGAACAGCTGTGGGTCAGAGGGGACAACGGTGTCCAGGGAGCACAAATAGGGGGCGGGGGATGGTGGGGTGTTTGCGGCCGGGTAATGGGGCTGGGGTGAAAAGGGGGGGGGTGGGGTTGTAGTAATGATGGCAACTGCATAGAATATTCATTCTAGATCAGTTTCAGTGTTGCAGCTACATATTAGAATAAATTATCTTTAAAATGATGACAGAGATGTTTAAAGGGAAGATTTGACCCTGATAGTAGATTTTAAAAAACAACAGGCCAGCCATGTAATTCCCGTTTGATTCAGTGGGTCAGAGTACGTTATTAATGAGCCAAGCACTGCGACTGAGGCATTAAAATAGTTTTAACACATCAGTTATCCCGCAGACGAGTTTGCTTTGAATTAAGATGAGCTGTGTAAGCGTATCTATTGAAATGTATATGCTTGAGGGACTGATGCTGAATTATAAGAATTTGGAGTTTTAAAAAATTGTGTTGAATACTGAAAAAGTGTCCTTAAAAAATGACGTTATTTACGAAAGGATAGACTACAGGTTTTTGAAAACACAAATGAGTATATTTCAGGATACCATTCTCTTTTTGTAATTGTTTTTCTGTTTTTGTTTTCTTATTGAAAAGCGCAGTTAGAATTGCTTACAATACAAATTGCCCTAATTAATGCCAATATAGGATTTCATAAAAAGTATTGAAAGTGACTGAGGGGAAAAGACCAATCCTGGCGCCATCCTTGCATTCACAAAACACAATCTCTCTCAATTTATGATGACACTGCACAAAATATACTACGTTATATTAGATAGGGTATACAAATGAAAGAAAAGATACTCTTACAGAAGAACATCACAGACTGCAAATTTTTTACTTAGGTGCGGCGAGTTTTTTATGCATGTTTGGGGTGAATGAATAAACTGGGCATGGACATGCGTGACCAGGCAAGCCTGATTAATGTGAATCCGAATATCTCGTGGGCCAAAGCGGGAGACTTGTGGGATAAATCGATTGAAATACCCAATGCCAAGCTCGTAAAAAAATGAAACTTAAACTAACATAATAGTTTAAGTACTAAGTCACTCAAAGTTATTTTTTGAGATAAAATATTAGATCTATTGCTTCCACCTGGACCGGAAACTTTTAGATTTAATGCTAAAGGAGGACAGGTTTTGTTGTTGTTGTTGGTGGTGGTGGTGTTTTGGGGGGGGGGGGTGTTGTTGTTGTTGTTGTTTGTTGTTGTTGTTGGGAGTGTTTTTGGGGGGTATCTTTGGTTTGTTTGTTTGTTGTTTTGTTGTTGTTGTTGTTGTTGTTTGTTGCTTTTTATTGTACCAACTCACCGTGGACCACATTCTCTATAGGTTGACTCGAAAACCCAAGTATACAAATCATTTCAGTGTGTGTGCTAACTGCAAAACTTTATTACATTTTAACAGAATATCACTTCCATCAAGTCAAAACGCATGGTACACATGGAATAAAATTACTTGTGATATGTAGGCACACAGCCCAGCTGAGAATATTAAATTGTTGTGCTTCAATTGATGATGAACCAATCAATGCAATCACTTCTGACTATCCTTTTTACTTCTGAATATCGTTATTACTTTTGGTGAAACTGTATGAATCATGCTTGTTATAAGGGCTTGTTTGGAGGTTTTCTTAGCAAAACTCTGTGGTCCTCTTTCCCATTGCCGCAGCACCTTCTCTGAAAGGGTCATGTTACAAAGAAGCGGTTAGGACCACAAAAGCGCACCATGTCTGAGATGCTTTGTCTCTTTTTTCCCCCACCTGTGTGTAATTCACTGCCTCATGGGCTAAGATTTTCCACTTATTTCAAAACCTTCAAATCAAATATTAAAAAGTAAAACTCCTCTTTTTTAGAAATACTACAGCCGTGAAATTACCAAAAATAAGGCGGTCACTTTTGTAATCGACGTCAAAATCAAATATTGTATCAATCGATTTATTGGGAGTGATATTCCTATCATATTATGATTCTGAAATATATTTTGATTTTTATATGGTTATCTATATTGACAAAACTGACAACTGAAACGCTGTAGACGCAACATGTCACATCATTTTCTTCATTTTCTCGCCTTCACATCATCGTTGAATTTCCGTTCACATATAGACTTGAACTCTATAGTATGGTAAAAAAAAAATTCGTGGCGTAACTTATCAAATATCTCCTTAACTATTCAATGTTGATGTTCCAACTTTTGCACAATGACGTATATCAATTTGTCTTAATTGGTGAACATTTTTTCAAACACCCGTATACTGTATTCTAGAAATTTCCTTATTAAATCCTAAAGAAAAATCCTGGTCGATGGTTTCAACAGATTTTTAAAGGTTTGCAGCTGTGGCAAATCGCTTTAAAAATCAAGTCCGTGTTGTTGTTTTTTTCCTAATCCCTACATTATGCTTATAGAACACGTGTTTTGAGAAACATAAGAGCAAAAAATGTGTTCACTGTATAATATATTTCCTGAAATAAGTTTTGCCACTAAAAAGTGTCACTGGTGAACTTTAACGTAGGCCATACGCGCAAGCAAAATGTGTGTGAGGGGCGGATAGTATTGCGAAAGGTCAAATTTTTTTCGTGTATTTTATATGAATTTATGAAGTAGTAAAGTTTTTTTTTTATCTAGCCTCAATTGCTATGGAAAAACGTGATTAAGTTAAGACAAATTGATTCAAACTGCTATGCAAAGCAAAGTGACAGTGATTCATCCGTTTAAGAGATATTTGAGGATAAGTTGCTCCACGTATTTTTGACCGCACTATAATATAAAATTCAAGTCAATGGCGCATACAGAATATCTATAGCTGGCGGAAGTCAAAATGGCGCAACAGGAAGGTATAGATATGCAATATTATGATAACAGGTAAATCTCTTGGGGATTACACTATTTTTTAAAATATATTTTCAGCCGTGTGTCTTGGCATCAAAATCAATTGTTACTTACCACTTCACTCGCATTCATCACTTTTTAAAATGTAGGCGTATATCCCATAGTATGAGTGTATATCTGCCTTTTTTTTAAACAACCTCTATCCCGTGCACGACCTTCTAGGGGAAAAACGCATCCTATTGTGCACAGCAAAATGTCCCATTGGGACAGTTTTCAGTATAATGCCATTTGGATATGAATAATAAAGAAATGAATGTATAAGTTTACTCACCCTGCGATCCTGTTTATCAATGCCTTACAACTGGAACTTGTAGTAGCCATGTTGAAATTGGACAAGTAACTCGGTTGAACTTATTGGACCTAAATTTATCCATGAGCAATAATTGGGTGCCAAAATTGGAACGTTCACAAAATGATTAAGGAATGATCTTGGGGGAAAAGGCGAGGGGAGTGTGTGTGTGTGGGGGGGGGGGGCTTTGAAACAATGCCAAATCTAAGGTTTGCAATACCTGAAGTCAGGACATATTCATTCAATATTTAAAGTATTCAACGTGTGTGCAAATGCTTTGTATAATACTCTCTCTCTCTCTCTCTCTCTCTCTCTCTCTCTCTCTCTCTCTCTCTCTCTCTCTCTCTCTCTCTCTCTCTCTTTCTCCTGCATCTCTTTCTCTCATTCTCGCCCACTCTCTCTCTGTGCCTGTGTCGCTCTCCGTCTATCTATCTATCTATCTATCTATCTATCTATCTATCTATCTATCTATCTATCTATCTATCTATCTATCTATCTATCTATCTATCTATCTATCTATCTATCTATCTATCCTTTCTCTCTTCATTTTTCTCTCTCTCATTTGCAGGTGCGCCTTACTGAAAACACACACATAGACACACACACGCGTATTGCTGCCTACTAAAGACGGGTGTCAAAGAAGTCAAAGTCATATATTTATTAAATGATGATTAAATCGGTGGCTGTATGATTTTAAACTTTAATGATGCCATCTATCTAAACGTTAACGAAGGCTGGCTTAACAAAGTGTATGCTGTCAAATACGTGGCACCGATTTAAAAGAAACATTCTGGGGGTTTTGTTTGTTTATTTCGGTTTTGGTTTTTTTTTGTTTGTTTTGTTTTTCGTGGGTTTTTTTAAAGAAAATTATTCTGTCCATGTCTGATTTTGTACATTTGATATGATGATACGTCATCTAAGTACGTGAGCTCCACTAATCTGAAGTAAGTTTTTGAATAAAAAGACTTTCCGTCGGTACATTTACTCCTTGGTATGTGCAATGTACGAGAAGTTTGGGATTATAAGTAGTATTAGTTCCATGTTTCGCACCTTCCGTCGCCGAGTCCTTTGAAATCGGAAGATCTAATGATTGTGTAATTCAATCCCTTACCTAAGTTGTAAACTTCTTTTTTAACAAAATTAAAATTCTATGTCATAAAAAGGATGACGATCATTTTTAGTGCTATGTGAGAGCATGGGTCGAGCAGAAACAACAATAAAGTAAATAAGTAAGACTTAGGAGTGGCACCCTCCAATCACCAGTACAACTTATTTAATCCCTCATATTTATTTTTCGACTCAACTTCTCGCTACCGACAGACGGACAGACGTGCCAGCGGGTGAAAGATGGACAGACGAACTGGAATGGTTGAGAGACAGACGGGCTCAGTGGTTTTTTATAAACAGACGGACTGAGTGGTTTTTGGTGGACATACCGACAGGTGGGAGTGAATGATGGACAAGTGGACTGAAAGAGGTTTGTGGTAGACAGACGGGCCCGAGTGAATGAAGGACGGGTGGACTGGAGGGTGTAGGGTGGACTGACAGACCGGTGGGTGCATGATTGATAGAAGAACCGGCGAATATATGATGGACAGATGGAGTGGCGGGTGTATAATGTACAAATGGACAGGGTAGTGTATGATGATGAACAAATGGAATAGCGAGGGTATGATGAGTAGACGAACTGGTGGACAAATGCCATCTTTTATGTTTTAAATCAACCCCACTGTTGTAACTGCCAACTCAAATTACGAGCAGCAGTGCACTACCTGGCACCAACTAAACTCTGTAACGACGACTATGCATCGCTTTCTACACAAAACAACAAGTGTTTCCCTCTGTCTTCTATCTATAGATCTGCGGAGTGGTCACAAACAATACCCTTGCCACTAACATTGAGGTACGCGGAGGAAGTCAGTCGAATGGATATTGATCTACGATAGGTGAACGAACCAATGGAATTATCTGAGATTTGTTTCGCTACCGCACCCTCCAGTTCAGGGATACCCTTGGCTGAGAAGTGGATTTTTCCCCAAAGCGTTTAAAAGGAATAATATACCTTCGCTAGTACTGTAGTTTCCTAGTTCAATGTAACGATGACAACGGCACTGATGCGCTGTAACGGTTATTATGCCTTGCTTTCTGCCCAGACAAAACATTGTTTACTCGTGAAGTATAAAGATCCTTATTGATTTCTGCGACGATCGGTGTTTGGTCAATATTTGGGTGAGATGAAAAAGAAAGTGGCACAATCAAGTGACGCGTTTATTGAATGAGAATCGGGGATCAATATAAGACATTGTAAACAATGTTTTATTCCTACAGACCAGAAAATGGATACACTTTTTTGGCCCAGCTTTCTACAGTCCAGAGATAAATACCCTAGCAAGATTCTAGGCATTTTTGATCAATATGACTGTTTGAAGAGTGATAAAATTCCAGAGTTGCAAAGAAATACCTCTATGAATGGATGCTTTCTGTCACTCGACAGGAACAAGCAAAAGCACTATCTTCAACCGTCCGTGCTAATTGGATATTAATGTTTTACATTGCCATTGATACAATTAAGAATATTTACTAGACATCAGCAACAGCAATAATGACAAAATGACAATAACAGCATAAACATCAACTCAAGTAGATCGTCCTCGTAGCAAAACCACCACGCCCCCCCCCCAAAAAAAAAAAACCGCACACACCTTGCAATACTATCTCTCAGGCAAACAGACTAGCTCAACGCAAAATAACTTACGGGTTCAGAAAGACCAGGAATTTGTCTCAAGACTTTTATCTTTGTATTCCACGGAACGGTTCAGTCAATCAACGAACTACAGGCACGGAAACACTAGAAGCAAAAGGTCAATTAAAAAAACAATAGATTATTTTACGTTTCTGGGTGAGATACACTTCACATAAACAGGAGAAATTTCCTTTCTGGTTTAGGGGTTGATATCTTTAGTGTGTTTGTTTGTCTTTTTTTGATAGGTGTATATCCCTCTGCTTTGCACGACGATGTCAAGACTTAGGCAGTGTATTTGGCTCTATAATTAAAGTATAATAAGCGAAAAGGTAGGAAAGAGATACATAGATGATACACAAATATATATATATATATATATATATATATATATATATATTATATATATAACTCCAGGCCAGCACTATGAGAGTCGACTCCCGTGTGTATTATTATTCCACTACATAACTAAAAGTATTGCAGCACCTGACAGTGGACATTACGTCTTTGTGTTATTCTCGAACACTAAAAAAGAAGGGGGTGGGGCACTGTACTCAATGCGTTTTGCCTCTGCTCCTCGACCATAACGCATTGAAGCCGGAGACATCTCCGTTGAAGGTTGTGTCAAAAAGGTATTGAACACATCATTTTTCTCAAGGAAAGGTGAACATATTCGAGTACATCTTCGAGTATCAAATTGTGAGACGTGCTCTTCAATGTACGCTATATCTTTACCATTTCCTCTAATAGGTTTGGGACTATCATACTCGGATATCACTTTTGGTAATTATTTATTTGAGGCTGTATTAGAAATGGAATTTGTTAAAAAGAAGAAAAATATTCGGGTGAGGGCCATTGAAGCACTTTGAGAAGTGGCAATGGGCTAAGGGGCATTGCCTGCGCACAAACTGTCTGTCCCAAAGTGACGAGGAAATTTGACGTGGGTTGTATGTATCTTTTTGGCAGGTAGGTCAAGAAAATGTTCTCAGGCTAGCCATCCTCAATCTCGGCTTCTCCGGTCGTCAATGATAAATGAGAAACATTTTCTACCTCACACGCATCAAGCGTTGGTAACCCAAAAAAGGGTTGTCAACCATTAGGAAGTATCGAGTCATATTTATACTGTATTGCAAGACCAATTTCTTTAAGAAAAGGCGTGCTGATTTATGAACTAAGCCCCCCCCCCCCCCCTCTACAAATGCAATAAGGATAACAACTCAGTTGTAGAGAAAGAAAGAATCTCTGCCAATGTTTTATACTGTGGTGATTCATGTACGCATATCGTTAATGTATTCAATACTACGTCGACATCACCCATTGTTCGCCCATTGTTTGCAAGAAAAATGGATGCTGCACAAACGTGTTGAGATCGAGCAACCTACTTCAACTTCAAATAAATGTGTGCCCATGCCTTGAGATCGAGTGGGGTGGGGCAGGTGGGTATATCTTTTTAGGTTTACTGTTACTTTTCGATTATATTGAAACGCAAGGTGTTATTTGAAATAGCGAAAGAATTACGTGGGCAGTGCGTTCGGAAACACGTCAAGACACTTTGCTGTGAGGAAAATGTTTCCAAGATTAAAAGGAAACTTCGGATCCCATCCTGAGTAAAATTCTTTTCTACCTATGTTGACAAAGTTTGCCAACAAAAAAGCGCCGTGTCGGACTGCCTTTTATATGATCTGAGGAAGTCAGTATGACCGAAAAAAGAATAGGTCTTTAAGGGTGTGTGTTTAAAATTCAGAAACCCAACTCAAAAGGATGTAACAACAAACACAAACTGGCCACAAAACAATCAGCAATTAATATAATGTAACACATATAATATAGTTATCGATTAAATCTAGATTTTAATTGCGATAAACTTACAAATACACACACTCTCAAACACACACACACACACACACACACACACACACACACACACACACACACACACACACAAACACACACACACACACACACACGCGCACATTCGCGCGCATATACATTAATATTGTTGCTCATAGATAATTATACAGCACAAAAGATGGTGGACGTTTCTCTCCTTTCTCTTCTCTTGATATGCATTATAAGAACAAAAAGACATTCCGAATTCCAGGTGTCCAAAACTTTGGCCGTAACTGGTGTCGATCCGTTACACCTATGCTCTGGTAATAATATATTGCCACGGAACCAAAAGGGCAGAGGAGGGAAGGCGTTCGGTTTTTAAAAAGGAAACAAATAATCTAATATCTAATACTGATTCTGCATAGAACAGCAACAACAGTTTCGATTACAAAATAAACCACAGTGTCGTATAAGATATTCATGGCTTTTGTGTGTAATTCATAAGCAACGAAGGTGAACTGGCATACTGTCCTGAAACCTGCAGATTCATCGCTGTACGCCCATAGTCATTCGGAGCTAAGTCTGCATTGGTCAAGCCCACTCCGAAGGTCGTACAGGTTCCAGAGTCGGACGTGTAAGACATGTAAAGACACGAAGAGTCGGACTGACAGATATCTGCACACTCCAAGAAGGATCTCGCGGGTCCCTCAGACAGAACGGGGCTGGTGGATCGGGCGGGGGATTGCCTGGGCCACGCTATCGTAAATCTGTCTGAGTCTGAGGACATCAACAACGTAGTCAGTGTTACTAGTATTGCTCCTAATAATTAATAAAAATGTAAACGTGCATTTATTAGCTCACAGTCTTACCTCGAAAGTACGTTACAGCCTTCTTGCTTATGGTTTCCATTTTACTGTCTGACAACGCGACGGCAATTTCTTACAGGGGGTGCCCACATGCGCGATCGGGTCTACAGAGAGAGAGAGAGAGAGAGAGAGAGAGAGAGAGAGAGAGAGAGAGAGAGAGAGAGAGAGAGAGAGAGAGAGAGAGAGAGAGAGAGTGACAGAGAAAGAGAGAGAGAGATAGTATACATGAAGTAAAATTCAATACTTAAATAATAAGTGATCTGGGGATGTTATTCACGACATGCACCACGTATTGCCATGGTGATGGTGGCCATCTTCAAAATATACACACGTCTGACATTTCTAAACTCTCAAACACTGATAAAGATAGTTTATTTTGTGATTTAGGAATGGAAAGGCAGGACATATATATAGAGTTAATAGGACCACCATGTTTTCATTTGATTGTTCTCATGGATTTGAATTTCATGATGTAAATATACATTTGAAAATACACCTTCCCCCAAACCTGATATAAATATACATTCACCCAGTGACAAAAGAAGAAAAAAGACAACAGTGACTAGACTTTAACTAACAAATATGTATTAGCTATCACTGTGCAAAATTTCAAGTCCCCAAGGCAATAAGCAATAGAGACTTTAAGATTTTCATGGAGTGTTGACATAAAAAACACAATTTAGAGAAAGTGCCTGTCAAAGTCAAAAATACGTACCTGATTCGCTACCTACACATCACGTTATTCAATACAGCAAAAACCTCAAAAACAATATTTGACCCACATTTCATCCAAAGTTTCACCACCCTTTAAGATTCAAACTGAAGCACACAAACATGACAGCATTCATTCAGTGCTTGAGACAAAAACAGACACATTAAATCACCAATGGAATAATACAGGAGAAGGAATCCCGTTAAACCCAACCCTCATTGAAAGATTTGGTTAGAATTAAATGTACATTATGGAGAGAAATCGAGATGTGGGCAGGGTTGACAAATTGTAGGATTACAATTTTAATTGCACACTTCTGCTCAGGTTCTTAATGGGTCTGTTTTCATCGTGGCTTGCGGTTTTTGTTTTTGTTTTAATTCTAAGAATAAGGGAAAAGAATAAGAATAAGAATAATCGTAGTAGTAATAATTACGTTTATATAAATTGTATAACACATATTCACGCACTACAGCATCCTCTTTGTGCATATTATAAAACTGAGTATTAGCTTAATAGACCTAAGAACATTTAGACACGTTCTCGGCTTCCGGAAAACGTGCAGTGCAAGCTGTGGACTAGACTCGCTAAAGCACGAACAAAATTACAAGATTTTTCGCCGTCTATAGCCGCTTCCCCATTTTCACCTTGGCGGAATTAGAAAAATTAGCCTAAATTGCCTTTCCCAAGGGTACAACATCGAACCCCTGACGAGACAGGAACCCATAACCTTACGGCCGAGAGTCTGAGAATCTAACAACTAGACCGCCGACGCCACCAAATGTGTTTGTACAGGGTTTTCATAACACTTACAGTTTCCACATATTGCGAAGAAGTTGAAAAAGCACTCTCTTGTCCGAAACTTTGCCACGCCTCTTGAGACCACGACCCGTACGCAGTCCTCCACATCCACTAAGTTGGGTTCATTTGAAGGCCATGTGGCCCACGTCATCTGCATGCCGTCGTCCCACTGATGCATGTGTCGTGTGTGAGACCATCGGAGGCCGGCCCATACGTTGAGATTTCTGCTATAAAAATAGTTTTTATTTAGTAAGTTTTACGTCACTTGCAACACAATAAGGTCTTATAAGTGTCTAGGATTTTATTGTTACAAAAGAGTAATAAACACAATAAAGAAGGAGTAGAGATAAAAACGTCAGATGATTGATGAGGGAACAGGAGCAACCCGCCAGATACCCACCACTATGAAGATAAAAGACAACACATAGCTGGATAAACAGCTGCTTGCATGTGTGTGTGTGTGTGTGTGTGTGTGTGTGTGTGTGTGTGTGTGTGTGTGTGTGTGTGTGTGTGTGTGTGCCTTTAGGGAAATGTTGTCAGAGTTTATATAATTTTTAGCATCCAATGATTTGTGTTTTGTGGTTCTTTTTAGTATAAGAAATATAAGTTAGGCTGCTTGCTGAATGGAAATGTGCTAATTTCAAACAGCATAGAGTAATAAAAATTATTTATCAAGTATCAGTAAAATCTATTGATGTTGCCTAACCGAAGCACTAAACAGAGTATTCTTCTAGAGTGACAAACAATGTTGTTTGTTTAGAAACTCATTTCTTTGCAGTGCGAAAGACTAATTTCCTAGAAGAGCCATTAAATTAAAACGGTCTACTATACTGTCGTATAGAACCATCCTACTAATGACAATGGTTTACTGACAAGCTAAGTTGATGCTTAAAAACATCCAAACAAATTTCCAATCCCCATATTCGATTATTTTAAAGTTAGTTTCGTTAATTAAACACCATATTCATGAGACGCGCTTTTTTTTTCATTCGCAAAATTTAATCTGTCAAGCAATGTACTGAGAGAACTGAATTATATATAATTATA
>NW_004797333.1:870003-871753 GCF_000002075.1 Aplysia californica | reverse complement strand
AGGAAAAGGAACATGAGGAAGAAGAAGAGGAGGAAGAGGAGGAGGAGGAGGATGGCGAAGAAGAAGAAGAGATGGAGAAGGCCGAGGGCGAGGAGGGGAGAAGGAGGAGGAGGAGGAGGACGACGACGACGGCAATGATAATGAAATATTGAGAAAGACGCTGAACTCACAAAATTAACGTTGACTTTCTGTTTTACACTGAAAGTGGTGGGCTCAGACACAGCTAGAGGCCCTGAATGCTCTCTAAAAGTACAGAACTAATCAAAACAAAACAATGGCACAAGCTTAAGGTTGGGGGGGAGGGGGGATAACAAAACTTCAAATCATTACGTAAGACGCACAAGAAAGAAAAATTCTTCCTCTCAATGTCCTTACAATTACAACACAAACACGGCGCAGAAAACTAGGAGAAATCGCCGTCCTCAATTGCCTTGTATCCGATCCTGGGCCGGAAGGAAGGGGGCCGTGAAGAAAGCTCTAAAGCCCCTAGATCGGGTTCAAAGTGATTATAGTATCGATTGTTACAGCGTCATTGATATCGATGCCAGACGCTTGTCATTAACCCCGTTTGACCTTCCGGGCATCCCATCAATTACCTCCCTTCAGCGTGAATTTAGGGTAGCCGCCCTTGTTTCGTAGTACGCTATTGCCCTTACCTTCACAGAAAGCTGTCGCTCTATTTTTTTTACTTTTTTGGTTGTTGTTTTAAACTGTCTTTTTTCATTTAAAAAAAATGTTCCGAGTTCTTATCTTTTTTCTTGATTTTGAAATGCAGTTTTTGTTCCCGATGCAAGACATATTCTCTCTCTCTCTCTCTCTCTCTCTCTCTCTCTCTCTCTCTCTCTCTCTCTCGGCCCTGGTTCACTCTGACAGGTAGGGTCGAAACACGTCTTATCTAAATTGTGTCGATGGGGGTGTAAAGACCACTTCAATTAATTTTGTTTTAACGAGTGTTCGCGGTCAATATAAAAAATAAGTGTTTTCCCTCTCCACGTAATTAAAACGACAAATTGATTTTAGTACCCGCCCGTACAGGGGCCAGACTGAATTGATTGGTTAGAGGGCGAAAGAGAAAGAGAAAGTCCTAGTTAAACAGCGACTGCCCGGGAGAGGCAAACAGAACGAGTGCACCACAAACATGTCGATCATTAATAAACGCAATAAGGAAGTGTCCATATTAATCAGAATGTCACCAAAAGTGATACTAGAAAGTGATCACTGGAGATCACCCATGAAAAGAAGGTTATCTTACCACGCCAATGTCCACTGTTCTGTCCGAAATATTACAATAACATTTATTTTACTCCTTTACTGGCATTGCAAAATGTTCTAATGGAGAAATTCACGATTTTGGCACGTTGTAGATTTCTTTCATTGAGGCCTACTGATCGAACCTTAGCTTTCCATGCAAATATTTAGACTTGCCAATCTCTAGTAGGATCGATGCATGACCACCCCTCTCAAGTTTCTTTTTTTTTGGGGGGGGGGGTTTGCGCCCAAACCCTTTGCAGAGTCCATGGGCGCGTTGTTTCGGTTTTGCCTGGGTCCCTTCAAAAGGTCACAGTACGATACTTCGGCTTAACACTAGTACACAAAAAAGAGAACAACATTTCTTGCAGCAACAGAGAAACTGAACACACGACTAGGCAGGTGGCTTTTGGAAAGCTGCTCCTCCTTCTTCTTCTTCTTTTTCTCCTTCTCCTTCTCCTTCTCCTTCTCCTTCTCCTCCTTCTCCTTCTCCTTTTCCTTC
>NW_004797333.1:854669-869903 GCF_000002075.1 Aplysia californica | reverse complement strand
TTCTTCTTCTTCTTCTTCTTCTTCTTCTTCTTCTTCTTCTTCTTCTTCTTCTTGGTTTTAGATGGCAATGATTATAAATCGCACATACCTTGTTTTTATTTTATTTTTAAAATGTCAATGATCTCCTTGCAATGAGTGTCTGCTTTCCATAGCGAAACATTAACAATACATACATGACCTGTTAACCAGTTTACACAAGTCTTTTGTCGTCATTTCATCATTTAAAAATTACTGTGCTTTGCAACCGCAGTCTGCCGACAACTTCTCCGATTACCGAAAAAAATCGAAAAATCTATTTGAGTAATGGAATTATGTCCCCAACAGCATATCTTCAAGCGTTGTCGAATAACAAGAATGCCTGTCCTCAAAGAGTTAAGCAAAATTTATCTGACATTTAATGGCCCTCACAAAACCTGGAGATGTGTGGGCCCAAAATAACTTGCGTATTTTATTCCACATATATTTCAGCTTTTTAAATTTTGTTTACTATTTAAAGGGTGAGGCGAACCATGAATGGAAAACGAGAAAGGTATTTAATCGTGTTCCTTTGGTATTCATAGCTCTCCTTTAAAAATGTGTAGGGTTAAACTTATCAGAGCAAACACCTGAAATATAATTGTTATGCTACTAAGAACAATCGGTGCTCACTGCGTTCAATATCCTCTGCGCAGTAAACCAACAATTTGCCAAGGAGCCGACTGTTTGTTCGAAAAGCAATCCCACGCTCATTATCTAATGTTTTCCTTCTTTTCAGCGGCTGTTGACTTCCTCTGGAAATTAAATCCTTCAACTGCAAGGGCTCAAAGAATAAAAGAAAGGTCAACAAGGAAAAATGACCGTTCGAAAATAGAGCTGCGCAATTGATCCTTGGAAAATCCCCAAAAGAGAGCGGCACACGTTCATTGATAAAGTTACATTGGCTCCCTGCTGAAGCATACATTGATTACTGAATTGCTCTTTAAGTAAGGTCACAATTCATGAACAACAAAGCATCACAAGATCCTGAAGACCTTATATCAAGTCATATGTACCATCAGTCATCAAGACATTTGAGATCTGTGAATGAATCTCTTGAGAGTGCCCCCCCCCCCCCCCCAGTTATTGTCAAATAATTTGGGTGGAAAGTTTATTCGTCCTGCGCCCTCAAAATTTGGAATCAGTGAGAGAAAGAGAGGTGAGATACATACATACATACATACATACATACATACATAGAGAGAGAGAGAGAGAGAGAGAGAGAGAGAGAGAGAGAGAGAGAGAGAGAGAGAGAGAGAGAGAGAGAGGGGGGGGAGGGAGAGAGCAAGTGCTTATGAAAAGTCTAAAGACATACATAATTCAACACTATGCTTCGTTATCTTAAAGCAGGCACTTATCGCAAGGAAATCAGTAGATCTAACAGGTTTTGCAGAAAAAATATACAATGTAACACACTATGAACAGTTCTCAAGTTTATAAACTAGCGTTTATAGCCAATAATCAATGTGAGAGGTAACTACAAAAGTAGATATAGTTGTTGTAGATCTAACTGTCTGCACTGGAGTCACTTTCACAGGATGTTTAAATCTCATTTTTCAGAATACTCTAATCATGATGTGTCACGACGCGGTGGAGTCAGGCACTTGTCAATTTTTGGGCATATGGAACTATTGGTATATTTCCTAAAGCTTGTTCATTTGTCTTGCTTTCAATGAAAACAATTCTCATCTATCTAGGATAGAAGTCAAAATATTTGCGAGTAATTGAGGTGGGGTTCACCCGTTTTAAGAGGCAAAATAAGCGAGAAAATGGCCACTAAATTAGGGTGACTTCCAAAGCTTTAGAGTCCTAGGCAACTCTACATTTACAATTTCGCGCCTTTAATTAATCCTTTTCAATAAAATCTACACAGACATGTTCTTTAAATAGACACAAAAGGGCACTGAATCAAAAAACAAAAAATTCGATAAAAATTGTCCAAGGGCCAGAAAATTGCTGGTTTCTTTGATTTTGACGAGCGCCTGATTTCACTACCACATTTTCTCTCAGCAGCCCGGTGCTGGTGGCGACAGAAGCAACAGAATAGTAGCAACAGGAAGCCCACCAGTACTCAGTACATTCCCCCATGGCGGTGCTTCTGACTGAAGTGTCTTTACGCCATTCCCAAAGGGGGGACATTGCCATGTTCTGCACAGTAGAATTGTAAATGGGCTGATTCATCAAAGTCATGCTCATAACTGTGCCTGAACTGCAACGGGGAACTGCTGCTTTTTCTTTCCTAATCCTTACTGTCGTCATTCCTCTACCTTTTTGTATGTTTATCACACTCTTGGGACCTGGCATTTCCAGGGTACCTTGATAGTCGAAGCAGAATTTGCGCTGTTGAAGCTAGAGAGGTGAACAGAGAAAGCCTGATTCCTTGTATGGACTTCTCTGTTGACGTCGACCCCTTGGAGCTCATATAACCGTATTATGCAATTGCGAGCTCCGTAAAAACTCTACTAAAACTAAAACTAACTCAATACCACATTGCCTAATAGGCCAACCGGTTGAGAGGTAACACATTTGTGTGGCATCGTGGTGAAATCAGACGCAACTCATCGCACCCGAGCTACGAGCATGCTCAAGCTGCCTCGCGCTTCCGTCCACCGAGCTATGACAATAGTCGAATCAAAATACCAGTCCACAAAATCAAGTCCGACCCACTTATCCAGGTCTCTATTGAAAATAACAGGTCAGCTATAGCTTGTAAAAACCTACGCTAGCGTGTTTTGATCCAGTTTTGTGCCAAGCAGGAGTTAGTTTTCTTGTTTTGTCACCGCAAATCAAGTCAAGAACACGAGCACTGAAATCTTCATGGACGAAAAGAAAGAGAAACAAACAAACAAAACAAAACGAAACTGTGCCACGGCTATTTGTGTGTTTGTTAAAATACATCAACCATGTTTTGTTTTGTTTTTTTGTATTTTTTTTCTTTGGGCATAAGCGGCAAAGAAAGTTAAAGTAGACATAAATCTAGAAAAACAAGGCGATCAGATTGATTTTAGAGCCTTGAAAGCTTCGAAAAAGCTAGATCTAGACCATACGATAAGTTGCTATTGGTAAATCGAGTGACGATGAGTCGCAGTCAGACGAAGAATTTTAGTTTTTCTCTGCTCTTTCCTTTCTCTTTCTGTCTTAGAAATAGTAAAAGAACATTTTAAATAAAATCTATGCGAAATTTCATATTGATATCTTAAATACTTTGGGCAGACTGATTTTTACCCTGATGTGCACTGCTCGCGGCCATGCAGGGTGAATAGGGATTTATTGAAATGACTGCTCTTACATTGTCAAAAGTTCAGTTCCCGAGTGGGGAAGTTTGTTTTATTGAGGACCTCCCGTTTTTTTCGGGGGGGGGGGGGGGGGGGGGGGGATGGGGGTTGTACTGCGCTATGATCAGCTCGGGTTGGCCCCGGCATTCAGGGTAGAAGTTGTCTGCCTGCCAAGTGAAGATGGTGAAATGGTATAGGTGTAGCGCCCCTGTCAATACTATTAGGTTATTTAAGAGTCAGGACCTCTGAGTTTAACGTCCATCTCCGAAAGGACAGAGCCAAATGCAAAATTCGTGCAAAGTGCCTTTCCCAAGAACACAACCTCGGATCGAGCTGAGGCTCGAACCCGTGAACCCGCAATTTCAGGATTGCGAGTCCGGCCTCTTAAGTCTTATTGATCTAAGCGGAATACAAGGGCATAAAAATGCATCATCAATCAGTCGCAGTAATGGCGACTGCTCTGTATCCGCAAGTTATGGAAGGATTTTTGTTTGTTTTTTTTTGTTGTTGTTGTAGTTTGTTTTTGTTGTTTGTTTGTTGTTGTTGGTTGGGGGGGGGTTGGTGTCACAAAGATAACCACCTCTGGAAATTAGGAAGTTCAGCACCTAGTGCGTCAAACCACTCATTCTATTGCACCGACAATTTGATATCAACCTTAAAATCCACCTGCATAGGCCAAGTTCTATATAGCGTTTCAAAATGCAAATTAATCAAACAAAAAGGTCCTTAACAGTTCTATTTCAATTTACTTCGTTAATCTGTAACTTACTGCTCTACGGTTTGATAGTATTATTAGTTAAAAGCACAATTTGCGAAAAACTAAAACTTCTCTAGTTCTGTGAAGGGCACGGGTTTACTCGCAAGACTTGCAAAATTAATATGACCTGCGATAGTATTATGACTGCATGCTGTAATACTTGTTCTGAGTCTTGTTGCTCGGTATCAAATTATGCAGTGGAGTTGCTTACAAATTTGTTGTCGCCGTAATCACGTCTGTCGCCAGAGCTTTTTGTCACGCAATTGATTATGACGTAGCTTCACAATGGGTGATTGCATGGCAAAAACAATTCGTTCGATTTTTGTAACAGTTTACATGTGGTCAAGCAAAAACCCATAGGGAATATTAAAGATAATAATTAACAGCATTTGCAAACCGCAAATCCCTACTCAGCATCTGTCTCTGTGTGCTTTTCAATCTATATTATTTCCCCATCAAACTCTAGAACACTTAGAAGCATTATCAGCTTCCCAGGAAACATACAGCGGAAGCAGCCGATTAAGCTTTTATGTATCAGGTTGTCATTCTAATCATGGCATATGACAGAATAACAGAGGGTGTTATATTCTTCGGAAATATTATAGGATGCCTCCTTAGTGCTTGTTTGTGACTTTTTGTGACATCATTTTCAAACGCCCTGTATCTCCCAATACTACTTGGATTTGCTTTTGCTACAAAATGTATATTTTAAGAATCCGTAGCAATAATACGTCTCCGAAATTGGTATAGTCAAAATGGCCAATCACGCCCAAAGAGATAGGAATTCAGAAATACTAGATACAACGTTTGCTTATAAAAGCGAACCCAAATGAATGGAATGGTACATTGTATATTCCCTCTTGGCTCTCTTGTCCCTATCTTGCTTTCGGGTGTCTCCTTCATAACCGTCTGGTGGCCTTTTATATGACCAAAGTATTGTATATTAATTACTTTTCATTTTTCCTACTTGTGTGAATAATCTGACACGTCTCATTGTTCTGGTCTTTTTTGAAAATGGGCTGGTCACATAGGTGGAGTAAAAGATAACAGATGGACAAGACGCTACTCTGAATAGAGACCAATAACAGAAAAACGATCAAGAGGAAAACCAGAAATAGGAAGCAAAATGACATCAAAGAGCGGACGGGTACAACCTGAATATGGAGAACAGCTGATACAACAGAGAGGAGGTCTGGGTTGGAGGGTTACATCTTGCATTTAAAGAAAACAGAGAAAAAAAAAGAAAAAAAGAAAGAAAGAAAGTAAGAAAGAAAGTGAGAAAAAAAGAAAGGTACACGTGATGCTTGCATTAAATAGTTGACAAGTTTCACAATATTATTAACATCAGTCCAGCTTTTTTCTTACCGCGGGTCCATATAGAGTACGTTCATGTGTAGTGAGGATGTTTATCCAAGCATGCATCTCGGTCATGGGCCAGGCCTTTAACTGGTTTTAATAGTTACTAGAAATAGAGTTCAACTATAATATACTTACTTGTATAACAATTATGAAAACTTTACCGGAACGCCACTGTACCTTTCAATGCAAAATAAATTATTATTTTTCCTCCCAGAAACTTAATTATTCGTTTGAAATAAAGAGTTCGTGATACTGCTGAGAGAGAGAGAGAGAGAGAGAGAGAGAGAGAGAGAGAGAGAGAGAGAGAGAGAAAGAGAGAAAGAGAGGGAGGGAGGGAGGGAAGGAGGGAGGGAGAGAGAGAAAGAGGGGGGGGAGAGAGAGAGAGAGAGAGAGAGAGAGAGAGAGAGAGAGAGAGAGAGAGAGAGAGAGAGAGAGAGATTATAGTGACAGTTACAAGCAAAGAAAATGCTTGTCACTTCACCAGAATACTCAGCTTATCCACTAGTTTAGAAATAGAAAGAATAAAGACAGTTTTAATGATAGTTTGATCTGTTTTCTTGAGCTCTATAAAAGTAACGTCTTTTCAATGGAGTCTATGAAAGTTCAACAGTTACCTTGAAACACTGGGTTAGATGGCTTTCAGGTTCTGCAAGTAATTCGATTACTGATATAAGTGATATTGATCGGGATATTATAACCAGCTCAGGAAAGCGAGAGATTAGAAAGCACCACTGGTTGGAGCTGCACCTTTCCCATCAATTATTTCGGAGGCCTAACGTTTACTGGTGACTTGGTTCAGTTTAATTCAGTTTGGCAAGAGTTTTTCGGCACTTTCAACTGCGTCAAGTCATGAGTGCGCAGGTCTGGTGACTGATAAACTTTCTTTTTTCTTCAAGATTGACCCTTTATTTTCTCAAATGATTATATAAAAGTAAGATGTTATTGCTATGAATTCTGTTCGAAGCCGACCGTGAAAAAACACGACCTGTGTGCTTTTCCCAAGTTATTGGGGACTTCTTTCATATTTTACTTTATGAAGACTTAATTCATTTTATTCTTACGCCGTCTCTTGAGAAGCTGTGGGTGTGCGCAGAGAACATGTTCTAATATTTACATGCAAGCAACATTATTTCTAACGCTCCTTTAGGTCGTCTACGTTGTATATTTCATTTATGTTCTGTTAAATGAAGTGCAGACGGTGACATTATAATATCGT
Organism: Aplysia californica; assembly: GCF_000002075.1. Lineage (NCBI taxonomy): Eukaryota > Metazoa > Mollusca > Gastropoda > Aplysiida > Aplysiidae > Aplysia > Aplysia californica. Next base: position 863,281 of record NW_004797333.1, on the reverse strand, counting down.
GCCTTAACAAACTCTTCCTCCAATTGAGTATCTATTGAAAACTTCCCTACTCCATTAAATGATTTCTTTGTCCTATGTCTCAGACGGTTCCTATTTCCGTGATTCAAGAATACGTCCAGATTAGATAGAGAATGCCCGTGATTGTCTAGAAACATCACGCCAGAGAACGAAATTGCAACCTTTAGAAACATGCGATAACGCACGAGGAAATGGCTTGGAGGTCAAGGTCAGAAATGCCAATAAGTTACATGTAGATAGGGGTTTCTTTTTAGTGGTAAAGAAGTACCACAACTCCTTTGGTGACTAAAAGACAGCTTTTTATTGAACAGCTCACTGAAGACTATTCTGATTACCAAGAAGAACATCAAAGGATAACGCAGTTCAAATTTCAACTTATAAACATTCTATTTTATTTCATATTCCGTTCGTCAGCCATATTTGAAATGAGCCTTTTGGATTAGGGAGACAGTTCTCGGTATGACTCGGAACACGAACTATGGTTGTTTGGTATAATTCAAGAAAGATGAATCAGAATGTTGGTACGACTCAGGAGCATGAAGTCTCATCGCTACTAGCCCAAAGTTGTCCACCACCAAGATTTTATCTTTCAGGCCACGTTTGAAGGTCGTACACATTCTGGTGTCGGACGTGTAAGACACATAAAGACACCAGGGGTTGGACTGACAGACGTGAGCACACTCCATGTAGGATCTGACCAGGCCCTCCCACAGTACGAGGCGAGGGCTTTTGGCAACCGATAGTCCGGGCCACACATTCACAAACGTCAGCTCTGTTGTATCTGTGAAACCAAAGGAGATTCGGAAGGTAAACCAGGACAATGACATTTGTTTTGAGAGTTACTAATTTCATAATAGCTAATTCACCTCTACCCCTACCCCTGCCTTCAACTTCCACCCTCAACCCGGCAATACAGTCTCCTCTCCTGTAAACAGACCGACCGTACTGCCTCATCTAACAGAGGGGGGGGGGCGTTAACATCTATGCTTATGTATGCCTCTCACTCTCGCCCGCGTAATTTCTGTCTTTCTTTCTTCTCTTTTTCATGGTGTAATCACAGAGCCAAGAACCCCCCCCCCCCCTTAAAAAAAAACCCAAGAATGGTCTATGCGTGTCTAGCAGAGCTGTCTGTACGTCTGCGGAAACAGAGTGACGAAAAGTACGAAAGTAATTGATCTAAAAATTGACAATTTGAGACTGGCTCTGTGGAGATGGTGTCTGTGAGGACGTACTTTCTAATCTGTATTTTTTTGGGGGGGAGGGTGAGGGTGGGGGGGGGGAATATTTCTTAGAAGAAGATTTAACAAAAAGAATGAAGTAATCTTAAGGATATAAAGAAATTACTCCAACAGTGACAAATAAAGAGTGTGACACCACGTCCACCAAGGCCCACAAATGCAGAGTTTCCATTAACCTTCTGAATAAATATGCTTAAATTAATATAGCATGTCAGTTTTGTAACATCGTGTAGGATGTAAGGCAAAACTATTTGTAGTAAATACTGCTTGTGGTGATTATCCATTGTAAAGCAGAGACAAAGAAGATTAACACAAATGTAGGGAATCTGAACAAAGGCATCGGCATCGATTATATAAACCTCAATGAATTTTAATAAGTTCAGGAGTTTGGAGAAAAACAACGTCACCAAAGATGGAAAAACGGACGGAGAAAAAGAAACTAGAATACAAAAGCTGACGATGTCAGTGCCAACATGCCCCTCGACTGGTACATTCAAATGGAGACAACGTGCAGATTCATCAACGCCATCTTCGTTCAAACTTTGATTTATATCAAACTGGGATTCAGGTCAGTCCTCTTGCAGTTAGTCTATTGGGAAACATGATGGCTCGAAAGGTCATCCGTATAAGACGACGAGACTAGGTTCAAAATTATATCTTTAGAAAATTAGTTGGAACCAGGGGCGAAGGCTGACTTGTTTGACAGGGTAATCAAAGTGAAACTGGACCAGATATGGCCTGGGGATATCACACAAGAACCTTGCTCGAGGCGGCGACTCAGAGTTGTGAATGAAAACATTCATTATTGTATGTTCAACCGCCAAAATAATCGGGAAAATATCTCATTAAATATCAATTCCAATTAAAATTAAATGTAACTTTAGATGTGAATACACAAACACAAAGCAAAGAAGCAGAGATGTCACAACTAGATCTAATTGTTATAGATCTATCAGGGAGTCTCTAACTCTTTGGTAGAACATGACAATTATCATTTTTTAAATTTCACATTTGGCTGTTTTTTGTCTAGCCTTTCGCGGCCACGAGCCTGTGTCATAATCGAGGTCACGATCTGATTATAGGGCAGTAAAAAGTCGAGGGAAAAAAACAAGCACTCGAAGCAGTCGAGAGATTATTAGGAGTTAGTTCCCCTCACATCTGTGAGGTAGACTCGACCAGTGTAATAGTTAGCTTACCCAATCAGTGCTTGAGACTGATTATAACTGTGGCCCGAAAGGGGTGAACAGGGTATATGTGGCAATGAAACAGTTTTGACTGCCATGCACATGTTCCCTTCAATTCTGTTGGTAGACTCTTCCAGACTCACTTTAAGCTTACTTAATCAAAGCTTTGTGACTGCTTATGGAGTGGCCCAAGAGGGATGAACAGGCTATTTCTGTGGCAATGAAACCGTTTAGAATGTTAGGATTACTGTTCATTGTTGATTATGAACGTCTTTTTACATTTAATTTATGAAGTTTACGTTTATGGGTGAATTTGACTGCGACAATGTTTCAAAATTAGAAAGGGAAGCAGTGAATATTTGATTATATAGACGCTTCGCCTCTGGTTGGAACCAAAAAATCCATCACATCAGCCATCAATAAAGCATTGATTTTTGCACCAAACCTGGTTACCGGAACACCACACAGTCAAGCGTGCAGCTGATATAACATACAGTGATAACGAGGCCAGTGGACGGCCCAAAAAAAACATGGCTCGATAGATTCAAGTAGACTTTACGATATTACAAAATCCTAACTAGGCATCATCTGACAAGCAGCAGGCGGGCACCAGGTCTTTCTTTGCACTACGCATCCTGGGGTTATTATTATTAATAAACAGCAGCGCAAAGAAGGGCAATAAAGTAAGATTGCAATAAAAGCTAGATTAGACACTTCACTACCCAGCTATATTGATTTTCACTAGCAATCAAGAAAATCAAATGGATTAAGACTGGAAATGTAAGTGACGCAAAGACATAAAAGTAAATGCAACCTGGTATATTAACTGGAGATCATTAAAAATCTGTCATTGTCTGGTTTAATCTCAAATAAGAGTTGATGCACTCCGTCAGCCCTTGTTGAGCTACCATACAGATGACACTGGCTCGAATCCCAGACGATATTTTCTTTAACTTTCTATATTTGTGAAGGTTTTGTGTCTCTCCATCGTCATTGATCGATCCCATTGGGAGATAAATCGGAGGACCCATCTCCATAATAACCTTACAATTTTGAAAGAGAATTAACACTTAGCCGCCTAATCTCGCCGATTCGCGATGTTTACCACTCGTTTTCTTTGGATGTTCCCCAAAATATGATGATAAAACTTAAGGCACTATAAGGTTTATATCTGGCGACTAAGCAGTAGTTGGCTATGAACCTGTCATGCAGGTGGAATTGAATTTCAGAATTGGAAACTAGAAGAGTTTGAACTCTTTCTCATCCATTTAGGAAGGTTTGCCTTTACCCCGAGCCCTGTTCTTCGAATTATAGTTTACCAGTGTGCTAATTGTAATGATAACGGTGACGCCCATTCTCAGAGGGAGAACCGTACATCTATGTTGGCATTTCGGAATGAAAAGTCATTCTGCTGATGAATGTGCAGGTTTCACCACTTCGTGAAGTTGCGAGCTTCGAATATCAAGTGTGTGTGGGGGGGGGGGGGAGATATATACGCAGGAAAAAGCTTAGAAGCCTCGAGAAGGGAAAGTAATTGGAGCACTCTGCCCTGGAGCAACCTTTATGAAAAGGTTATAAAAATTTCTACTGTACCGTTCGTAGAAACTTTAGACTATGTTTCTTTGGAATTCAACATTTGATGATAGAGACGGTCCTACCAGAATAGTTGCATGTATTACTAATTCAAAGAATGTCACCTTATTGCCTCATTTTAACAACAGCATATGGTAGAATGGATTATAAATAATTCACTACTCATTTATAATGAAAATATGTTCGTATTGTGAGTTTCTGGAAGCGAAAACAAAGCGTAAGAATTGGCAATATGGTTAGACGAAATTATTTCTATAGCAACACACCACTAGGAACGTAGACAAAGCACTGAAATTTTGCAGGAGTTGAGTGGAGCATGACAATGGTCATGAATTCAGAACCAGTTACTCCCATCTCAATGACTACCGCAGTTAGAAGTGTTTCAAGTGTTAATGGGTTTGTTTGTTTGTTTGTTTGTTTGCTTTGGTGGATTTGGGGCGCCAGCAACGATACAATACAGATTATTTAGGAGCCGGCCCTTAAACTCTCCCTCTCAGGCCAACCCGGGCCTAGAGGGATACATTATGGCCGAAATACCAATATACTCTATAAAAATGTTCTCCCCAGTCGAGAATCGAACTCGGGCCGCCTAATTGCTACGCTACCGACGCCGGTCGTGTTAATGTCGACTTAAAGAGGCTGGTTAACGTTTCAAGATTCTCTTCACTGTGGTGAATATTACAGTACCGTTTGAAGATTTTACACTATCTGCCCCACACGTTGATGAATTATTTGACCAGAGGTCAAGAAATACCTACTTATCTTTACAAGCTACTATTTTATAGTCTACGTAATTTGATGAGGACATAACAGTAACAATAGAAGAATTTCTGTTTATAGTGATGATAGTGAGCACTAATCTGGGATAATAAAGAAGACTATAAAAGTTCATTTGAATCAGGTCCTTGGGCAGTTCTAAGCACCACTTTGTTCACAAAAGTATTTTAAAAGCTGAAAATTTAAAATATTATAGCCCAAAAGTGCTAAAAAATGCCTGCTGAACTTCGCTGAGGAAGCCCCCAACTTTTGTCAGCAAACCGCAACACGATTCAAAATGTTTCAAAATATAAAAAATTAATCAAGACATATTTCAGCCGTCACTTTGAATTAAAGCCCATGACATCTAACCGAGTGAAAACATCTAAAACAGAATCTTGATCAAATGACCTTTGATACTGTGCAGAAAATCACCCAGTGCTTCATACATTTCATTTTGATTGAAAATGAATCAAATATTAACCTGAAAGCAAATAACAAAAATAATGGCAACTCAAGGAAAATAGTGAGATATTTCATTCCAATGCATAAATTTGGCTTACATAAGTTTCCACATAAAGCATTGAACTGATTTTCACATTTGGACGTCCGAAAGAAAGCCCGAACGCCATGTATCTTGAGTGTGACACAGATATTGGTGCTCGGGTTGTAAGGTTCATTTGCTCTCTTCCAGGATGCCCAAGTCAGATTGGCCCCATGCGTCCATACGTGCTCTTGACGATCCGGGATCCAGCGCGGGCCGATGAAAAAATACGTGTTATTTTGCCTGAAGTATGGACACAGAGCGGGATTTGGGGGGGGGGGGGAGGGTTAGATCTATTATTACTCTGAGCTCGCTTTTGCGAAATTTATAAACACTCCACTAGTCTGTGAAAACGTGTACATTTCGTGCTAGTTCACTCTGTGCTTCTATTCAGGCATCCTACCAAGAGTACAAATGTCCATGAGAATAGATATCTACATGTAATGATTTATTCAGAATCAATAAACTGTTATAAAATATCCGTTTCATACCTTAGCAATGTTACCCTGTCAAAACTTGCTTTGTCTTCCTTGATGTTTCGGTTTGATGAGCTCGATGACGTTCCTTGCCCGAACTAAACTGTTATCTTTCAAACATCATTTACAACGTGTCGTTTTAATAATAATAATAATAATAATAATAATAATAATAATAATAATAATAATAATAATAATAATAATAATAATGATAATGGTATGATAATGGTAATAATAATGATAATGATAATGATATTATTATTATTATAAAAATAATTATAATAATTATAATAATAATAATAATAGTAATAATAATAGTAATAATAACAATAATAATAATAACAAGAACAATAACAATAATAACAATAACAATAACAATAACAATAACAATAACAACAACAATAACAATAATAATAATAATAATAATAATAATAATGATAATATCAATCATGATGATAGTAATAGAAATAGCAATAAATAACTTGCATTTGTACAGAGCGCATTTCATTTTCAGCGTGTTTTATAATAATACACAGAACTTTGTTCAGCCAAGCGGACACCAATTTTTAAATATTGAAAAAAACAAAACATCAACGCTTTCTACAAATATAAAGATTTTTAAATTATTATTTCAACCATGAGTGTGTTAAACGCAAAATTACACTCAAAAGCGTCCAGCAACAGGGGTGGGATAAATCCGTTTGTTCTGGTTTCGAGGTAAAAATGGTAAAACCACGAAAGGTGCACCCAAAAAACTGGATATATCTCATGTTCTGAGAAAGTTTTGGAGAAGTTTGGGGAGGGAGGAGAAGGTGTTATGCAATAGAGGCATGGTTCCTATGGGATGAGGCCACACCTCAAACGTCAAGAGTGGCCTTTGTATGATTACAAGAAAGGTTTGGGGAGCGCCTTTTAAGCCGAAAATTTACGAATTTATTGTCACCACATTCCCTCAAACTGTAGTCCTTTCAATTCTTACCCTTGGGCTCTTTTGATGGACAGTCTACTGAAACAAACCACAAACAATCAACCAGTTGAAACTCTATGTCCAAGAATCGACCTAGAAACATGCCACGGGGTTATTTAAAATTTCGAATGGCCTATTGGAGATTGTAGGGAGAGAAATGGTCGACACCTGGAGGTGCAAACAGCCATCACCTTATTGAGTTTATCTAAAAGTTGCATCACTTTCAATATCAGAAGAACAGTATCTACGCTGCTATACATCTCTATCTGTTATAGATGTTTAATCCAAAAGAAAAGAAAGGAAAGAGCGATTAGACATATTTGCAAAATTTTAAACAATAATACACAAGTAAAATGTTGGACAAATGCCCCGAACGACTGTTAACCAGGAGTAGCAATAAATCAAACATTTAATCGAATACCGTTAGAGGCTGGTGTAAACCATGCTTGCCAAAACTGTTTCAAAACTTACCGGTACGTGTCAAATGCTTCACGAATCAGATGTACGGCGTAGCGTCGTTTGTAAGGAGTGTCCACCACAGCCAGCCCGTCATACCCGAGCTGACGACATTTCTGTGAGGCACTGTCTGCCGACTGTTTGGTTGTCAAAACCTCGAAACGTTGTAGATTTACGACATGTACCAAAAAGAATATCAGCAGGTATCGGACTGTGGCGACGCAATGTGTCTTTCTCCGATAGTGATGCATTTTCCAATAAAGGTACAAACCCAACAGATGCTTCTATGTCTCTTTCGTACTCCACTTACCAGCGAATGACTGGGTTTGCGAAGTTGGTACCGAAACTTTGACCCCCAAAACTGCAAAGATCTTGGCATCATAGAAAGAACAATGCATAATTTCGATGTTGAGGTTCAAAACACAACGTAAGGGGAGCATATTTGCAGAGCCAACAAGCTAGGAGGCACTCTCTTTCAAAGGACCTTCAAATGTGCTCTAGTTAGAATGCATTATTAGCAAGGACGACACAAAGACAGAAATTAGAGATAATAGGTGGTGTCCTTTGAGGTTTGACATATGAATAGACAGTATGACGAACTCAGCAAACAGCAGCTGGACCAGAAGAGGCAAATTATGAAAAAGTTGGAAACGAAGATACGACAAGAGAGAGAACTTTGAAACAAAGGACGCAGAGAGGAACTGTGGGGAAATATCTACAAAAAGCCAGAGAATGCAAATATCGAAACTTTTGTCGGACTTAATAGACTGCACACCAGACACTTCTGCATAGTCTTCTGTCATAATATGATGTAGTGGTCCAGGAGCTATAGAAAAACTGAAATGATTCAGGAGCGTCGGCTGACTTTGGCAGGGTAATCAAAGTGAGACAAAGAATCAGATAGAGATGAGCCCACACGCGAAAAGCTTTTCCACAATATGAACACATTATTATTGACAACACTATTTGTTTGAGACGATATCACAGAGTTGTGAATGAAAATAGATCCCGAATTCATAATATGTGCATCCTCCAAAGTGATCAATAAATATCCCATTCAATGAGTATTCTTGCTTTGGGCAAAACGCAATTATAACTCAAATTGTACCTTAAAGTCTTAAACGGGTTGAAGTGTCTGTCATTTTTTCCAGGAGAAAAAAGGGAAATTTCATTACAGGAACTATAGATCTACGAGGAAAATCAGATACATGAACTTAAAGATTAACAGTTTGACACTGAAGGAAAGGCGTATGCAGAAAGAAAACATTTCGAAGAAACATTTTGGATTTCACCGTGAGACAGAAACTAGACAGACAGACAGACAGACAGACAGACAGACAGACAGACAGACAGACAGACAGACAGACAGACAGACAGAGA
>NW_004797333.1:850692-854348 GCF_000002075.1 Aplysia californica | reverse complement strand
GGGGGGGGGGGGGGGGGGGGGGGGGGGGGGGGGGGGGGGGGGGAGGGGGGGGGTGGAAAAAAATCAACTTGACCAAAGATTAATTCAAGCGAGTTCAACACAAGTGGAGACGACTGTAGTATTGTTATAAGTAAATGCAGTACGTGCTTAACCCTTTGAGTCCTGGTTCTCTGGGCCTATACGACCTGAGGTCCCTTGGGTCATTTACTTGATTAAACTACAGCTGTTGATAATATTTGCGGTCCGTGAGTAGAATTATTGTAAAGGTAGGGCATGTTCAGGCATTAATGGGTTTAACGTGTTTTATTTCAACACTTTTAATCATTATCAAAATGGCTACTACATATGAATGACCTTCAGTAATCTGTTTCCTCAGAGACCTTTATAAGACAAGGATATTTTTAGAACACATGCCCATTCCGTCTAACGGTTTTCAAATTAGACAAAGTTTTCAGGAACACTCAACAATTTCTGAGCAATAGAGTCACGGGTGTTGTAATTTTTTTTTTGACAGTTAATTCCATTCATATCAAAACACAACATACCCCATCTATTAAATCATAATAAACTCGCACAAAAAAAAGTTAAGGAACAAAAATTCAAAGAAAGATAACTGAAGAACATTTTAGTCATATTTATTCTTTTTTTTTTTCCAAAAACTATGCTTTCGGCTCTCTAGATTAATTGTGTACAATTTCAGCTTTCAACAACAACGAGAAGTTTAAGTAAAATGAGTTTAAGTCACACTGGTCGGATTTCAAAAGTCCGAACAGCCATAGTTCTTCCTGAACATTGCCAATAGTGGGGGTAGCCACTCCGTTGGACCAAACACTGCTCACAGCGTCGACGTATGGACAGACATGCCTTCGGAGAACTTGTTGCGTGGGTTCTGCCACTCCTAGACGAGGCAACCCATGAGTTGTTGAAGGTTTAGTGCAGGAGGGTGGTTGTCCCTTATCCTCCGGTCAATGTGATCCCAAATGTTCTCTATTGGGTTCAAATCCGGACTACAAGCTGGTCAGTCCTTGTGGGTGACTGTTCGCTGCTGCAGGAAGTCCCCCATGATGCATGCGCGATATGATGTGGCGTTGTCGTCCTGCAGTAGGCCTACGTTGTCGTTCTGGGGTCCAATCTGCTCCAGGAGAGGAACAGCAAGGGGACGCAGGATTTGGTCCCTGTACCTTGCTGCGCTCAAATTTATCTGTATATGGTACAAGGGGGCCCGTGGTAAGCTGAAAAGCCTGCCCACACCAAAACGGAACCTCCACCGGAGGGTACCACCTGCTGGACGCATTCAGGGTGGAACAGCTCTCCTCGGCGCCTCCAGACGTTGACTACCTGGTCCCACTGACATTGTGTCCACTGTAAATGGCGAGCAGACTACACCCGGCGAGCTGCTTTGTGGGGCGGCGTGTGCCTTGGGCGCCTGGCAGGGACACGAGAAGCGAACCTGGCTCTACGGATACGGTTCCTCACGGTCTCCTCGCTCTCGTGGACATTGGCTGTCACCCGTAGTTGGTCCCCGACGCCATCTGCAGTGGTAGTTCGTGACGTCACGGCCTGACTGACGATGAACCGGACGAAGCTGTGGTTGGTCAAACGGGGCGGCCCTTGACGAAGCCTGTCCTGGACCCTTCCGGTCGCTTGCCATCGTTCTTGCAGCCTCTATATGACTGATGGTGCCACCCCAAGTCGATGTGAAAAACTAGAAACGTGGAGCCATCTTGGAGCCAGGTAAGGGCTTGTCCTCTGTCGACGTCAGGCAGCGAGCGTCGTTGGACCATCGAGTTGTAATGAAACATAGCTGAAAAACGCTGGCTTATGAACGGTTGTAAGTGAGCAATATTCACAGCTAAGACATCTGTTTAGCACATGCCAAGCTTAGTTTTAGTTAACAGTCCCTATGCCAATGTTGCTTAAGTGGAGAAATTAAGCCCATTTTTCATGCTTTTCGGTTGTGTTTCAGAATGCCCTGCGCCGTCGCTGTGAAGCTGGTGCGGGAAATTTGCTGTACGTATGCAAACTGTGTCTCGCCGTCAGTGTTTATGCTAGGTTTGGTTGACTGATCTTAACGGGTTTTTGAGATATTGAAGTTTAAATTTGACAGTTGAAAACAAAAGTTGCTCCTTGACTTTTTTGGACGAGTTTTATGAGGTAATATATTATTTATATATACGCTTTAGACGCCATCGACCTTACTATGGCCCAGTTTTGACAGCACACCATCGCCAGGGGTGCCTCAAGTGGACTCAACGCCATGCCAAATGGCGTCTGATAGACAGGTCTTCTGTTCTCTTTTCAAACGAATGCCTGTTCTCCATACATACAACAAACTAACGCCTCCGTGTTTACCGTTAGAGAGATGAATGTTTTCGTGAAAACTGTGTCATAAAGAGAAATCGATGGGGGGAGGGAGGAGGGGGGCGACTTCGCGTCATGATCTGGGGTGAAATCATGTGGAACTACAAAGTAGAACCAGTGATTTTCCTAAATCAATTCCAAGATCGATGTCAAGTTGTCAATGCTGCTCGCTACATAGCTATATAATATAATCTGCCCTACTCCTTTACTCTTGGTGAGCAGTTAGCTCAGTTGGTACATTTATCAGGCTTTGCATGTGTGCGGATGGCGCTGGTTTGAATCCCTGAGGACCTGTAATTGAAATTAAATTGTCTTGGAAGTTTTCTAGTTTTTCTTCCCGCTTTTGGTACGTGCTATCGGAGAAGGAAATTAGATTTCTGAGATTATACCAATAACACTTCAATAGTGAAAGACATTTTAAACACAGTATCGTATCATTATATGACATACCATACTGTGTTCATTTTAACTACTCCGTGTGCATAAGATCCAGATTCCATAAGCACAGGGTGAAGGCGAGAGCGCACGTAGTGAAAGTGCCCCAGATTTACTGAGAGCATCTCTCTCACACGTGAAAGCAGATAAAGAGCGTGAGAGAGAGAGGGGGGAGAGAGAGAGAGGGAGAGAGAGAGAGAGAGAGAGTGGTGGGGGAGGTTGGGCGGGGGGGGGGGGGGGGGGGGGGGGGGGGGGGGGGCAGAAAAAAGATCAACTTGACCAAAGATTAATTCAAGCGAGTTCAACACAAGTGGAGACGACTGTAGTATTGTTATAAGTAAATGCAGTACGTGCTTAACCCTTTGAGTCCTGGTTCTCTGGGCCTATACGACCTGAGATCCCTTGGGTCATTTACTTGATTAAACTACAGCTGTTGATAATATGTGCGGTCCGTGAGTAGAATTATTGTAAAGGTAGGGCATGTTCAGGCATTAATGGGTTTAACGTGTTTTATTTCAACACTTTTAATCATTATCAAAATGGCTACTACATATGAATGACCTTCAGTAATCTGTTTCCTCAGAGACCTTTATAAGACAAGGATATTTTTAGAACACATGCCCATTCCGTCTAACGGTTTTCAAATTAGACAAAGTTTTCAGGAACACTCAACAATTTCTGAGCAATAGAGTCACGGGTGTTGTAATTTTTTTTTTGACAGTTAATTCCATTCATATCAAAACACAACATACCCCATCTATTAAATCATAATAAACTCGCACAAAAAAAAGTTAAGGAACAAAAATTCAAAGAAAGATAACTGAAGAACATTTTAGTCATATTTATTCTTTTTTTTTTTC
>NW_004797333.1:848390-850592 GCF_000002075.1 Aplysia californica | reverse complement strand
GAGAGAGAGAGAGAGAGAGAGAGAGAGAGAGAGAGAGAGAGAGAGATTGGTGGGGGAGGTTGGGCGGGGATAAATGGGCAACACGGAAGAATAAGGGAGCGATCGTTCCTGACATAAGATACCCACGCGCCAGGTTGGATAAGAACGAACAGTCTGACCTTCGGGCCTATACTTGCCTATCGCACATTGAACTGTGCACAAGTCACGCCAGCTGATAGACCCCTTGTCTGGCACCTTCTTGCTCCAGCCCCATAGCCCGGAGTTCGGATTGCAGGGCTTTTTGAGAACCATTCGAACTTTTGTCTTTTCACTTCTCAGAACGAAGAACGAATTTTTAAAAATCAAGAGTTTGGTGATACAGACAAAGTTTTGAAAGCCATTGCCACCCACCTTTTCCACCAACTCAGACACGCTCACGAAAACAAATTGTAATACATTTGTTGAAAATTGAGCTGCCTGAGGGCTTGTGACCTTCGACCCGCTGACAAGATATTGAAATTATGTGATATCTGTTCTTGCAGTTTCTCAGTGCAACACGCTGGGAACCGGAAAAGTGCAAATGCTTGTAGTTCTTGTACCATACTTCAAAACAAAGCTCTTCTGTCTTAACATATCTAATAGACTAATATCAATGACAAAAATCAACGAAACAAACTACAAAGGATATAACCGCTTTATTGAAGACAACAATTATTCTAATTTCAGAAACAGCAGATGAAATTGAGTTCTGTGACTTTCTGGAGTAGCTTTGTAAGCGATGGGAAAAATGTTCACCTCCATCGACACAAAATAATTCATTTAGAAATTTAAAGGAGGGCTGCATCGACGCTACCCGTGACTAGTCAGTGCCGACCCGGTTGATTTGGGATAAAGTTTCCCTGCAGAGAAACAGAGACAAGAGATAAACATAACTTTCCACCAGGCTGGAATCAGAGACGCGTCCTCTACAAGCAACGTCAACGAGCCCAACGTAACATCAAAGAGTGTAACAGAACTCGCACAGAGGCTGTTTGGGGGGGGGGGGATATATAAGGGACCATACCGAAACAGAAAAACGATAAAAGTATTAAAAGTAAGAAAGCTTATTTATCAGGGTTTTAATACGACTTGATTCAGAAGTAGTTGTGCTAATAGTGCTATTAGACGCTGTGAGACTACCCCTATCTTTTTTCTTTTCATTTCACTAACTGTTGTCTGTTTTTTCTCCTCTTCTCCTCACGTCCTCTATCTTGGCTGGTTGACAATTGCTCAAACTAGGGATGGAACACCAAGGTGTAGAGTATGAGTTTAAATGGGGTAGCTCGTATCCTGGCACTGGAGCAATGAAAGTAACGACCATCATCTTTTTTCTTTTTCTTATCTCGAACTCAGAGACAACAGGTCAAACCATAATTTTGATGTAGCTTGCTTTTATTTGATATCTTTATTTTTCTGTAGATAGATTTCAGTATGAAGTTAATAATATTTAACCCTAACCTAAAAATGAGGCATGTCCGACAAAAAGAACAAGGACGATGCTGACAGCTATTATTTATTTTATTTTTACTCCTGCCGTACCACACAGCTTTCTCAAAGCAGATCCAGACAATATAAGGTATTAGGCTTACTGTCTTAAAATAAAGTTAAAAAGTAGTTTCAAAAGACATGGTTATTTCAGAAAAAAAGTTCAGAAGGCAATTATTCTTCCTGCATTATTACACGTCAAAATAATTGTATCATAGGTCCCCTTGTGACGTGTAAGCTGTTGGTGAACTTTTTTACATTTCCTTCCTGAAACTTTTGTTAGCTTGAAAGTACGATCTAAGACTCAGATACTGGAGGCATTTGCAATGGCAGCTGCTGACATGGTGGGGAGACGAAATTTCTACAAAGACGTCATTTGTAAACGTGTCACACTCGAAGGATGTAGAATATCAAACTATAATTAAATAGCTATGTGCCAGTGCGCACAAAAGCGACGATTTAAAAAAAAAAAAAGATTCTTTCTATTTTATTGGGGGATAGCGTAAAAGCTGTCCTTTTTCGAAAAAAAAACTACGCACCTTGGGTCAATACCATGTACAATTGGGGTGTTTACAGGGGCCAGCCAAGCCGGAATGCGTGGTAAAGGCCTCGCCTGACAGTGGCTTTTGTGTGTGTGCGTGTGTTTGTGTGTGTGTGTGTGTGTGTGAGTGGGTGTGTGTGTGTGTGTGTGTGTGTGTG
>NW_004797333.1:833602-846102 GCF_000002075.1 Aplysia californica | reverse complement strand
AGATAGATAGATAGATAGATAGATAGATAGATAGATAGATAGATAGATAGATAGACAGACAGACTCGCACAAAAAAGTCAAGGAACAACTAGTGTTTTTACCTGTCAAATTTAAACTTAAGTATCTTGCAAACCCGTTGTGCTCAGTCAACCAAACTTGGCACCCGCACTGAAGACAAGACACACATTTCCCCGCACGAACTTCACAGCGACGGTGAAGGGCATTTCGAAATTCAGACGAAAAGCATGAAAAATGGGTTACATTTCTCTGACTCAAACAACGTTGGCTTAGGGACTGGTGGCTAAAATTGAGCTTGGCACGTGCTAAACAAATGTCTTGGCTGTGAATTTTGCTCATTATCAACCAAATATAAGCCAGTGTTTTTCATCAATGTTTCATTACAACATGATGGTCCAACGACGCTCGCTGCCTGATGTCGACAGAGGACGAGCCCTTGCCTGGCTAGAAAATGGCTCCACGTTCCGAGTCATTGGACGTCGACTTGAGGTGCCCTCGTCAGTCATACGAAGGCTGCAAAAACGCTGGTGAGCCACCGGAAGAGTCCAAGACAGGCCCCGACCAGGGCAGCCCCGTTTGACAGGATCGGCCGGTTCATCGTTAGACAGGCCGTGACGTCACGAACCACCATTGCAAACCGCATCAGGGGCCAACTACGTGTGACAGCGAATGTTCACGTGAACGAGGAGACGGTGAGGAACCCTCTGTGTAGAGCCAGGTTTACTTCTCGTGTCCCTGCTCCGCGCCCAAGGCACACGCCGCCCCACAAAGCAGCTCGCCGGGCATGGTCTCCTCGCCTTTCACAGTGGACACGACGTCAGTGGGACCAGGTGGTCTTCTCGAACGAATCCAGATTCAACCTGCTGCACCCAGACAGGCGAGCCCACGTCTGGGGGAGCCTAGGAGATCGGTTCCATCATGACTGCATCTAGCTAGTGGTTGGGGTCCGTTCTGGTGTGGGGGGGGGGCTTTCAGCTTTCCACAGGACCTCCAGTACCATATGCAGGGCAATTTGACCGTGGCAAGGTACAGGGACCAAATCCTGCGTCCCCTTGCTATCCCTCTCCTGCAACAGATTGGACCCCAGGCTGTTCTGCAGAGTAGGCCATGCCATATCGCGCACGCATCATGGGGGACTTCCTGCAGCAGCAAGGTTTCACCCCCCATGGACAGGCCAGTTTGTAATACGGATTTAAACCGACTAGAGCACATATGGGGTCACATTGACCGGCGAATAAGGGACAACCACCTTCTTGCACAAAACCTTCAACAACTCTTGGGCTACCTCGTCCAGGAGTGGCAGTACCTACCGCAACAAGGTCCCCAAAGGTATTTCCTGTCTATGCATCGACGCTGTACCGAGTGTTTGATCAAAGGGGGGGGGGGGGGGGCTACACTCACCATTGACAATGTTCGTGAAGACTTTTAAAATCCGACCAGTGTGCTTTGAACTCATTTTACATGAACTTCTCGTTGTTGTTGTTGTTGAAATCTGAAATTGTACACATTTAATCCAGAGAGTCAAAAGAATCTTTTTTGAAAAATTGAACAAATTCGATTAAAGTGTTTTTCCGTTATCTGTCTTTGAATTTTTGTTCTTTGACTTTTTTGTGCGAGTTTAGATACAGTCAAACCTCGTTTTATACTCACCTACTCCCCGTTATACCGCCAACTCTGCTTACGGTCAAGTTTTGTTAATTTACGAAAAGGAACGACTATATAAACATAGTATTTGTGCCTTTACACCGCCATTCACCATCTGCTACCAGCCATCCACCTGAGATGTACGGTCCTTATAAGAGTAAGGTAAATTTGCCTCGCTACATCGCCAACGAATTGGCCGCCAGGGGTAAACACTACACCCGGCGAGTTCGGCTTATTTCTATCAATGTGTTCGCCAATTTGCTCCTGATTTTGCGTGAATTATGAAAACATTATTTTCAAGCTGTGACCAATATTTTTAATTAAAAGTGGAATTAAATTCTAAAATCGCTAGGAGAAACTTCGAAAGAAATGCGTCACCTCGGTCTAACAGCAAAATATTATCTGGCAACGCCAGATACAAGCCCGATGACTAAAAGGCTGGCGGGAGTCCGCCAGGCTTTTATATTGTGAGGACTCACAACATTACAAGAAAGGTCTGTGGTAGCCCGAGGACTGACGGGTATCGGGTTAATGAAATATACATCTATAAGGTCCTTGACACCTAATAGAGACTAGCTTCTGGTTCGAAAGAAATAAATTTACAAAACGGTCAACTGGAGCAGTACGTGTAATTGGTTGCTACTCGTTTGTTTTTTCACTGTGCATGGCAATCGCGCAGGGCAGATCTAGATGGGTCAAGACTGGCCACAATTGGTCTGTAGTCTCTACCTCTAGTAAAGATGGCAATCAGTGCTATCCCGTGATACCGCCAGCCCCGTTGTATCGCCAGTTTCATGCTGTATAATGAGGTTTGACAGTAGATACGTCTTGGATATGATTTCCATTGCACGGAGCATACAACTAGTTGAGATTGTGTCTTGTGTCTCACCACTTAGTTCGCTGTGGTAGATCTAAATAAATTTTATTTTTCATATGCCTCTCCTAATCGATGTCCCATTCAGTGTACGCATATTTTCGTTTAATTTCTACGGGATAAAATAAGAACACAATGCTTCTTGTCTATGCATGTTTGATAAGTATGCAATGATGTTCTCCCGAAAACCCAAACCAGTTTAAAAGTCTGCTCATGATTTTAGAAAAGTTCAAAAAGTTCTGCTGTACTCGAATGTATGCTTCGGATATTATGTAAAGATCCCGTCCGTTGTAAAAAGCTACCTCCTTGTGGTCCTCTCATGGCAAAAATAGTTCTTTGAGACGAGCTCATTGATGAAAGACAATGTCACCTGACACACGACTCGATTGGTCTGTCACGTATTCCGGCTCATGTGTGTTCGGCCGTGCACATGTCCTCAATCGAAATGTCGGATTGGGATCGTAAATCAATGAGGGTTTTTTGTTCTAGGGTAGTGATTTTCTCTCTTGTTCCTTTAAACACTTCGGTGTCATTCTTCTCGAATCTCCGTCTACCTTCTTTCTTTTTTTTTTTACTCCCTGCGTGCTCCCATTAGACTCTAGTCCTTTTTCTGTAAGAGATAGCGCAAATTCAACCCAGTAACTTGGTTATACGTGCTCGCCTTAAATATTGAGGACAATCTATACGAAATGGCTCCGAAACAGAAATAACACCGAGACGAAACTAACTGCGACACCGTTAAATAATTTATTGGATTTGCTAGTAAATGTTTCAGCATTTTGATAAATTCGGAAAGCGGGCTCCTTGGACAGTTGCAGTTCTGGTCAACCGGGACTATATTATACGACATACTTCACCTCCACCAAAAGCTGGGAAAACTCTCTAAAGCGTCGTTCTCACGTGGGAATGAAAACGTATCTTTCTTGCTTAGCGCATAGGGCATTACACCACTGGTTCCGGTACTTTTAAAGTAAAATCCATCAAGACAAAATGACTCTGAAATGATACATGTACTTAAACGTTGATCGATCGTTATAATGTGCTGTATTTTTGTCTTGGTGTCGTCAGAGAATCTTCTCTACAAGAAGGTTCACTCTCTTTAAAAGTGTCCTCTACAGTCTGTCTGTAGGAATAGACAAAACATCATCAGCGCTGATAGAAGTTTTTTTGTTTGTTTGTTTGTTTGTTTGATTTTTTTCCCTTTAAACAGAAGTTTTATTTGTAGTCTTCGCTCCCACTTTGTGTATATATAAGATCCATTATTCCCTGGCAATGGTACTATCAATACAGTACAGATGTCGCCACTGGGGTTATTGGGGATGTTATCTTCCTGTCTCGAACAGAGGAATGAATTACCTTTAATTACTAAATGATAATATAACTGATGCTGTTTTCGTGTAAGGAACGTCGCTTGTTACCTCTAGTTGGTTGAGGGATGGTAACAAGTAGAACCACACTCACAGCAGAAGGATCTGCAACTTCTAAAAAAAACCTGAATATCTTATAAAACATGTACATAATACCATATAAAGATGTGCTTGTGGGATTTCGTACTCTTGTGTAGTGTACCTTCTTTTTGTCTTTCTTCTTTTTAGCTTTTATACTTCCTGCTTGCCCAAGTGTTTTGCTTTCAGTGGCCTGCCTAAAGGAGAGCAAATTCACACAAACACAAGCAATTTCAGGCTATGGAATCGGGGAAGACAGCCTGTTCGATATCGTTGGACGTCCTTTTCTATCTTTATAATTTTTTCTACACCCCCCAAAAAAACAACCGAAAAGATACAACGTAAGAATGACAACATTACATCCTTCTTGGATTCTTTAAATGAAATCCGCTGATAGCTGAACGTGACCCTCCCCCCCCCCCCCCCCCCCCCAAAAAAAAAATTTTAATCTAGATATATTTTTCTCTTCTGTTTGACCTCTCTTAAATTCCAACACGCACCTCTTGCTCTAGTTTAGTGGTACCAAAGAATGTCTGTTCCAGCAGCAGCAACAGTAGAGGCCAGTAATGGTCTATCCAAAGCAGCAACCTGAATAATTGGTACAACCTCTCTTGATCCGTATTTAATTGCCCAAGCGCATATTTTCATCGGAACTGAAATTTTTGTTGCGTGAATATACTTCTTTCTCATTCAATGAGTGGGACGTTTGTTGATTTTAAACAAAAGGTATCGAATCTGTGGCGGTCCCTTACACGTATAGCTTAATGCTTAGGGCGGATCAGTAACAGCATGAACTCAAATAAGAAAATCCTGGTCGTCTTTTTCTGTTCTCTTTTCTTTTTCATTCTCTATTTTTTTTTCAGTTGCATTCGTCTGATAAATAACGCCAACCGCTTCAAATGGTGATCATGTCACATGTTTCGGTGATCCTGCTGCCAAAGAAAATGCATTTGCTCGGCTTCGATCAAGCACGAAACGAATTGTCTATTGAGAAGCGTAATTCAATACGCAGTTGTATCCTTCCATTGTTTTTATGATGAATAAATCCTTCTTAACCTTAAATCCCCGGGGGACCCCTTTTCCGCTCAATTTAATTATAGAACCAATTGTGACATATTGTGTTTTAAAGACTCAACCACCTGACTCTCTAGCGGGGAACGATTTTGCTTCTTCCAGACAAGCGTGTCTGGATTTTATGTTTGAAGCCCCACACTCTAGCTACTGAAGTTGTTTCTAAAATTTAAAAATAGGTTGGATGCTTTTCTTTTTGTAGTTCCATGCACTTATATTCATGGTCAGGCTCTCTTAATGTATGCTGGAATAATATGCATTTTGCAATATGATAACAGTGTTAAGAATGACACGCGTTGTGTTTCTAATCATACATTTGAACTTTCTGATAACACTCTACAAGACCGTGAAGTCCTTCCATCGACCCCATTTATAGAAATTATATTCTCAGTTAATTCACATAATAATGAAAAATAAACAGACATTAAACAGAAAATTATATTTTTGTCACTATTGTTGTTCATAGGAAAGTAGGTATGAGAAAAAACTTTGGTTAAGAGGTCGAGGGGGGGGTTCTGTTTGGAACGCTTTGGTAAATTTAAGGGACAGGGAACACAGATTCAATAGTTGTACAGTCGACTGCGGAAGAGTTGATGTCGTCGGGGAGATAGAAAGAAAAAAAAACCCAACTCGTCCAAAGTCCAACCTTATCGATGGGACTTGTAAAGAAGAAAAGGGCTCGAGAATAATAAGATTGCCAAAGGAGGTCAACCATGTGACCTAACACACTGGTAGACAACAAATATAACATTCCACTGTGATTAGCCCATTTCATTACCCTAGCCCCCTCCCCCCCCCTCCCCCAACCACAAAAAAATGCAAATGAATTTTTAACGCATTCTAAGAGAGGAGCCACATAATGGCTAAAAACAATTAAAATAAAGTTGCCATTCCAGCTGACGTCAGAGGCGCCTGTTGTTGCTGATTTGCAGTTGCGAACGCTGTCATTCTCCACACGTTTGCAACGGCAAACCACCCACAGAGACGCCATGTTGCTGGGGTGTGGTTTTGTTGTGCAGTACCAAAACAAAAGTTAGATGATAATCATATGTTTTGACCCCTCATATCGAAATGCTTATCCATTTATCAACAGGTCTTGCAGTCCGTGTGTTTGTCTTTCTACCTAATAGCTGTCTATCACTCGCTGCATACCACAACCTCTTATGCACCATTTTGATAGAACGTACTCGCCTCGGATAAAGGCGAAAGAGTCCAATTCAATGAGCACGCTGTGCACGTTAAATACCCCCTCGATGGTTGAAAATCGTAGAACAGTCGTCCGTGAGGCCACCACTTGGTCAAAATTCAAAATTTTAAAATTCCCTACCATAAAGAATATCCAAATGCACTGACTCTGTGTCTCCTTTGGGACATAACAAAGAAGTCAAGATTTGAAGGGAGAGAAAGAGTACTTGGACAACCTATTCCTCTATATCTAACGCCCAGGCAAAACTGTATCATGCTTACTGATTTAGTCACCATCGATATCGATTGGCAACCGAAAAAGATGCCCTAATTAGTCTTTTTGTTTGTCTGTCTTGTTTGTGTATCCTTCAATATCTCTATTTATCTCTATTTATCTCTATTGTGGTAGATAAATTGGTCTATTTTCATTTATCCACTCATCCATTCTTCGTTCTGTAGGCACCCTTATACATCTATCTGCCCGCCTGCAATGTGTTTGTCTGAAGGCCTGTCTGTCTACTCTCCCATCTGTCTGTCATCTATGGCTATCCATATAAATATTCAGCAAAGCGTGTCCTGTAGAGGCGAAACTCACCACCAAGTAAAGCCCGAATTTCTTGGATAAGGCATGTGACACAGGTATAATCTGCCTTGAGCAGAGAACAACTTCGAATACAAAGATCTACAGGCTGCTCGTGTCCGTTGCGGGTGGTTGATCTGGCTGGTCCTTTATTACAGTTTGACACGACGTAATTACCAGTTTCAGAAATGTGTCGCTTATTTGTTTTAAAAAGCTATAACTATAACTTATCCCAAATCTATGTTTATAGAATGAGATAAAATCATGACAAAGTATTAACAAAAGACTATACCATGTGACCCGGTGGTCCCCTTTAACCTTTTAACCCTAACATGTTGGTCCTTTTTTTCCCCTTTCCTTGCCACGGTGCCATGATAAGCATGAAGTAAGGTAAAAAGATATGCTGTGCCTCATAGAGCTATATCCTATCGTTTCAATCAGTCTTGTCGTTCCAGGAGTTCTGACAATAATCCCCTTCAGCTTAGAAACTGAACAAAGGCCTAAACCTACACTGCCGCCCTGTAATTAATGAATGGTTTCGCCGACTGTGGAGCATATCCGTTAATACCACCATACAAAATGTCCGCCACTTGAGGGAAATTTGAGAGCTTATAATGTTTCCGAGGTCAAAGCAAATCTTTGGGCTCAGGAATATAGGCGTTGCATTGATCCTTTTGCCAGACGTATTTATGGGGAACACGTGATACGAAACTATTTATGCTTAGCATGTATGTAATTACTGGCTTCACTCAAATAATTTATGTAGTTATCTGGCTCATTGGTATCAACATGGAAATTGTAAGAGGGTCATGGGGATAATGCCGGTGATAATAAGCCACAGCTATGACAAATGACAGCCCTTTAGAAAAGAAAATGAATCTTAAATGCAAGGTTCTTTTTACAAAGTTCAGCCCCAGTGTGGAGTACACTTACTTTTTATCATTGCCACAAAGTGAAAAGGATGTGAAGAAAGTCCACTCAGTGCTGCTGTATTTACAATGCTCCCCCACTTCGTCATTGCGTAGTTACATCGTGACAGAAAGTTGAATAAGTCGAGCACAGATGGCTTACACAAAGCGGTTCAAGCCTATTAACATTTCTTTTGTGAGGAGGGGGATTTCCTTTGTTCCCAACCCCTTTTATTTCCCATTTATGCCTCCTGTCTGTTACAGCTTATATAAATATTATTGGCTATCACTCAGCACACTTATTGTATTTTCGTTGTAATTATGTCAGTACTGTCTCGTATTCCAAAAATGAATAAATATTATGTTTTGCTCTGCAATACGGACAATTAAAAAAAGTTAATTCACTTAATTCAGTTATTCCTTTATTCAGAAGGATAGCAGGAGTTGTTTTACTTAAACGATTTAAATGTGAGGCATCGTGGTGAAATCAGGCGCTCGTCAAAATTATAAAATTATCAAAGAAACAGCCATCTTTCTGCACGTTCGGCAATTTCTTTATTTTCTCTTTGTCCCAACATCTTTTATGTCTATTTAAAAACACATTTCTATGTGGATTTTATTGAAAGGCGTTGATCTATGGCAGACACAAAAATGTAAATTTGCCGTTTCTCAGAACACTACATTTTTGGAAGTCACCAAACTTTTCAAAGGTCCCGGGTTCGAATCCGGGTAGCGACCGAAACATTTTCTTCTCTAAAATTGTCTCCGTTCACCTCCTTAACTGCTCTCTAGCAATGTTCTGTTGTCTGCTTTCATTTCCACTTTCTGCCCCCACCCCCTCACCTTCTTTGCCCCCTCCTCTTGACTCATGACTTTCTGCATCCTTTCTACTGCTACTCATTGGCTCCTCCTTACTGCTGTCTTTCTGCCACAGCCCTGATCTTCTGGTAGGAAAGATCTACACCTAGCCTTCTCGGACAAGGGCGAAAAATCTCGGAGGGCCCGTGTGCAAGTTGCGCACGTTAAAGATCCCTTGGTGGTCTAAAATCGATAAGAGTAGGCTTCGGCCGCCACCCGGGCAAAATTCAAAATTCCCTACCAACTGAAAATATTAGGTGTGTCCCGCGTGGTCATATGACCTTATGCAGTTGCGAGCGCCGTAAAAACACTTACCAAAAAAAACCCCAAAAAACCCAACAACTTTAACAACTTTGACGGCTATTTTCTCGCTAATTTTATTTCGGAAAGCAGGCAACCCCCACCTCCTTCAATCACAAGTATCTTGACTTCTGTTAAACATATTCGGGGTTGTTGTTGTTGGGGGGGGGGGTGGGGGGGTTGAGTTTTGTTGTGTTTTTTTTTTGGTTTTTTTTTGTTTGTTTGTTTTTTTATAGAAAGCAAGACAAATGAACAAGCTTTAAGAAGACGATGCTAATATTTCCCCACGCCCAAAAATTGATAAGCGCCTGCTGATTCGACTGCGTTTGGGCACAAATGAAGAAGACAGCAACTTCAAAGCATTTCCAGGTTGGTGAATTTAGTGCCAGATGTTGCTGGTTTGTAGTTGCAAATGCTGTCAGTTTCACGCAAATGCAACGGCAAACCACTCTCATGGACACTCAACACTGTCGTCCAAAGTTGCAGAAAGACCAGGAGCAAAAAACGAACAGATCTGAAATGTAAATAGCCACACATAATATGATGATGGATGGATGAATGGATGGATGGATGGATGGATGGATGGATGGATGGATGGATGGATGGATGGATGGATGGATGGATGGATGGATGGATGGATGGATGGATGGATGGATGGACGGATGGATGGATGGATGGAGGGGTGGAGATATTAACTGAGGAATAACAACTGGATTTGGAGCAATATGAGAGTGGTTGGAAGTGGGAGGGGTACTTGCTGTTATATATCGATGTAGTAGATAGATAGATAGATAGACAGACAGACAGACAGACAGACAGACAGACAGACAGATAGATAGATAGATAGATAGATAGATAGATAGATAGATAGATAGATAGACAGACAGACAGACAGACAGACAGACAGACAGACAGACAGACAGACAGATAGATAGATAGATAGATAGATAGATAGATA
Source organism: Aplysia californica (assembly GCF_000002075.1). Lineage (NCBI taxonomy): Eukaryota > Metazoa > Mollusca > Gastropoda > Aplysiida > Aplysiidae > Aplysia > Aplysia californica. The sequence goes on along the minus strand of NW_004797333.1, from coordinate 836,261 downwards.
GATAGATAGATAGATAGGTAGGTAGGTAGATAGATAGATAGATAGATAGATAGATAGATAGATAGGTAGGTAGGTAGGTAGGTAGGTAGGTAGATAGATAGATAGATAGATAGATAGACAGACAGACAGATAGATAGATAGATAGATAGATAGATAGATAGATAGATAGATAGATAGATAGATAGATAGATAGATAGATAGATAGATAGATAGATAGATAGATACCGTCCAAATAATACGTACAAAAGCATTTGATAAGTTTTAAATGTGTCTCTATTCGTGTGGGTAACAAAAAGGTTTAACGTAGCGGATAATATCACAGTCATACGTCATGTTATCGACCACTAATTAAGTGGCTCCCGTTTCCCTGAATGCACACCTTATTTGAAACACTACCCGTTCTTTAGATATCTGATTGCTCGGCAGGGGGCACTAAATCTGCCACACAGTAATTTAACGCTTAAACATGATCAGTGCGTTCAGCTCACAATGAGAGGCAATTGCATGTCAAGTTGACAAGCCATGGAGTTTTCTGAGTAACTATAAGGATGTTTTATTGTGCACCTCACATCAGATCGGTTGTAGATAGATAGATAGATAGATAGATAGATAGATAGATAGATAGATAGATAGATAGATTGCAAGTTTGATGAGATTTTCGAAAGCGAGATAATCTTCTTCTGTCTCTCTTCTGTTTAACTCTTTTGCTTTTCCCACTCTTAACCCGCCAATCCTATTGGTAATTTTATTTGAAGAACGCGTTTTTAAAATCTGAATTAATCAGGGGCCTACTGTAACCAGCATCTGTGATTTAGCAGTTAGGCGCTTCGCTGTCGCACGCAGGAGACCTGAGTTCAAATCTACAGAAGGGAGAAAAATTTATCAAGTAGCTCAGTCTTTTTGCTGGGATGTTGTATCGCTCTCGGCCCAGGCTGCCCCTGAATAATCTGCCCTGATGCCCTGAAAAATTGTGTTGACGGGGGGGGGGGGGTAAAAAGAGCAACATTAAAAAGAGGCCAGTAGCATTATATTTAAGGAACAATTTCTTTGTAATTCTGTTATTGAAAGCGGGAAAACAAGTAAAGGGGCCGCTGGACACAGACTGGGTGATTGCTCGTGTTTCTATCAAAGAAATCTTAATATACATTACAAAAATGGCCATCTCTGCAGTGTGTGTATATTGGTAGAGTCTGCGACTCGCCAAAGTACACTCACCACGGGGGAGTTTGAGAACATGTATGTACATACAGAGGCAAATTGACTGGTTTATAGATAAAGTGAAAGCCAAACGAGATCTATGGGCCTAAGAGAAAGCATGTATTTTTTAGTTAAGGAACTTGTGTTTTTTGTGAGTGCATATATGTTTGTTTGTTTGTGTTTGTGTTTGTTTGTGTGTATATATATATATATATATGTGTGTGTGTGTGTGTGTGTGTGTGTGTGTGTGTGTGTGTGTGTGTGTGTGTGTGTATGTGTGTAAGTGTGTGCACGTGTGCGTTTGTGCTTGTGAATGTGTGGATATGTGAAAGTGATTAAATTTGTGTGAATGTTTCCATGTGTAATGCTCTTTCGTCTCTTGTGCGAGTGTGTGTGACTGTGACCTGTAAGAGAGTAAAAATTGCCGACAGACAGACAGACAGACAGACAGACAGACAGACAGACAGACAGACAGACAGACAGACAGACAAAGACATAAAGAGAAAAGCTGAGATGGAGTAAGAACACAGACAGAAGTTCAGACAATTATATAATATGGGAGAGAAGACAGAAGAAGGGCTGAAAGGGCTAACAGCAGACAAAGAGAAAGAGAGTCGAAGTTTATGAGTATTGGGGTATACTATTCACGCAATAAGCGTAAATCGAACGAAATATCTTGGTGGGCAACAAAGTTAAACTGGGAACGTTGTCTCCAAAGGGAGTAAAAAAAAATAATAAACGAATCTCACAAAAGCCAATAAACAAGCGACTCAGATTTGGCCTTAGAACCTTACTTTGGCGGCGTTTCCCCGCCATCTGCTGATTTAAAGCATCAGGCAATCGCGTCTAACGATAGTGCGACGTCCGCTTTTTTTTTCGTGCCAACGTTACTCAGCCGATGGGATACATACATGAGGTTTAATGAAAAACACTCAATATTTCTAAGAATATCCTTTCTTTTCCTAGCAACGTTTGCGAGAAAGTGGAGTTTTTACTTTTCACGTTGATTCAAAACGATTCTTGTATCTGGTCTGTATATTTTCGGTGTCATTAGTGTAGAAAATCGAATCGGGAGGCGCCGTTTCAGACTAGCTGAACTTTTGAAATTAAATACTCCTGCATGGGGGGTTCTTGTGTTGACATGAAAATTTCGCAAAGCCCAGTTCCCAGATCGATAAGGAGTTTGGAAAGAGAGACCAAATTAAATTGAGAGGTATGGGATTAGTGTGTTTCAGTTGGCAGGATCAGAAGTAATTTTCTGCAAGGGGTGGGGTCATTTTATTGCTCTATCCCCCTTGGGTGGTGTGAAAAACAGTTTTAGGGCTTACAAAAATAAATTTTTCTCGGCTTCATTTCGGAAGCCAATAAAATGGTTCGTTAGGACTCCCTCTAGTTGCAAACCCGTCCGTCTGTTTTTTTCTAGTCCGTGTGTGTATGTGTGTGTGTGTGTGTGTGTGTGTGT
>NW_004797333.1:828390-831405 GCF_000002075.1 Aplysia californica | reverse complement strand
GGGGTGGGGGGGGGATGAATACAAAGTTAGGACTTCTAGCGTTATAAGTAAGATTTTCGGCACAAAAAAAACGACAACAACAAAAACAAATTCTAAGGCTAAATTGGACACTAAGGAAATTGTAATCAGTTATAACAAAACTAGCTGACCCCCTTTCGATAAAAGGAATGATCGGTGCATTAACATCAATTGAAAGTCATTGGCCTACTATATTTACACTCTACTGGAATGGAGCAACAAATCTTGAGAGATGCAAAACATTACAATACAAATCTAGATCTATACTCTCAAAGCAAAATGCGCCTCGCGAAATATCATTTCCGGTACTTCCGCTGTGGAGGACAGCTACGCAGATTTGTTTCGTTTCTCAGAGGAATAATCACAAAAGGCCAAAGAAAGACGGAAATTTTTCGTCAAATATAATGTTTTTCTAAATTCAGAAAATGAGTAAATCAAAAATCGGGCTCCGTCATGGGGACCTATCTATCTTTTTGCAGGTACTTGCCAACTTCCAAATCTGTAGCTGTGGTAGTTTTATAGGGAAAGTGACACATGTGTTTCCAAGTTGCCAAATATATAATAGATGAAAAGAAAGCGCCGGATTCCGACACTATCCCGATTTGCTTCTAGCCATGTTCTCTAAAGCCGTTCTGAAGGGAAATTCCGTATGCCTCCATTTTTGTGAGGCAGGTTCTGAAACGCTCTACTTTCTTCATCTGCGGTTCCATATTTATTCTGGGCCACCCTTCTCGCCAAAGACTGTTGCTAGGAAACAGAACGTTTGATCTTGCCCTTGTGATAAAATTATTGTGTACCTTCTTTTTTTTTTCTAGACCATGGTTAGAAGAAGCTGCTTTTGCTCTTGTGTTAGCGCATTCTATATCATCTTCCTTGGCTAAGATCATGTCTAGAAAAAGAATATTTCCTTCTTGACACAAGCGTCATTTTAAATCAGTGTCTCTGTTCTATCACCATTTATTATCACGCGCCCTTTTTTAAACCACAAATTGATATTTCTTCACTATCAACATCGTCTGATCCAACATCCCAGTTCTCTTGCGTACATGTCTCTTCTTCGATTTCCAAAATATAATAATTATTTTTTCTTTAATTACATGTCATTTCGTTTCTGTTCCTTGAAGCTTTCCCATTTTCTCGATTACATTACGTTACAAAGGATTCTAATCAACTCATTTTTTTCCGAAGTACGAGCTGTACTGCAGTCTTCAAATCAGAGGGTAGACTCTACTACGTAGGCCTACCTAATTTAGAATAAGACTTGTGGGATGGACTTCAGAGGTTGACTCACGTGCAATTCACACCAAGCTATATTGAGTACAGAGTACGTATTGATTTAGACAATACATTTTTTTCGCAAAATCAAAGGTTGCTTAGAACATTTGAAGAAAAGTATTTTCCATCAGATTTTAATAATCTCGATTTGATTTGATTGGGGAGGTTGTTCCGAACTCAAAACCTGGCAAGATATCCTGGATCTCATCTCCTGTAGCTTTGCCTTTGCACGAGTGGCAAGGGAAGCCATTCTTGGGTGACAGGTGCCTCATGTCCTTATTGGGCTTATCATAACATCTTGAAATGGTAACCCAATATAATCGAAGTGCTCAGTGGGATAGCTTTACGTTTCCGTTTGTCGATATTATCAAAACAGATCGCAATAGAGGTGTAGTCCACATGCTAGGCCCACTTTTCAACATTATAATCTGGTTGCTTTTATTCACGCGTGTGTTACTGTAATCGTCCCCACCCTGACATGATGCCGGGCCCCGACAGAATCGCTTTCTTCAAGGGAAATCAAATGAGCTTAACATAATATTAGAACTTTTGAATTCAGACAACGTACGCGGAATGAGGATCTTTACTTCTTTCATAATTGCCTCTGTTTAAGTGAGAAACAATTTTCCAAAATTAGCTTTTTGAAGCATTGACTGGAAGAAATTTTAGCCTAAATTCATCATAAATGTTTCCTGAGTTCTTATCTCTTGGTAATATCGCCATACACATTAACGTTGTAACATTGTAAGACCCTTAGAGCAAACAGATATAACGGGAAGATTCAGAAAGTTATTTGAAACGGGCAAACTCAGTAGTTGAAATGGTCGAGATGATCCAGCTGACAGCCAGTTTTACTCAGCAAATCAGTGATGAACAATGAGCACCAAACAAAGCAATGTGTAACAGTGCCCCGAAACACAACAACAAAGAAACAATGCAATGGAACATCGCAGATTAAAAAGGGAAAAACCGTGTGTTAAGTATATATAAACTGGTATAATATATGACCGTTTATTCTTTGAAAAATGTGGTAATTCAGACAGAGCCCTCTGTTACCATTGATAGATTCAATAAGCAATAAAGAGTAAGCTTTTACAAGTTCGAGAAACATAAACTGCCTCAGTTTTTGTAAGAAAACAACATATTCATCACAAGAACATCAGCTGTTTCGAGTAATAAGTAGAAAGGAGTACTAAAAAAAACCTCCCCGAAAAGATATATTAATCGGGGAGGGGGGGGGAGGGGATGTTTGGCTCTTTCCAAGGACATTAATAATATAGACACTAAACTGAAGCACTTTCACTTTCGTCGTCTGGATCTTATCTTGCTCTTCCCTTCCCTTAATAGCAACGTTATTGAGTCAATACTGCATACAGTACTCGTCTTCACATTGTCTAGGTCTAAAAAAAAAACAGGAGTTGGTTTTCCCCGTCATCAACGAAAGAGCCCAAACTGTGAGGAACAATCTTTAACTTGTGATGATAATGTGTATACTTGCTCTGTGACTGCACGCTTGTCTTACTCCCCGTAACACTCTGTGGGGTAAAAAGCTCTGATAAACTTCAGACTCACTTTACCCAACTTTCATCAGCCGAAAGTAAGTATTGTTGAGTTCAATAAAAACTACTGAATTCTGATTTCTTTAATTTCAGCCCTTATTAACTTATACTTAAATATAGGCTGTCACACATATTACAATAACGCTACTCTCACAACAGAGCT